>NC_136064.1:121155204-121633272 GCF_964261635.1 Lissotriton helveticus
TTTATTGGAGTATTATTTTTCCTTTGTCTATGTATTCAATGTGGCCCTACATTATGTTCTGTATGTATCACAGCCTGTATTCCGTCCAAACGAGCTATTGTTAAACAAGAGAAACTGATCAGTGATGAAGTATTGAAAATAATGGCTATTAACATTGAGGATGAACATTCTGACTATGTCCACTATGAGGTAGCTTTTGCTAAACGCTAAAAGGGCCGTCTGTCGTGTTTTGGCAGCTCCTGAGTTAGCGTTTAGCACAGCTACACGGTCTTTTCTGTTAACTTGACCAAAACGAACGGGGGCCATTTTGAATCCCTCTGACTTCCGTTTCCTATGAACACGCTGCCTCGTGGTCAGTGTGCCCTTTCGTCCTTTCTCGATACCCATGGTCACTAGTCTGCTCGGCAACAGGCTATTTTTAGTACTGGTCAAGCGCACATGCGCATTACGCACCAATTGGTCACTCTTCAGGAATGTTCATGCTAACTGACCAGTGCTGTTGAAACTCCTCCCACATGTTGGCTGTGTTCCAAAAATGACCTTATATGTACCTAAAATGTGTAACTTGTAACCGCCTATCTTTTTATTACTATTAAAACTGTATAAAAGAGGTCGCGCACCAATGTTCGGTGTGCTACTTCTTACATTGCCGAAGGGTACTGTAGGAATGTATCACCACCCCATGGGGTCTTAATAAACTTGTCTTTTACCTTTTCCAGTGTCCGTGCCAACTTCTATGCTAAGGTGTTCGAGAGTTTAGTAGAGTATGTAGGCCTGATTTGAACCCAACACCACACGGGGACCGAGGCTCGGGCGCGCACGCACGAGACGGAGGCCGCGATCGACCCACGGGGCCACAGTGCCGTGGAGCTTCTCAGCGCCCCAACGAGGACCGGGGGAGGTGGGGTATACCCTCCCAGCCCGCAGGCGTACTTTTAGAGGCAGAGGTGCCGGACGCGGTGAAGACGCGCCTCCCGAGGCGGCAGAGGGTGGAGCCGGCGTAGACCCGCTACGCAACACCGAGGATTGAGAGGGCCGGGAGGCCTGACTTTCTGGAGCGGCCGACGGGCCCCTTCCCGAGGCCCCGGCTTAGAGGTGGGCCGGGTGCGCCCCGGAGGTCAAGAGGAGTGCCCGGCAGGTCCCCCATGCAATGGGGGGGACCCGAGTATCTGGCCTGAGAGGCGACCGCACTGACCCTGGGAGGCGGAGCCGACGGGCGGACCGGCCTGCCACCGAGCACTCGACCCCCCAGCCTATCCCCCGGCGACGCCGGGCTTGAACGGAGGAGCCGCATTTACGAAGGGTCGGTCGGACCCGAAGCACGTCCCGGGACCCATCGGGCATTTGCTCGGCTGGCTGCGGAGGCGCGATCCGGCCGAGGGGGGCCCAGCCTGTCCCGCCTCTCCCTGTGGGGCAGCGGTGCCCACTTTGGCCTTTGCGGAGGAGCTGTCTCCCGGGCATCAGCCCAGAACCGACGTGTTGGTCCAATCCTGAGGGCGGGGCGAGCACTCCACGTTTGTCGCTGCTGAACACTGGTCGGTGCCCCCCGCCGGTTGGCCCACGGCTGTATGCCGACTGCTGCGCAGCTACCTGGGCCGTCGCCTTAGGGTCCTGGGACCCAGCTGATCCGACCTGCAGAGAAGACGCGTTGAGGGGGAGACGCAGTTCCGCCACCGTGCCGACGGCCCTCCCTCCCCCACCGACGCACACCCACCTTCGAGATGTCGGGCAACAGAGGGGGCAAGAAGGGTGAGCGCACCTTGCCCGAAATGCTGGGCAGAAACGCTCCGAGACACGACAGGACCCAGCCAGCCCCGAGCCCTCCAACTAGCTCTCGGGGAGCAGAGAGTGGTGAGCCTTCGGTTACTAGATCTTTTCTGGAGTCGCTGTTTGGCACCCTCAGGGAGGACTTTCAGACGCTGAAGCAGGAGGTGGCTGGCGAGGTCCGGGAGGTGAGGAGAGAAGTCGACTCGCTTGGAGAGCGTGTCTCCACCATGGAAGACGCCACCCAATCCCAGGACGAAGAGATTGCGCACCTACAGCAGGAGGTATTGCGGCTCCGGGACCAACAGATTGACCTCCAGGCCCACGCCGAGGATCTCGAGAATAGGTCCAGGCGCAACAACATCAGAGTCCGAGGCGTTCCGTCTAAAGAAGAAGGGGAAGACACAGCTGCCTACCTGAGGGACCTGTTCCGCGACATTTTGGGCGAACCCGGGGACTTCCCGATGAGAATCGACAGGGGGCATAGAGTGGGACTTCCGCGCCGAGCTTCGGCGCTGCCCCTGGACATCTTGGCCTTCCTGCCGGATTTTCCTCTGAAGGAACGAATCCTGCGTGAGGCGCGACAAAAGCACCCGGTGAGCTTCCGAGGTCATCCAATTGCCTTGTTTCAGGACTTATCCACGATCACACTGCAGAAGCGCAAGTCCTTCAAGATTGCCACGGACTTTCTACGGGAGCACGACACACAGTACTCATGGGGCCACCCCTTCAGGCTTATTTTCCGTTGGAACGGAACGCTACATCAGATGCGGTCCCTCCAGGACACATGCGGAGTGTTAGGTATCACCGCGGCAGATGACGACGTTCCAACTCCTCGCCGTCGTGCCTCCAGGGAGGGACGGCAGACGGTGCGACGGCGACGGCCCACACTCACGCCTCCGCGACCGGATTCTCCCACGATAAGAGCTGAAATGGACAGCGCCATCCGGGAGGTGTCCAGAGACACATCGTCTGGTGACGTGGCCTTGACGGCCTGAGCAACCTCCGGGGGGAGATCGTATTGGCATCATCAACACTGCAGGTTCGAGGGTTCTGGGGGGGGGGGAGGGGGGGGGGGCTCCGGGAGGGCAGAGGTGGTGGCTGGACGTCCACTCGAATACTTCTCCACGGTCTTGTCCGTTAGGGACCAGACTGGGACAATGGGGTTTGTTGAATGGTTGAGGTTGGGGTTGCGGGGGGAACGGGGGGACAAGGGTAGGGCGATGGGAAGGGGGTGGGGATACGGGGAGTTGGGGAGTTCGTGGACTGTTTGAGGAGTTGGGGAGGGAAGGGCACGGGGTTTCTGCTGTGCTGCATTTGCTTACTGCCGCGCTTGCTTCATTCTCATGTCAGTTTTTTGGGGCTGGTTGAGGACTGTTCAGGGAGGGATCCGGAACTCACATGAGGTTGTCGTTACTGTTCCTTGCTGCTGCTGTTGCCTTGTCCTTACTCCGCAGGTGCGGAGTACAGAGTGTTATGATAGCTGTCTATTGCAGGTGTTCCGACCCGCATTGCCGACTTGTGCTGGGTTCCCTATTGCTACAGGTCCGTTTAGCGCCCCTCTTCCATTGATTGTCCATGGCTCTTAGGATTGTTACTCTTAATGTGAAGGGGTTGAATAACCCGGTCAAGCGCAGGGCGATACTATCCCTCCTCGAGAGCACCCAGGCAGACATCTGCCTCTTACAAGAAACTCATCTACTAGCCCGAGACTGTCCTAGGATGCGGTCTCCGAAATTCCCGGTACAGCTTTTTTCCTCAGGGACTACCAAAACGGCAGGGGTTGCTATCTTAGTGTCTAGGACGTTTAGAGGGGAGGTATTGCACAAGGTCGCGGAGCATAAGGGGAGGCTCCTGGCATACAGGGTTAAGATAGGGGGATTTCTGTTCACGGTGGGTTCCATATACAGCACTAATGATCACCAGGATTTGTTTTTACAAACTGCTCTAGCAGATGTCGCAACTACCCCAGACAGACACTTAGTCATTGGAGGCGACCTGAATATGGTCTTTGACTCGTCCTTGGATAGGTCCGCGCAGCGCCACCCACACACGGGGGAATTCTCACAGTTGAGTAATTCCCACTTGGGGGATCTGGACATGCTTGATCTCTGGAGACGCCTACACCCCACTACACGGGCTTATTCCTATTACTCCCACGCACACAGGACATACGCGAGACTAGACTATCTCCTGGTTACGGGACCGGTGGCCGAATAGGCGACTGCTTCCGATAGAGGGGTCCTCACGTTGTCGGATCATGCCCCAGTGTCGGGATCCTTCCAACTGCCGCCGGTGTCTCCGTCGCGCGGGGTCTGGCGCCTCCGGGATACCTTGTTACATAGACAGGCGGTTCTGAAGCATGTACGCGCTGCGATCAAGGAGTTTTGAGAACATAATGAGAACGAGGATACCACCCGGGCGACGCAGTGGGCGGCCCTGAAGGCGGTGCTCCGGGTGAGTTTATCTCCATCTCCTCAGCGGAAAACAGGGACAGACAGCGGAAAAGGGACGAACTTACGTCTACGGTGCGGGAACTGGAACAGATGCATCAGAGGACGGGGGCCCCCAGAGTATGGAGACAGCTCAAAGCGGCCCGGAAGCTCCTTTCCGCGCTGGACATGGATAGGGCGGAATATGCAGCGCTGCGCCTGAAACATGCGTATTACACCGGCGGTGACCGTTGCGGCCGATTACTTGCAAATAAACTGCGGGTGCAACACCAGCGCCAACGGGTCAAGGAGTTGTCCATCCCTGGTGGTACATTGGCCACGGAGGACCACCAGATTGCGGACGGCTTCCGTCGTTATTACGCTGACTTGTACGCGGGTGAGCCCCCTTCGGCCGCGGCTGAGATCGCTTACCTCGCGTCGGTCGACCTTCCTGTTCTCACACCAGAACAAGCGGAACACCTAGACCGGGACATCCGCCCGGAAGAGGTGATTGCGGCTATCTCCCGACTCAAACATGGGAAGGCCCCAGGACCCGACGGTTACACTCCACTTTTTTACAAAACATTCTGTCCGGAACTGGCGCCGCTGTTGACACGGCTATTTAACTCCTTTGCCGAGCCTGGGGCTATCCCTCCGGATCTCCTGCGGGCGACGGTATCGGTTATCCCTAAACCGGGGAAGGACCGGAATGAATGTACCTCCTATCGGCCGATCTCGCTACTCAATGTGGACCTCAAGCTCTACACTGGAATTCTGGCGGCGCGCCTGGCACCACATTTGCCGGGATTGGTGGACCCGGATCAGACCGGGTTTGTACCGGGCCGACAGGCGGTGGACAACACCAAGAGGGTGGTCCACATTTTGGAGAAGGCCTCCCGTATCCCCGGAGAGCGCATGCTGCTCTCGGTTGACGCGGAGAAGGCGTTCGATCGGGTGCACTGGCCTTACCTCGAGAAGGTGCTTTGCAAACTGGGCATAGGTGAGAATTTCCGCACTCTCATATTCAATTGTTATAAATCTCCTACTGCGATAGTGAGGGTGAATGGCTGCAACTCCGACCAATTCATGATAGAAAGAGGAACCAGACAGGGGGGCCCACTATCCCCACTGCTCTTCGTTCTTTACATGGAGCCTTTTGCTCAGAGGATTCGACGCAACCCGGAGGTGACTGGCGTCCGGATGGGGGGATACATTCACACCATCAGTTTGTATGCGGATGACGTGATCTTTATGCTTGACAACCCGAGGGTGGCGCTCCCCGCTTGCATTGCCGAAATGGACGCTTTCGCCGCGGTGGCGGGTTTTAAAATGAACATGAGAAAGTCAGCGGCCCTCGACATCTGGCTCGCCTCTGCCACGAGGCTTGAACTACAAGGACGATTTCCCATGCGGTGGTCTGGGGATCTGATCCCGTACCTGGGGGTGCTGCTGGCGCCCTCCCTGCCCGCCATGGTCACTGCTAACTATGCAGCTCTGGGCAAGAAGTTGAGGGAGGAAGTACTCCGATGGAGCAAAGGTACGTTATCATTGTTGGGACGTATCGCCGCGGTGAAGATGACCCTCTTGCCGCAGGTATTGTACATGTTCCGGGCCCTGCCGCTTCAGCTGCCGACAGGGTGGATACGGCAGGCTCAGTCTGATATCGCGCGCTTTGTATGGCAGGGTCGTAAGCCCAGACTCAGGAGAGCCCTGTCTACGCTAGCACCCGAGTCCGGTGGACTCGGCATCCCGGATCTCCACAAGTATTATCAGGCGGCACAGCTGCGATACTTGGTGGAATGGAGCAAATGGGAGTCTGACAGGCACTGGCTGTTCCAGGACCAGGCAGTGGCGGGCAGGACTCTACAAGAGATACCCTTCCTGCGCAAAATTCATCGGCCCCCCAATCTCTATGCGTCCTTTGTCACACAGGTCCCGCTCCGCGTTTGGGATGCCGTGAATATTAAGCATGACCTTACCACCTTCCCGTCGCCGCTTACACCACTGGTGGGGAATCCCGACTTTGGACCTGGGACGGAATCTGGAGCGTTCTCGCTCTGGCAAGCAGCCAGATGTTGCGCATTGTTCCACATCTATGGCCCGGACGGCGCTGTATCGTTCGAAGACCTTCGCCGGGAATACCGTTTGCCCGAGACTGAGCGTATGCGTTACATGCAAGTCCGCCATTGGGCGCTTCAGCCGCAAGTGCGGGACCTGGCTGATCGGAAACTCACTCCATACGAGATGTGGCTAGCGACGCATTCCTCGGACGCCAAGCTCATCTCAGACATATACCGACTCTTGCAACCCCCCCTACCACATACATAACCCCGGGAGGGCACGCTGGGAATGAGAGCTAGGGAGGGAACTGAGTCACAAAGAATGGGATGACATCTCCTACCGAGCGCGTCATTCAGCATACCACACTGGGCTCACAGAAACCTTTACTAAGATATCCACATACTGGTACTACACACCTCAGAAGCTGCACGAAATGAACCATCATATCCCAGACACTTGCTGGCGCGAATGTGGACAGACAGGCACACTTACACACATTTTATGGGACTGTCCGTTGCTGGGTCCGTACTGGAAGGAGATCTTAGACGAGTTAGACCAGTGCTTTAACATCGAATTCCCTCGCCTCCCTGCCTATGTTCTACTGGGGTTGCCCAATGGCTTGATGTACCCTCTGCGATCCAGGAAGGGCAGACAGATAGCGATCGTTCTAGGCTCGGCAATTCAGAACATACTCATATATTGGCGTACCACCACACTCCCTTCCAACGTAGGCTGGTTGCATAGGTTATGGCACGTTCTGGGAATGGAGAAAATGTCCCTCACAGTGGCGGGCGAGGTGGACAGGTTTGATGACCTGTGGCAGCCTTTTAATATTCTGCTGCAGTCGGAGTTCAAAGAGATTACCTGTCCACGATATCTTAGGCTGATGAGAATGACAACCCCGATTACATAGTCGACATGGAGGGAGGGTCACATGGAGGGTGCGGACCCTTTAAGGGAGGGTAGGAGGAGCGGGACATTTACACGTGCACAGGGGAGGGGAGGGGAGGTTTGGGTGGGTGGGCAAGGAAAGGGGGAGTTCAGGGGGGGTTGTTGGTTTTGGAATTGGTTGTCACGACACTTACGCCTCAACTGAGGCCTGCAACTGCTTAGATAGTATGGCATGGAACCCAGATGATGTTACAAGTGAAGAGCCTTTGCAGTACATTATCACGACGACTGTATTCCTTGTTTGTACTGTTTTTCCTTGTTTATGAACATGCAATAAAATACTTTAAACCTAAAATTAATACTCTGCTAAAACATTTTCCATTGATTTAAGGCTTAAAATGAATGATAAAGAGTAAAATAAAGTGCCGCAAAAATGCAGCTAAATTTCCACTTTTGTGCCACTAAATTTCCATATGTGTGCCGCTAAATTTGCTAATCCATGCCGCAATATCCTGGGGGGTCTGAGTATTTGCGAATCTGAACACATCCGCCCCTCCCTTATGAGTAGGCAAGTGCAAGACTGCTATTATGCCAACATATATACTCTTAAAACTGGTGTCTATATACTTTCAAACCAGAATCTCTTACAAACCTCAAACTTTGTTAAAAACCAAAAAATTCTAATTTCTGTGGTGGAAACCTCTGGAATATGCGTGGATCCACGAATTTCCTACCACCCAGCGTTCCCCCAGGTCTCCCGGTAAAAATGGTACCTCACTCGCCGAGGGTACTTGGCCCACCCACACAAGTGAGGTGCCATTTTTATTGGGAGACTTGGGGAAACGCTGGTTAATAGGAAACTTGTTGTTTTTTTCTGAAGCGTGACAATTTTGGCACAGTAATGCAAAGAAAATGTGGCAGTCACATTGTAAAGTTTGCAAGACATTGTGGGTAAGATAACTTGTTGGGATTCACAAGAGTGACATCATCATGTACTCCCATGGGTGTTTAGTTTACAAGAATAACTAGAGTTGGTAGGTTTTCTTAGATGGAATTTACACCTTGGCAGAGATTCAAAAAAGTCAAATATTACTGCATAACCATCTATTCCTGAAACACACACACATTCCGGTTGGATTTGGCATGAGGTTGAATAATTATTCAATAGATTCACTTTTATTTACAAGAGATTTCACAAAAATGAAATGCGCTTTCAATAATTGAAAGGACTGAAAGCGGAACCAGTGATTCCCAGGTCATGAGCTGTAAATCTGTGTCAAGGCCCCAACAGCTTTACTTGCCATTTACACACATTTTGTACGTGATACACACAAGACCATTCACACCACCAGGAACGGAACCAACACATTACAACATTCACAAAAAGGGACACCCTGCGTGAGAAAGACAGAAAAGACAAATATTACTGGAGAACTATCTATTCTTCAAGCACACATACATACCAGCTGGATTTGGCACGAGGGTGAGAGATTGTTCAGTATATAAATTGTTTTAACAAGAGATTTCACAAAAATGAAATGCGCTGTTAATAATTCAAAGGATGAGAAACTGAACCATTGACTCACAGCTCCTGAGCTGTAAATCCACGACAAGGCACCAACCTCTTTACAGGCCATTCATACACCTTTCATACGTGTGACACATACAACACCATTCACACTGCCAGCCGCTGGCCCATCACATTACAACACTCACGTCAGCAGACAATGCCATTCAAGGGCCTATCACTTTCACATGCCCATATGCCTGACACAGCAACCACACCAGCTTATGGATTGGGTGGACTAGCATTTGGCTACCAGTGTGTGTAGTGACCAGCTGTAAGTCACTAATCACACACCACCAGCCAAGCACCAGTACACCAAACTACCAGCCAAGTGCCATTCCACTCACACCACTAGCCAATCACCAATCCACTCATACCGCCAGCCAAGCACCAGTCCACACACACCGCCAGCCAAGTGCCAGTACATTCACACCACCAGCCAAGTGCCAGTTCACCGAACTGTCAGACAAGCGCTAGCAAATTCACACCACCAGCCAAGCACCAGTGCATGCACAATGCCAGCCAAGTGCCAGTACATTTACACCACCAGCCAAGTGCCAGTTCAACGAACTGTCAGACAAGCGCTAGCAAATTCACACCACCAGCCAAGCACCAGTCCACACATATTGTCAGCCAAGCACTAGTCCACGCACAATGCCAGCCAAGCACCAGTCCACGCACAATGCCACCCAAGCACCAGTCCACGCACAATGCCAGCCAAGCACCAGTCCACACACATTGTCAGCCAAGCACCAGTCCATGAACACCGCCAGCCAAGTGCCATTTCACTCACACCACCAGCCAATCACCAATCCACCCACACTACCAGCCAAGTGTCAGTCCACACACACCGTCAGCCAAGCACCAGTTCACGCACACTGCCAGTCAAGTGCCAGTACATTCACACCACCAGCCAAGCACCAATTCAACGAACTGCCAGCCAAGCGCTAGCAAATTCACACCACCAGCCAGGCACCAGTCCATGAACAATGCCAGCCAAGCACCAGTCCATACCCATCGCCAGCCAAGCACCAGTCCACGCACACTGCTGGCCAAGTGCCATTTCATTCACACCGCCAGCCAATCACCAATCTATGCACAACACCTGCCAAGCGACAATACACACACACCACCAGCCAAGCATCAGTTCACGCATACTGCCAGTCAAGTGCCAGTCCACACACACCACCAGCCAAGCGCCAGTCCACGCACAATGCCAGCCAAGCACCAGTTCACACACATCACCAACCTAACACCAATCCACGCACACCACCAGCAAGCGACATTTCACTCACACTGACGGACTGACTGACTGATATTTTTATAAAATAACGAAATACAAAAAAAGGGGGGAGGTAGAGGGTTGGTAGCTAGGTTTGCCCTCCTTAACTAGTACTTGTATAAACAAAATCCGAAATATTGGATAGAAAACCTACCTGTGGAGATTGATCACTATCAATGATAGATGCAACCTTGAAAAAGGGGGATGATATCCTTTTTCTTGAGTCCCTCACGGTGACATGCTTCATCATTGGGGCCCTCCCAACCCGCTGCGGGATGAGGCGTGCTACGACTTGCGAACTACGTAGGAGCACTGGTAAGTGAGGACTATGTGTGGTGCAGTGAAAGAGGTGTGTGGAGTGGTGTGAGTTTACAAATACCTTACTAGTGGGCGGAATGACTTTTATTCTTGCTACTAGTAGATATATTAAAAGTGGGGTGGTTCACTAGGTAAATCCGGTAAATTTATGAAACCGGTCTGTCCAATGTTGACATCTGTCCAATGTTTCATGTCTAAGAAGCCATGATTATATGTCTTTAGTAACATTTGTCTAATGGGTTGGAAGGCAGACCATCTTATCTTATTTGCCCAGTGTCCAAACTGTTTTGCGAACAGGTGCACTGCGCAAGGGGTCTGGCTGCAGAAACACCCGACACCCTCTGACTCTTCCCCACTCCACCTTCCCTTTACACATCACAAACCTCCTCCTATGATCTCTAGAAGAACACTTTTTCAACCTATCCCTCCACTATCCTTTTCAATCCAACTAACAGACTAAAGTTAATTTCATACTTCCCTCTACTAATTCCCCACTAATCCTGTTTGGGTTACAGAGTAGCATTCTACCTGCTGAAAAACACTTTGACACCTCATCAGGGGTAGCAAGTACTATATAAATGCAAATCAGTCCCTCTTCTATGCCTCCACTATCCTTTTTGAATCTAAATATCAAACTCGCAGGTACACCGCTCAAATTAATTTCATATCTCCTTATACTAATTCATCACTAATCCTCTTTGCGTTCCGGAGTAGGATGCTACTGCCAAAAACGCTTTAATGCTTCGTCAGGGGTAGTAAGAACTATATAAATGCAATTACAATTACAATAACTGAGTGGAGGTGCAAGGTGCCCAATGGGTACTTGCATTAAGGTACCTCTACAAGTGCTCTCCAGGCTTAGGAATGCCCAGAGATTAAGAATTCATTATAATTTTGGCTGCAGAGCATGTCAGTGCATGAACTGAGAAAGTAGTGGTGCTAAGGTGCCTTAGCTAACTGTACACTGTAAAATTAATTATGCTTATGATCATGATTATAATTAAGGATGAGCGGAACTGGCGGAATTCTCTCTAGTGTAAGCACTCTAATTACCGCAAAATTACTAATAATTATGCATAATTGTGTGTCAAGAGTAATACAGCATTTAGCGAAATTTTCTACTGCAAAATGCCACCTTGCATCCAAATTGGACCTGAGACAGTGCCGTCTTATTGCATGGGCATGCTGGGCAGTTGACGGGTGCCCCAGAAGCATAGGGGCTCAATGCCAATCTATGCACTTACCAGAATTTAACACACACTGTCTGATCACCCGCCTCAACATTCAAATCTCCTGCTAACTCAGCATTTTAACAATAATTTACATGTTTACTCCTGTTAGTCGCTGTGTAGGCAGGGCCAGTGCACTGCTTTGCCCAGGGGCCTACAATGCTGCTAAGATGGCCCTGACCTTAAGATGTATTTTGTATTAGGAAATAGCACTACGTGCTACAGGACACTAACAGCAGTAGCCAACAGCCACTGGCTCTCTCTTAGCTCACTGTTTTTGTGATCCTGTGACCTCAAATTACTCTTAATTACTCAAGCAGGCATAATTACGTAATTTCAGTAATTTTGCATCACACGAGTAATGTGTAATTACTGAAATCACTCCAATTACTCTGGCGTAATAAACATTTTTCCATGCCTAATTATAAAGGTCCTCCAGCAGTTGTTTAAAAAACTCTATTTCACAGAAATAATATTATACGTGCAAAAAAAAAATAATTTTTGTAACTCGTCAAAATGTTATTATCCTCACGAATTACAGATTTCCACCAATAAAAGACTGAAACATAGAACAGTATACTAGCACATGCAGCCGCATTATGTAGTACAGTGTTGAATACACATTTTCTCCTTTCAAAAACCATGTAATTTGAGAACACGTATCAGGTAGCATCTGATGTAGTTCTGGCAGTTACAAACCAGTCTGACTCATGATTGTTTACATTGTCACACTAACCCCACAGTGGCATTACGTAACTAGAAATGTGCACATTTTAAACTTACTGTTTTTAGTGTTTCCCCACCCCCTACTAGGCATCCAGCTGATGGAAATTGGTTTTGTTATTGTTACCCAAAGCTGAAAGCCGAGAGTAATAATGGGGAAAAACAAAAACACGGGGAGCAGCGTCGGTATCTAGGCGAAATGCTGATGACTAACAAATGCACAATCTTGCATTGGAGTTAGCACTAGGACTCCGACTCCCATGAGGCACACAATGTTGTATACTCTCATAGTTTTTCCTTTCAGATAATTGGACGAAAGGACACCGCCCGGGCCATGCACACTTGGTCCTGACGAAAACCTGGAAATACCTTTTACAGGTTTATACATGTAGACCTCTCCCTTTTTTATTGCACTATTTCTTTATTTAACATAGATACAAGAGGTCAATTAAACTTAGACAAGAATCTAAGCAATTATTTTAATATTGTCTAGTTGCTCCAGACTAAAGTTTTCTCAGTAAGCTATACCTAGCCACTTTTTAACCCATTTTTTTCATCCACATACACAAAAAAAAATACTCCACTGTAATCAGGTGTCGCAGCACACCCGGATGGCATTCGGCTGTTCAGGTGTGACCCCGATGTCAGGGTCTGGCCGAGTTTGTTAATCCATGTCTTGACTGATTGATACTTGTCTGAGTCGACTGTTAGGGTCCCACCATTCTTTCTGATTTTATCTTATTTGACTGACCTTCGCTATTCTTCCCTTGTATTCTCCTATTACACAACTATCCTTTGAGGCACACAAACATGTCCTGCCACCTGCAAATTGGTTTACGGGCACTAGCATTGAATAACGTGAGGGGAGGAGAGAACACGGGGTCTGACAGAAGGGCGTATGCAAGACACTTGATAGCTTGTTTTCAAACTTTTCCTATTTGTCAGCTTTGTATGTTTTGGGAGTAGACATTGTAAATATGTGTGTTATAAAAGATTGTGCACCACGGAATTAAGTGGCAGTCTCCTAAGAATCTACAACTGTACTTCTTAGATAACTGTGCTTAGCTGCAGCTAATAAACCTGATTTTCTACGCCTAACAGAGTGTCCTGTGTCTCTGTCTGACATGGCAGGTGAACCCAGAGATATTAGGCGTGCCCAACGTGTGGGCGGCTTCAGTGGTAGCGGTTCAGCCCGAGGGTCATGAGGAGCCTCGCAAGAAAATTCTGGAGGATTCGCGAACCACGTCAAGCGACCCCTGTATGTCGAAGTGGACCGAAAGTCTTTTGCAGGGCGGTTACTCCTTTCCAACGGCTGCTGACGACTGCTGCCCTGACTGCCGCCCTGCCTTGGCCATGTCACCAACTAAGTTGGTGAGTGAGGGGTCTTCTAAAAGAAAGGATTTCTTACTTTCTTGTGCATCTTCTCGCCAAATTTTGAGACTCTCATAGGTCTGTTGGTGGTACTCCTTCCATTGTTTGTTTATGTGATCGCTTAGGGGACTAGGAGTATACCCCTCCACTTAGTGGAAATCTCTTTCTCTCTCTTGTTGTTTTACACACCTAAAAACAAAAACAACCATCTGATAAGCAGCGTGCTTCCTACCTGGGTACCAGCCTGACTGTGCAGTGACGTTTTAATGCACAGGTGAAGTGGTCCCCCATTTTCCAAAGGCCACCTTAGGCAAGTAAACCTGCTTTCTAGTTCACTTATGTGTCTTTCTGCATCTCAACCTCCAAAATATAATTCAATATTGGTAGGCAAAAGAGGGCTTGAATGAGCAGAAAATGGGTAATAAATTCAAAGTTGCACCAAACAGGGGTCTCAAAATAATTCTTGCCTGCGGCCCCCAAAATTCTTAAAATGACACTGTACTCATAGCATGCTTGTGACCCTGTGTTGCAGGGGGAATAATCCTTCTACCATGCAATGCCTGCTTTTTGGTTTTAATTTAAAAACAAAAAAACCCTGCTGTGCACTTTGCAAAACCAGGCTTGTTTAAAAAAGTATCGGCAGCAACTTCATGCAGCTATAAATGGAGCGATAATACTAGACATGGGTGAAATTTAAATTACATTTCTGTAAAGGTTCAAAAAAATCTTTGTTTACATATAGACATATATCTTTAAAAGAAGTTACATAGTTCACAATGTACAGCGACTGTTAAAAACAAGAAGAAAGCATGTAGCAGTTAATATACGACAGTATAAAATAAGAGGTAATCCAATCTTGGGCCTCCTTAATTCAGAACTGTTTAAAAGAAATATAAATACACAAGGCGAAAATGCTTTTCCCGTCAACCCTTTTATAAAATACCCGTTGCCCATGATGCCGTGCATGCAGAACCGCCATCAGTCCTATTTCAATTATAGGATTACATTTTATCCCCCCTCAAGGTTAAAAGCTATTGTTAAGAATATCAGGATTAAAAAATAGGGGGGGGGGGCGTTAGCTGGACCCGATTTGGTTAAGGTTGCGGTAGGCCAGCTGAATGAATTTTGTGAGTTTTCTGTTTAAAGAGGTATTTTCGGGGTTCAAGGCCACTATGATCGCTTGCCTGCAGGATCGGACGACCAGGTTGTTCCAATCGGCTTTAAGTTTGGACCTGCACTCGGAGTTAAAGGCTGGGCAGAGGCAGACCACGTGCATCAGAGTTTCAGCTACTTTGCCACATCCTCTGCAAGTTACAACCTCTGACGTGCGTCGCCATGCAGGTAAGTCTTGCAGGAATCGCCAATTACCCATTCTAATAGCGGTAAAACTGCGTTTAAGATATAACGAGTATGCGCAGGCCAAGTAAGAGGCAGGGACTAACCGGCTGTATGAGTTTAACAGGGCCCAAGCGTGGCTACGTTTTGAAAAATGTGCTTTATCCATACTAAGAGATTTCATTTTCACACATTTTTTAATACCAGTTTTGAAAGCTGTCTGACCGGGATTAAGCGCCCATAGTTCACTCGCTGAAAATTGCTGAATTGCGTCATTGAAGAGGCGACTGAATGTTCCACCTGAGTTATTCCGGGAGATTTCTAACCAGACTAAGGATTCCAGTGTGCCTGGATCCGCCTGGACATTTCTGTAATGTATGTCGTTTTTGGACTTTTGTGTTACACAAAATTCCTGAAATAGACCAATACACTACTTTACAAAATGATGCACAATTCGCAGTAATAATCTATTGTGAAGGCACAGGAACCACAGAAAAAGAGCAGCTGTATTGTTGATTGTGCTTTAGTTTAGAGACGCCAATAATTGACATAAGGATACTTTTTGCGTAAAACTATAGTGTGAAATGAACGATTTGCATTTCACATAATTACACAATTTCTCATTGTTTGCTGTCATTTGACTATAAAATAATTAAACATATAAACGTACTAAACACAAGCATTATTTATTTCTGTTTATATTTTACAGGCTATACCTCACCAAAACTCTACATAGAAATATACAGTCCACTATTTCCTCCCAAAAGAAAGAACAAAATCAACATTAAATAAATACATATAATAAAGTAACTTTAGGTCTTAAGTATTCTTAAAACGTAACTCAATAGACCTAAAAACAATCATAACAAACAAAATATAACTAATACATAATTTTATTTTATTACCATTTAACAGGCTACAATTCAAAAACAACATGAAAGAAATAAAACATCATCAACCAAAAATAGTAAGTATTTAGTAAACTAAACAAAACTAACAAATAACATGTAACACTTTAACACCTTAGGAGCTAGTAAACAAACCTCCCCAGTGCTGCGCTGTCCATTATCCAGTGCTGAACTGGACGTCCAGCGGTCGCACGCAGCACTGGGGAGGTAGTGCCCGTGACGACCGTTGGCCGACGGCAGCACCTAAAGGGTTAATAAAACAAACACATTTTTCTTCAACCAACAGAAAAAAATAAACCAATAAACCACCAACAAACTTTGAAAAAGCATCTAAAAAGACAAACAAGCAACATATATGTGAGTATAATTAATAATGTAATATGTACACCAAAATGTTTACTTCTCGCTATTTAACTATATATATATATGTGTATATACATGTCCACTGAAAAAAAACATAGTTTTCAGGCACGTTATAGTTAGAAATTAGCATTTAAAAAACATTGAAATTCACTGAAAAAACCATAGGTTTCAGGCATGTTATAGTTAGAAATTAGCATTTAAAAAACCTTAGAAATTCACTGAAAAAACCATAGCTTTCCGGGACGTTATAGTTAGTTGGACATTTTACTTGTACAAAACCATAGAAATTTCCTGTTATAGTTAGTTCAGCGAACTATAACTCACGCCCGCAATGCACTGCTTATGATGTCACATATTACATCATTCATGACATGGTCAGTGACGTCATTGATGACATCAATGATGACATTGAAGGCAGACACAGCAGGATTCCTCAACTCGCCTTGTTGGGGTATTTCTCAGCTGCCACACTGATTTTAAAATTGTATGTTCGTGCTATTTTAATTGCCTGCATTTTTTACGTTAGTTCTCCCTTGCACTGCAAATCGCTTACCCGCATGTGATAGGGAGCAGTCTCCCTGCTCTTAGAAATCCTGCCTCGTACCCCGTTCCACCGCGGTTGTAACTGCTTGTTGTGGAGGGTGCACGAGGCTCCATTGCTCCTCGGCAGGATCACGGGGGGCAGAAACAGCTGGCTTAGCGCTCTAGTGCGCAAAACCCATAAAAACAGCATGCCCTACCAGATGCGCCAAAGGCACGCCAAAGGCAAGCACGTTTGCGCCCGTCACGCCAAGTCCACGCCAGACGCTAGGGATGCTGGTTCTTCGTTGTCTGATGGAAGTGCTGCTTTGAGGTACTCCAGAGAGGAACTATTCGGTATTCATAAGGGTACAACCCATTGTACACAGACCATGGGCCCTGATATTCTGACTAACAAACATCCCCCTCATGTGTGCTCTGTGACTTCAAAGCTACAGGGGTAGGAGAGGAGAGCCCGGTTATCAATAAGGCCATGGCAAAGGTAGTTGTGGGGTTCCTTATAAATGTTAGATCCCTAATTAAAAATAATGTTGCCTTTAAAGATTTTGTATTACAACAAAATCCTGACTGGGTATGCATAACAAAACATGGGCTAATGATTTTTCAGGCCCTGATCTGTTAAAGGCTATCCCTGATGGATATTATTTAGGGACTCTTTTACCTGTCCCTCCGAACCACATTAATACCCACCCCACGGAAAGTTTCTCCGGAGTGCTTTGTTATCGGCAACCGGGATCTAGGGCTTCCTTTCCTGAGGATTTTTGTAAGCTTCTGGAGCCTTATTTAGACAGAATTAGTTTCAACCTGCTTGGTGATTTCAATTTTCACTTAGAGAACTCTACAAATCATGATACCCTATCCCTTTTGGAAAATATGAATGGTTGTGGCTTTTCTCAACTAGTCACTCTCCCTTCTCATGTGGCGGGTCACACCCTGGATGGGATTTTCTCTAATGATCACGTATTAGGGTAGGAGATCCCCTTCCGTTTGCTTGGTCATATCACTTTGCCATCCCTTTTAATCTGTGGGTGTCGGCGTCGGGGTCTTGCATCCCGATAACAAGAAAATGCCTGAAAAACGGAATATGAAGTTAATTAGTAATGAGGATGTAGCCACCACCTTGGTGAATTTTCATATTCCAGGCCATTTAAGTGCTAATTCAGCTGCAATTGAGCTTTCCAAAAATCTAGTAGAAGTACTGGATAATTTAGCCCCCTTAAAAACCTATTACTCAGCTAGGAAAAGACCCTCCGCTCAGTGGTTTTCTGATAGACTACATAAGCTGAAACAGGAGTGTAGGAGGCTGGAAAGATAGTGGTGCACTGAGCCTAAATCATCAAGCAGAAACCTGCATAAACATTGTCTGCAGGTATATAAGGTGGCCATTCTGGAAGAGAAGGGAAGGTTCTTTGTTAAGGGGTCTGAGTCTTTTAAATCTACTAAATAGCTCTTTAACATGGTAAACTCCCTGATTACTCCTACAAGTACTGACTCTGGTGAAGTGTCACAGGAGCTCTTTGACAGGCTCTTCGCTTTGCTTTGTACAAAGATCTATGAGATATACACCCAGTTGGAAGCCCAAAATCTTAATCTAGATTCAGACATACGAAAGTGGCCTGGGGGAAAGATCTAGTAACAATAAGTTCCCCAGCCTACTTTCCTTCCCGAGTTTGTCTTTGGAGAGGACAGGCCAGTTGTTCGAAGGAACTAAGTCTGGCTCGCCAATGGACTCTTGTCCCCTGAAAGTTTTAAAGAGTGCAAAAGTGGGCATTTTATCGCATCTCAACTCTGTCCTTAATCTGGCTATTTCGGAGGGGTAATACCCCTTGGCCTGGAAGGCAGTAGTAGTTAGGCCTCTCTTAAAAAAACCTTCGCTGTATTCACTGGAATTGAAGAATTAGTGACCTATCTCTCTCCTCCCAGCTCCAGCTAAAATCCTTGAATCTCGCCTTGCCATCATTTGAGTGCCTATTTGAGAGATAAACAAATCCTTGATGGGTCTCAACATGGCTTTAGAAATGGCCAAAGAACCGAAACTGCGCTCACCACGGTGCTTGATAATATTCACACTCAGGTGGATGCAGGCCATACTACTCTGCTGATTTTACTGGACCTTACCGCAGCTTTTGATACCCTTTCTCCAATGAGGCTTGTGGTTCGCCTCAGGGAGATAGGGGTGGGAGGCTCGGCTTTAAGTCTTCTCGCCTCCTTTCTTAGTGATCGGTCCCAAATGGTGAAACTGGGCAATTTCTACTCTGACCCAACCCCCTTGCTATGCGGGGTGCCTCAGGGCTCTTCGTTAAGCCCTACATTGTTTAATATCTATGTTGCCCCACTAGCAAAGGTGGTAAAATCCTTTGGTCTGGAAGTGTTATCATATGCGGAAGACACGCAGGTCATGGTGTTCATCACTCACAACATCAGTGATGCTGCCTGCAATTTTAAAAGCTGTATGCCGGCAGTATCATCATGGATGGTAAAAAACTCTCTTAAATTGAATGGCGAGAAGACAGAGGCTCTTATTTTTGGGGACAAGGCAAACACCTGGTCCGGGGAGTGGTGGCCCGAATCTTTGGGTACTTTCCCCGGCCCTGTCTCACATGGTAGGAACCTGGGAGTCCTCTTGGACAAATCATTGTCCCTCAATCTACAGATCAGATCAGTAGGACTGTGGCTACTTGCTTTGGGCTTATAAGGATCATAAAGAAGGTCACACAGTGACTTTCACTCACCGCCCGTAAACAAGTTGTTGTTGCTCTAATACTCTCCAGACTAGATTATTATAACGCCCTTTATTTGGGTATTAATAAGGGACAGCTGCAGCGTCTGCAGTTGGTGTAAAATGCTGCGGTTAGGCTGGTGACTGATGTGGCGAAATATCACTCAGTCTCATCCTCACTTCGGTCTCTGCATTGGCTCCCAATTGATCGTAGGGTCACGTTTAAAGCTGTTTGCCTTACTCATAATGCCTACTATGGACGGGGTCCGGATGGTATTAAAGCATTATTTCATCATTACGTCCCTACTAGGAACCTCAGGTCTGCCAGTAAGCATCTTCTTACGGTGCCTAGATTTAAGCGGCTCAGATAGGTGGGAGATCTTTCTCAGCATCTGCTGCTAAGTTGTGGAATTCTCTTCCTGACGAAATTGCTGCACAAGGTTCACACACTCTGATTCATAAAATGTTAAAAACCTGGCCGTTCCCTCAGACGTTGGTTTAGTGGTGCCTCGGCTGTCTGCATTTATTTTCTGCTGTTAGCGCCTTGACGCCCTTGGGCAAAGTTAGTGCTTTACAAGTTTTATATTCATTCATTCATTCACATCACTGATGACATCATCCAATGAATGTGTGTTTCTATGAAGTTTAAATATGTATTATATATATATGCCAAGGTGTATTGAAGATTAAGAGGGTGTATAAGTGTTTGGATGGAGGATTTAGTAGGTGTGTGACTGACTGTTTTAGTGACTGAGACAGACATTCACACAGTTTACTTTGTCAGTTGGTGTGTAAGTGATTGCATGGGTTGGTGGGTAGCTAACTGAGGATCAATATGGGCTATTGATTGGTTGTCTGAGTATCTGTATGGGTGACTGGGTGTGTGTGTGTGGGTGGGTGGGAGGTATGTGATTCTGTGCATAGATGTTTAAGTTGTTGATTCACTGTGTGTACAGGTTCAAGAGTGCATGTGGAAACAGCTGCATGAGTGTGAGTGTGTGCATGGTGTGTTGGTGGGAGAATTGATGTCTCAATGTTACATGCCCAAGTAACTACATATATAAAAGGTAGTGAATGAATATATGCATATAAATGACTATACACGAGAGTCAGTGATTGTGAGAGTGGCTGCATGGATGAGGGTGAACTTGTATCAGTGATTATAGAAAAAAGTAAGTATGCATTTGTTTCTGTTTGAATAACTGATGTGGTGTGTGGTCAGTAAATGGAAGTGTGAGTGATTCTTTGAATGACTGACTAGGCGTGTGAGTAACTCTGGCTGAGTGGTAGTGTGTGAGTGTCTGTATAGATGTATGAGTGCCTATGATAGTGTTGTATTGATGAGTGACTTCATCTATGAGTGATTCTATGGGTGAATGAGTAGATGTGTATGTAGACTTAGATATCAGTGAGTGTGTATGTAGTAACTGGTACAGTGGGTGTATCAAAGGTTATATTACAGTGTGAGGAGGTGGATCTGATTTTCACGTGGATGATGTCATCAGTGATATCATTTAAGATGTCATCACTTATGTCATTAGTGATGTAACAGACCATGCCAAGAATGATGTAATAAGTGACTTCATCAGCAGTGCATTGCGGGGGCACGAGTTATAGTTAGCTGAACTAACTATAACAGGGGAATTTCTATGGTTTTGTACGAGTAAAATGTGCAACTAACTGTAATGTCCCTGAAACCTATGTTTTTTTCAATACATTTCTAAGGTTTTTTAAATGCTAATTTCTATCTGCAACATGCCTAAAACCTATGTTTTTTTCAGTGAATTTCAAAGTTTTTTAAAATGCTAATTTCTAAATATAACGTGCCTAAAACCTTAGTTTTTTCAGTGAATATGTATATATTTATAGGTTTCAGGGCTGTTATAGTTAGCCGGGAATTTCACTCATACAAAACCATTAAAATTCATCTGTTATAGTTAGTTCTGCTAACTATAACTCATGCGCCTGCTATCCACTGCTGATGATGTCACATATTACATCATTCATTTTATGGTCAGTGACATCACTGATGACA
The DNA here is from genome assembly GCF_964261635.1 of Lissotriton helveticus. NCBI lineage: Eukaryota > Metazoa > Chordata > Amphibia > Caudata > Salamandridae > Lissotriton > Lissotriton helveticus. The sequence goes on from NC_136064.1 coordinate 121,176,743, forward strand.
TCAGTGATGACTCCTCAAATGACATCACTGATGACATCATCCAGTGAATGTTGTTTGCTTCGTTTTTTAAATATATATTTTATATATATAGCAATCTACATTGTAGAATGAGTGGATATATAAATAACTGGATGGAGGATTTAGTAGCAGTGTGATTGACTGTTTACTTGACTAATTTATAGTGTCTCACTAAATATATTGGATAGTGACTAAACTGTGCGAATATCTGTATCACTTTGTCAGTTGTTGTGTAAACTGCTGCACCAGTTGGTTACTAGCAAAGTGAAAGTATATATTAGCTATTGATTAGTTAACTGAGTATTTGTATGGGAGAGTGCATGTGTAAGTGATTCGGTGGGGGGGGTGGGATTGTCCAACGATGTGTGAATAGTTGATTCAGTAGGTATATGAGGTTAAGACTGCATGTTATAACAATTGTTTGGGTGAGTGAATATCTTTATGAGCATGGTGTTGAGCAAATATATCTCTTAATGGCACATGTCCAACAAACTAGAAAAATAAAAGGCAGCGTATGTGACAGTTGTTGTATATAAATAAGTATACATAAGACTCAGAGATTGTATACGTGACTGTAAAGATAACTGTATACTTGAAAAACTGATTTTCTAATACACTAATTATGAGTTACTATTAAGTATGGGCGAAATTTGCGGTTTGCAAATTTGCGCGAAAGCGAATTTGCGGTCCACAAAATCCGCGAATTTGTGTGAACTTGCAATTTTTTTATTTTGCCGTGTTTGCCCGGCCATCTTGTTTGCGGAAGGAAAACAACTCGGCAAACTCAGAATCAAGGTAAGTCAACGCAGCGCGCGCAAGATTGTAATTTTGAAGAGCGAACAAGCAAAAGAAATTCGCAAACTTGTGAATTGCGGATTGTTTGGCAATTTCGCGCGATTCACGGATCGCAACATTGCCAAAAATCCGCAAATTTCGCTAGCGGAACACATTTTTAGCCCAAGCTCAGTTACTATCTATATGAATAAATGAAGTGGTGTTTGTATAAGTGTGTAGCTGACTAAATGTAAGAATGATGCATTGTTTGCATAAGTGAGTAGGATGACTGCATAAGTTAATGGGATATGTGCTGGTGTGTAATGTCCTAATGTTGATATAGGTGTATACGTATATTTGTTAGTGTTTCATTGATCATTGACATCATGTATGAGTGAATCTATAGGTAAGTGTGTATGTAGATCTAGGAATCACTGAGTGGGTTTTTAGAAACTTGTATTGGTGTGTCAATGGATTCAAATATGATACTCTGTATGTGATGAAAGGTTATACTAGTGTATGATGAGGTGTATCTAATTGTCATAGAAAAAGATTCCCTCATGACCTGAATTATTTTACACTTGGCAACTTTTATGCTTTCAGCAAGGCCTCCAGCAACAAGGTGACAACATATATGTTTTCACATGTGTAACTTTTATTTCTTTTGTATGTGTTCTTTTTGACAAAATTATATTTTTTACAGTTTTTCTTTAAGTTCATCACAATCATTTTACAAAAAAGACATATAATTCATCATTAACAATAAAAAATATAACTATACACACCATACAAAGCAAACAAGTCTAATACACTCTCACAAATACCTCATACATACACTCTCATACACTCTACATTCATTCTTTATTCTGTGTCTGAGGGGTCACAGATTGTTATGTGATCAATTACGCAAGGTCGACGCGTTTCGGTGGAATGAAACCACCTTCCTCCGGACCTTTTGCAGAACAGATGCTCTTTCCAATAATTCATAGGCTCTGTATGGATATCTGTAATAATAAATAACATATCATATATCTGTGGCACTATCTAAGAATCATAAATTATCATACAATTATTGTTGACTTTGGTCACCTTGTGTAGAACTCACAAAAACGTTGTTCATTATACCTTCATTATTCATTTTCTGTCTTTTGTGATTGCTCTCTCTAGGGCACACCAGCACTGGTGCCTCTGTCCTATTACTAAAGAATAAGGCTTTCCTCAGAGAGTTGAAGGAATAGAGTTTAAAGGAAAAATCTCATTATTGAGCACGATGGAGTTGGTATTACTAATTCTAATGCGAAAAAAGACACTATTTAGTCTCACTACATGATTTATACTTTTTTATTTAAAAGGAGGTAATTTCACCAATTCTGTTTCGTCTCACTACATAAGTTATACTTTCTTCAAAAAGATTATATGTTCTTACCCTGATAGTAAAGGGTGAGAGGGATCGTCACTTCGATTGTCAATCTGTCTACGGATAAGCGATCCTATAATCACGTGTGAAAAATATAGATATTTTTGTCTCTATACCTGTAGAGATTTTTTAAGAGTTGCATTCTATTTATTGTAAAGCGACTTACCCAAAATAGAATTATCCGTTGATAGTCATTTCAATTCAATAATAGGTTAAGTGAGCTGCATTGCTTAATTTCACTATTTAATGAGGCACGAGTAAATATCTGAAAGGAATGTGAATAATGCTTAGTCTGGTTGTTTTTATATGCAGATTTTATAAGACATGTTGGTAGGAGAATAACTAACCTTTTATAAAAAGGTAGCAGCTCATAAGTGATCCATTAACGAGCATCAGGTAACATCAAAGTGTTCTCAATTTTATCGACTGCATCTCTATATTTCGTTCAATTTTATTGCTGGAAGAAAATGAAAACAAGGTTGAGAGAGTCCATCTAGTATTTCCTAAGTGTGGATAAGTAATCTAGAGTTTGCTATGACTAATGAAATTACTCCGTTCTTTATCAAATTTAAGGCGGAGTATGAATATATAGTCAAGATAGATACTTCTCTTCAACAACACGGGCAGACAACGCAAATGCCCCTTCTACCTTCAATAAGTTACTCTGTGAGGGCTAACGTGCAGTAGTAGTGGACATTTTCAATGCGTTATCTAAAGCTCTGGTCTCCAGATGAAGACAACCAGGCTTTCCCAATCATATACGGGTCATATGATTCCAGTAAACACAAGTACATGCCCGTTGCAAACAATCCGACCTAATGCTAGTTGTACACATGGCACATATTATCGTGGTCGGTATCTAGCCGTGTAATCTGACCCCAGTTACGTTCGAGTTGTTCGCTTACCTTAGCTATTACAAGACGCCACCGCCAACCAGACCTCGGCTCGCAATTCTGTAGGTTAGAGAGGGTCTGTGTATGAACCTGCGTTTAAATGCTGTGATTCTCGCACCAAATGTCTGTCTACGTCACCAGCTTACAGCGTGCAAGTCGGGCGCCATTTCTAAGTGGTGAATATTCGTATTAAACACGCAAGTATGTAGTACCAAGATATCATTTAACCTACTTGTTTAATTAACCAAAAGTAGAATTGAGGGGCTCACATGTTTGCATAGATGCATAAAATCACATTACTTACAGAAGATTGAAATAACAATCGTATCGAGGCCCACGACTAGACTAACGTTGGTGCCATTACTAAATAGGGTGTTTGTCATAGCTATCCACATAGAGTGGGTGTCCGATTGGAAATCATTCATAGCGGAGTGGAATAGACAATTAGATATGTTGAACAAAGCGTCCAAACGCACGTCACTCTTCAAATGGAGATGTATTAAACTATATTGTTAGAGTGGCAGGAAGATTTTAATAACACTATACCATCTATTAAGACAATGAAATATGACGTCTGTCGAGCATGTTATTAATATTGGTATGTTTAACTGGTTATTCTGTTACATACCAAGATGCTGAATGAGTCACTAGAGGAGTGCAAGGGGAGGGACAGGGTGTTTGCTGGTAGAGTATAGATACTGCCTGGAGAATTCAAGGTGTGAAAGACAAATGTGTAGGTGGTTAGAAGACTGCATGCATAGTGGATAGGGGTTTAAAGCAGTCCATGTGCTAAGGCCTCGGTCACTGGATGAGTACTTGGGTACTGACTGAATGATTAGAGTACTGCAAGGAGAGTGCCTGGGTGAATCTATGTGTGTTTAGGTTTTGGCACAGTGAATGGATTAGTATATGGTGCTGAGTGGGTCACTGGAGGAGTGCTAGAGGAGTGACAGTGTGTTTGCTGGAGTGTATGGATACTGACTGGAGAATTGAGGGTGTGAACACCAAGGGGCCGATTAGGATGGAGGATTTTCCGCCTCCTCCGGGCCGGCGGAAGCCACCGCCGGCCCGGAGGAGGCGGAAAATCCTCTGCGGAGTCACCAAAGACCCACCGCCGCATTACGATGGCTGGTGGGTCTTGGTTTCTGTCCGCTGCTTTTCCGCCGCGGTCGGATTACAACCGCGGCGGAAAAGCTCTCATTTGGCTGGCAGTGTCTATCAGACACCGCCAGCCTAATTAGGATGCATTAGTAAACATGCTTTTCCGCTGCGTTTTTTCCGCTGTGGAAAAGCATGTGTACTTTTAATTGTGGGGGCCCGTTGCGGGCCCCCAGGGTGTAGGCGGGTGGGGGGTGCACATGGGGGGTACCTATGGTACCCCCCAGTATTTACATGCACAAAGCGGCAGGCACCGCGCGGTGCCTGCCGCTTTGTGCATGTAAATGTAAAACATGCACTTTTAACATTGCGGCGGGTGCTGATTGAAGCAGCACCCGCCGCAATGTTAAATATCCAGGATGTGACCGCCAGGGTGGCGGTCACATCCTAATTTGCACGGAGGGACCGCCGCAGCCCATGCGGACGGTCCCTCCACCTCTGGGATGGCGGACGGATGCAAGTCCGTCCGCCATCCTAATCGGCCCCCAAGTGTGGAGGTGGTTAGAAGACTGCATGCATAGTGGATAGGCGTTTGAACCAGTCCATGTGCTAAAGGCCTGGGTCAGTAGAGGAGTACTTGGGTACTGACTGAATGATTAGAGTAGTGCAAGGAGAGTCCCTGGGTGAATTTATAAGTGGTTGGGTGTTGGCACAGTGAATGGATTAGTACATGGTGCTGAATGGGTCACTAGAGGAGTGCAAGGGGAGTGACAGGGTGTTTGCTGGAAGTGTATGGATACTGACTGGAGAATTGAAGGTGTGAAAGACAAGTGTGTAGGTGGTAAGAAGACAGCATGCATAGTGAATAGGCATTTGAAGCAGTCCTTGTATTAAGGCCTGGCTCAATGCATGAGTACTTACGTACTCAATGAATGATTAGAATACTGCAAGAAGAGTGCCTGGGTTAATTTATAAGTGGTTGGGATTTGGTGCAGTGAATGGATTAGTAGATTGTGCTGAATGGGTCACTAGAGGAGTGCAAGGGGAGTGACAGTGTATTTGCTGTAAGTGTATGGATACTCACTAGGGAATTAAAGGTGTGAAAGACAAGTATGTAGATGGTTAGAGGACTTCATTCATAGTGTATAGGCTTTTGAAGCAGTCCATGTGCTAAGGCCTAGCTCACTGCATGAGTACTTGGGTAGTGACTGAATGATTAGAGTACTCCAAGGAGAGTGCCTGGGTGAATTTGTAAGTGTTTGGGTTTTGGCGCAGTGAATGGATTAGTACATGGTGCTGAATGGATCACTGGAGGAGTGCAAAGGGAGTGGCAGGGTGTTTTCTGGAAATGTATGGATACTGGCTAGTGAATTGAAGGTGTGAAAGACAAGTGTGTAGGTGGTTAGAGGACTGCATGCATAGTTTATAGGCGTTTGAAGCAGTCCTTGTGCTAAGGCCTGGCTCAGTGCATGAGTACTTGGGTACTGACTGAATGATTTAGAGTACTCCAAGGAGAGTGCCTGGGTGAATTTGTAAGTGTTTGGGTTTTGGCGCAGTGAATGGATTAGTACATGGTGCTGAATGGGTCACCCATTGAGGAGTGCAAGGGGAGTGACAAAGTATTTGCTGGAAGTGTATGGATACTTACTGGGGAATTGAAGGAGTGAAAGACAAGTGTGTAGGTGGTTAGAGGACTGCATTCATAGTTTTAGGAGTTTGAAGCAGTCCATGTGCTAAGGCCTGGGTCACTGGATGAGTACGTGGGTACTGGCTGAATGATTAGAGTACTCCAAGGAGAGTGCCTTGGTGAATTTGTAAGTGTTTGGGTTTTGGCGCAGTGAATGGATTAGTACATGGTGCTGAATGGGTCACCCATTGATGTTGGGCATAAAGAATCATCAGGGGCCGATATTATCGCGGTGGAAGGTGAACAAGAGGGAGGCATTTCTAGCTCAGTCCCCAGTAGTGTGGTGGTACCACCCACATCCTCCTCAGCAACATATCAGTGGCACCGCAGTAAGAGCCATACTCAGAGTCATGCTGAGACACCAAGGCGACCGAGTACTGCAATGAAACAAAGTGCGTCGTTGAGCCTAAGTGGTTCAAGAAAACAATAGCATGACAAAGGAAAGTAATCCAGCCTACCATTGAGAGCATGCTTAGGTTGCAGGGGCAGTACCAACGCAACCACCCAATGGCACGGTTGTACAATGCGAAGCAGGCTAAAATGTTAGCGCTGCACGTTCTCACTTTTTCATTTGTGGAAGGGGTGGGTTTCCTTGAATTTGTGTCAGCCATCTGCCCTAAATGGAAGGTTCCCAGCAGGTCCTATTTCACACGAATTGCTGTTCTGGCACAACATAATGATGTGTTGGAATTGGTTGGACAAGCTTTGCAACAGAATCCTGTTCACAATATCCACCTGACAACAGACATGTGGACCAGTTGGCAAGCCACTGATTACATGTGCATCACTGCACACTGGGTCTATTTTGTGTGGGTTTGAGATAAGCTATCTGAAGTAGGCGCTGTTGACACAGCTGAGATTTTTAAAGCTGCTCAGAAACATGCAACTGTAGCCATGTTTGCCATGGAGAAATCTCATACTGCTGTAAACATTTTGGAAGAGTGTCGCAGCAAGGTTTTTAAAGGGCTGCGCCCAGGAGGGCTTAATATTGGAGTTGTTTCCACAGATAATGTTGTTAATGTACTTAAGGCCGTGGAGTTCGGTTCCTATTTCAGGGTTTCGTGTTTGGCGCACTGCATTAAGATTATAGTTCAAGACTTTCTGAAAAAAGACGCCATAGTCAGCAACTTACGGACCACCTGGTGAAAAATATGCACTCATTTCAGCCGGAAGCAGCTGTGGATTAGTCAAAGTGACTAGAGAATGCCAGTCAAAGCACTCATCTAGGAGGTGGCAACACGTTGGAACTCAATGTATTACATGCTTAACCGTCTGTTTAAGCAGTATAGGCCACTCAATGAATATGTCATGTGAAGAGGGGATGCTACTGTGAAAGACATGACCCTTCACATGGACCAATGGTGCCTAGTTAAATGCCTGACTGAGATGCTTCTTCATTTTGAGGTCTACACATGGGAAGTCAGCAAGGAGGACTGTCCTATGGGCCAAGCTATCCCATTATTGCAAATGCTGAAGCATCAGCTGAAGGCGGGTTCTGAATGATACAAAGGTGTAGAGGAAAAAAAGAAGCCTATGAGTTGGTGGAGAGCTTAGCCCGTCGCTTAGCTCACAATACAAGGGTTCAAAATAAGATTTTGTCACAAGAACATTACATTTGTGCCACAATTCTGGATCCACGGGCAAAATTGGCACTGAAGACATTCATTCCTTTATCAGAGTTGGGTGTTGCCCGCTACAAAACTTGGATAGGTGAGGCAGCGAGTAAGTTGGAAAATGAACGGATGCTAATTAAAAGCCCACTAGATCAACCAACAAGCGGTACTGCAGCAGGGAATGTGGCATCAAGTGCAACTTCGGAGGCTGAGGGCAGTGCGTTTGGCTCAGAATACTCACCATTACTATTGACAACAGCAATAACTGGATCATTAGGCCCAGTAACATCATTACAGGATTAGTATTTACATTTAGGCATTGGTAAAACCGGTGCTAATGCAAAGAGAAAAGTGCCCTAATACATTTTAGCACCCCTGAACATTGAGCGGATGGTCCAGGCCTATCTGGACGACCCAACAGAGGTGTACATTGATCAAAACCCATTGCGGTATTGGTATGGGAAAGACCCAATGGCCACTGCTCAGCAGGCTGGCGATAAGCTATCTGGCTTGTCCTGTTGCAAGTGTCTCTTCCAAACATGTTTTCAGTGCTGCTGGTTCCATTGTAAAAGTGAGAAGGACCAGTCTCTCACCAAAAAACGTGGAAAGGTTTACAGTGATCAACATGAATCAGCACTTCATACCACCAAATTACACAATACATGAATCAAGAGAGGAAGATGAGGACAGCGACTCAGGTGACGGAAGTAGTGTGTTTCATGATGATTACCTACTTCTGGTTGAACCCCCAGAGTTTGAGGATGAGCTATACTTCCCTGACAATTAGGCTTGCACTTACTGTCTTCCTCCCTTATTGATTTGTGTGTCTGTGTTTCCGGTTACAAACTTTGAATCAGAACAAATCCATTACCACCATCTTCTACTCTTTTTTTTTTCAATATACGAGTTTCAGCTGTCTGTCTTTCACAGAACAGTCCTCCGAATCCTGCTCCTCCATCCTCCTGAATCTCCCTAAATCCAATGCCCTCAAGACAGATGATGATTGGATGATGCAAAATAGAAGAAAAATTAAAATCTTTCCTAGTACCTCCAAAAGAAGATTAACATGATGATGATGACTACTATAGCTATCCTTCTTTGGGATCCAAGACAGACTGCCCATTAACTGAAGATGAGATGGAACAGGTAATGAATGATGCCATGCATTGGACGCAGACTGAGTGATGTTGTTGTTGTATGTTGTGCATGAAGTTATTTCATTGTGTACTATATGTAATAATCATTGTACACATTAAAAGTAACTCAAGGCAATTTTTCCCTTCTTGACACTATTTTTAATAAGAAATGTGTACTTCTACTGCAGCTTCATACATTGCTTTTGAATACAGGAAGGGGACTCAATCTGTACACTGCACACTGAGTAGGACAACAGCACCATGATGATGATGGCGAGAGAGATGGCCCCTTAACTTAGGATGAGAAGGAACAGGTAATGAAAATGGATGGCATGCATTGGACACTGACTCTAAGTGATTGGTGTTTGTGTTTTTGTTGTTTGTTGTGCAAGAAGTGAAGTCAAAGTGTGACAGTATTACTCTACACACTAAAGAGTGACTCAAGCCAATAATATTTCTACTCTTGTTGTTTAATAACTTCTACTGCAGGTCAATCTTCACAGTCACTCAGTACAAGTATCGGAGATGATTGATGGAAATAAGCAAGGATGTTTCATGAGTGGCATAAAAGGGAAACAAGTCAATAACAACCACAGCAGACCTAAATGTCTGTGCAGCAGTGGAGTTGAGTGTAGCTGTGGTATTACTGCGGTGCATTGATTTAGTCACTTAAATTGTAAAATGCTATGTTGCTGGATATGTGCTTTGTCCAACTCTTAAAAAAATATGCACTAAACGGAGGATGTGGTAAGCATGCGTCACTATTGGCCAGCTCTGTCCAGTCGCTGTTATAGGTCAATGTTGGAAACAGACTAGAGTAGAGATGATGCATACATGCCACCTCAGAAAGTGTTCTTGTTGCACTATACCATAACTTGTGCATTTTGTTCAACTTTGTTTCTCAATCTCCCTTTTTTTTCCATCTACAATTACAGACCAGGCCTTACCCTGTGCTATACTTGGGAAAACAATGCACACTTACCTTACCAATAAATCTACATCTGCCAGGCAGGCAGTGGCAACACCCAATATTGACGGACGAAAGGACCAAGAGGAATGCCGAGATGCAAATCCACATTTTTGACCAGGATAACACAGTAACAGTATCAACTTTCATCTAAATAATTTGATTCATTGTTTTGTCTGCAATCTTTACAACAGTGTGTTCTTCTTGTTATTATTATCATTAGGTGTGCTCTCTGTTTATAATTCTTCCCTACAGATATTTAAAAAATGTCTTTGCTATCTTTAAAAGTAAGCCCGGAACAACTGAACACAAACTTTATGTAATTAGGGTTTTCCTTATCCATCATCATCATCATGCATGCATTTCCTTTTTCTCCCTTCACATATTGATGTGGATATGGTAGTCTACAGAGTTTTTTGTTTGTTGTTTGTCCATGCATACTGTTTTTAATTTTAAAACCTTTCCCAAAACCCCCCTTCCCATCCATTCAACAAACCCTAACCCTCTTTCCCCAGGCTGTGTTACTTATTGAGGTGTGCCCCAAATACATGTACAACAATAATTTATCACACACGTGCTGGGGCGGATGTGGCAAAAACAGTACTTCAATATCAAGGCAGGACGAGGATCTTCTTCTGCTTGCCCACCCATCCGCAGTATATTTGTGTGGTCATTTTTTTTACCAAAGGAACCTATACATCCACATTAATTGCCGGCATCAATTGGATTTGTTGTCATCCTCCTACACAGCACTAACAGTTACGCTTGTGTCTAGTGTACTGTAGGCCTAGCCAAGTGACTCGACACAACTAGCTTTTGTAACTCTGTGTACTAGGCTAGCCCCACTGCCATTATGTTTTGTTGTAAATTAGTTTTGCATATTATTGTTTCGCAGTACGTTCTGTACTGTACTTCATTCTAGCACTCCTCGTACAGTCTCTCTCAGGCAACTGACTTTCTCATTTTCTTTTTTTGCAAATGCTGCTGCCAGTGTCTACTACTACTACTACTACTACTACTACCACCATAACCATGGCATGTTAGGAAAGGAAACCATCATCACCAGGCAGCCATCGTTAAACATCAAGCAAAGGTAAGAGAAGTTTGGGGAGACATAGTTAATAATGGAAATTCACCCACCCCTTTGGGTCCAGTTAAAGAATGCATAGACTAGAAGAGACTAACAGTACTAGTAGGACAAGTCAATCAGTGAGGGGTGCTGTATCTATCAGTTTGTGTCTCACAAAATCAGACACATATTTAAATCAAACACTAGCTGTGGGCAGCCCTGCACCAGCAAGGAAACAGTGTGATATAAAACAGTAAACCCCACCCTCAAAACATTAACAACATTGTATGTAAAGTAGAAATACTGATTTAATACCCTAACAAAAATAAACTATTTAAAAAAAACACAAAATCTGACCTACCTGTATCCCTAACACCAACCAATGTCCCTAAAGAAAAAGTCCAACCTCATTGTCCAATTGTCCAAAAGGCGAAGCCCCAGCGCCTGATTCTCACCCTCCAAAACAATAAATAACAAAGGGGCAATGAACAGGGTCTTTAGGTTTGGCGGGCTTGACTTTGGAGGACACGCACTTGCTCCTCAAGAAGGGCGACACCGCGCTTCAAAGCTCGGCAGTTGGAGCCACAGTGGGGGTGGCACCAGTGATGCTAAAGGAAGGGCGCCGTACCACTGGAGGGCACGGGCTGGGGCCCGGGGCATTGGAGGAGGCTGTAGCTGTTGCCGCCTCCTCATCCTCCTCTTCCAGTACCACCAGCCAATAGTATTCACGCTGGATGGCCTCCAGCTTCCAGCACCATGCCTTGTCGGCAAACTCCTTCCTGTCAGTTTTCCCCGTGGAAGGAGTAGCTATATATAAAAAAAAACAAGACAGTTGTAAAATATACTCTTAGAAAAGCAGTAATACAAGTTAATTATACACATAGTGGCATGGTAGCACTATCAAGCACAGTACATAACATTTGTGGTATGTATCTATCCTCCCTCTTCCTTGGGCTTTAACATTTGTGGGAGTTTTTCAGGGATTCATCCAACCATGCATCTGATTCCTATAAGCCACCTATGCATGCATGCATCCCACGTATCCTTCTCTGTCAGTCATAAATATTAAATCTCTCCGGTCCTTGTTCCTTCCACCCATCTTTCCCTTTTAGTTCAACACCATCCATCAAGGTGATCTGATCTGACTTTCAGTCTTCTCCATAATACTTTCACAGCGGAGTGGAAATCCGATAGAAGAGGCCAATGGTTACTCAACACTCCAGCCGCTAATGCCTTTACTAATGCCAATTAAAGGGCGGCTTCACTCATCAACCGTTCACAAAAACTTCTTACTTACTAAGTCTCAACAGTATAGTATACAGTACACCCTTGCAGTGAGTGTAATGTTAATAAGTAAGGATTAGGACACTAACTTACCACCGCCCGCCACTGGTGCTGGCTCACCCCCTGCAGCTCGATCTGCATCTTCTGCATCCTCTCCAACCGCCTCGCCTTCGCTGCTGGCCTCGGCACTGGTGGTCGGTAGTGCGCCTAGAAAAAACACTACACATTTTTTAGGTGTCATATACACCTCCCCCTATTTTTCAGTAGCAAGATTGAAAAATGAGTTAATAGTAATACATACATATACAGCATACATCACTAGTAGAAATCAGGTAGTAGTAGAGTAGACACTAGTAGTTATATATGGTCCCTAGGGTCATTTTAGTCTTTGCTTAGATACCCTGAGTCATGCAACCATTTTACCTTTGTGTCTTTTATTTTTGCACACGTGACGTTACCTCGCAGCATGTTGTATAAGACACCTTTGAGCCCACATGACCTCTTACTGCTACTGTCTAAGGGCTGCGTACAAGGTCAACCAAAACATTAACAAGCCACTTTCTTATGAAGTTGTGGTGTTAGTCCATATTGCTTATCCATAAAAACTGCTACACTTTTTGGCACGGCTGAGAAATGCTTGCAATATACTAACGCGAACCATTTTTCTCATTACAGATGGAATATTCCCTTCTATGAACCAGAGCTTTGCAGAGCTTATGATATAACCAGTACTAGGTTCTTCTAAGTTGAGGGGTCCCCAGAATTCGCTCAGAGATCTTCATTTATAATTTTATATAAACAATATTCCTACCAAGGGGATGGTGGTGCTTCCACTAGCATTCAGTTATCATGATTTTCCATTTTTTTATCTTCTTTCTATGGACTTGTAGCTGTTTTAAGTGTAACTAAGTGTAACAATTATTATTGTTTAAAATGTTATGCATTTTCCTGTTGGTGCTGTATTATAGAACAACGTACAGAGTTTGTCAATTGCAAATAACACTTTTGAACTTACATAGACTTTGAGGTATTTGGTGTGGACATATACGAGTGAGCAAGTGCAAGGAAGGGTGTGCATGTGCATTGCTTGCACGACTGAGAGGTCGGGAGTGTTATGTTCTGGGTTGTCAACTTGTTGGGTATCTTGGGGGGTTCCGAGAGCTAATAGTTATGACGAGACACTACTATAACTAGTGGGACAGGGGATTGTGGTGGGTTCTGATTGAGGTGTGAGGAAGGTCCAAACTCCCATCACCAACATCCTATTTTCTTGTGCAAAGTTCTGTATGTGCAAAATTCCTACAACAGTAGTAGTATGTCATACCCTATCAAAATAGTAAAATCTGGTTGGGCATTTTGTTGGTGGGAATTGTCGAAAAGCCTCAAGATTAACAAAAACTCAAGATCAATAAGACTAGAAGTAGCACAAGAGGACAACCCAAAGGACTGGATGCAATGGCTAGAGCTACTGGTGAATGTGAGTTTTATTTAAAACCTTTTAAATAAAGAGTGGCCAGCTGTGCAAGCTTAGCTACAGACAGACTAATAGTAGTAGTACAGAGAGTCATCATAGCAGAGGTAGTTAGAGGCAGGGATAACATGAATTTAGAAACAGATAGTCCAGATCGAAGGATAATTGTTCGTAAAAAATAGCATTAGGAAACGGAAACAATAGTTCGGAAAAAATATGGTGCAGTAAAAGTTAGGGAATACAAATTATTAATATTAAAAACAGGAAGACTTATTAGGGCCAGCAGAAGAACCCTCCTCCTGGTCAATCTGTCCCTGGTGTTGTTCTAGTGCTCCCGCCAACTCAGACCCTGTCTGCCTGCCCCTGGGTGCTGATCATGAAAGATATAAGAAAGAGACAAACATTGAAGATTGGTGTGAAACAAATACAATATTTTTAAAGGACAGTCAAAAAAACATTTATGTAAACAACAATTGCAATAAAATTGACCTATCTCATATGGTTGACAAGTAGTATCGGCGGATTCGCGGATCGACTACTTATTATTTATCAACACTAATCCAGTGTTCCATTCTGATTCCAGAATACTAACTAAGTCTAAGTACTACGTACCACTCGACCTAGCCCACCTATTCCAGACGTGCCAATTGTACATTAAGTATGCATATAAAAAATACATAAATGGAGGACACATGACTACATTTTTGCATACACCAAATTGTTGGTTGATTGATGCTGATGTTCTGCTAGTGCTAAGTCTATTACTACTCATTGAACAAACTATAAAAGGTTCTACTAAGGACTGGGGTACGCACTAGCAGCATGTGACTTTACAGTGGGGGCGTCATGTATACCACTAAAAAATTACAAACTAACACTAATAAGTAATTATTAAACCTAAGTATCAATCGACGCCTATCTCTTAGTGACAGGATAAAGGAAGGACTAGAGTCACTATAGCATTACGTAACTTAAAGTTCTCTAAAATAAACTCTTACATAACCACGCTAAGCGAGCGCAAAAGCAAAGTAAGATTAGTAGCGCAGAAGAGCACTTGTGTCATAACAATCACAGAAGACTTTTAAAGGTTATTTATCTGTAATGTAAGCAGCAGCATTCTAGCTGGTTGGAAAAAAAAATATTCACAATGTATAACACAGAGCAGAAGAACGGACACAAAGTAGTATTAATTAAATAGTTACTCACCGAGACCCAGGACCTCTACTCCAGCAGGTCCTGCTCCTGGTCCAGAATATCGGACCACCGGTGCATCAGCTGGTTCTGTGTGCACCGGACACTAGAGCAGCAAAACACTGCCCGGTGTACCTTTCCCCACCACTGCTGACAATCCTGGAGCCCGTACCTGGACCCACGCCTGCCGCCTGCTGCCAAGGTTAAGGGGAGGTGGCGCTGCACAAAGAAAACCTGTGCAGCCAACACCACCTCCCCAAATAAGGCCTGTGCCTGTACCCCTTGTTGGTGCTGCCTTCCACAAGGAAGGTGGTCGCGGCTCTGGCTACGCCATCGAGCCCTGTGGCCTTTTGACATGGTTCTGGGGTAGGTGGGGGGTGGGAAAGAAAAGTTAAAAATTTTAAAAAGTAGGTAAAAGAAATGAAAAAAGCAGGTAATAGAAAAAGAGTGAAAAAGTAGTTAAAAAACACACAAAAAGTAGACAAAAACATATAGAATCAGGAAAATAGTCTTAGAGATAATAAATAAAAAAGATCAAAAAAAAGTTTCCACAAACAAAGGGTTGGAAAATATACAGAGATGATTCTAAAGCAGGCCCCAGAATAATAGCAATAGAGTGAAAAACGAGATGGCCGCATCCATTGTGACCGCTTGGGCAAGTTTGCGCGATATTTTCCCCCTGAACATGCAAAAAGTGTTGCTAACTCGTAATAGCGTTCCTGAACAGGAAATACGTATTGTGAACGGGCACAAGCATAAATTGCGGGACACGGAACAGGAAATAAGCATCGTGAGCGGGCGGGATAAGTGAAAACAAGATGGTAACGCCCATAAGCGACCGCATGGGCAAGTTGGCGAGACATTTCCAACCCGGTCACGCAGAAAACATTACGAACAGGCAGGAAGAGCACTTCCATGCCTTCGTGATATTTCCGCGTGTTTGCAGAGATTTTTTACATTTTCGCGAAGAGTTACGTAACGCGATTACGCAAAATCTGCCCACCCCTACAGCAATACTGGACTACTGCAAGACACATTGATATGTTTCTTTTTATACACAAATTCAAACTTATAAAAGTGTTTATGCAGCAAATCAAAGAGCATACCGTACCTGTTGTTGCCCCGGATTGAGATACAATGTAATGTAATGTAAGGTGCACTTGTATTGCGCGGCTGTCGCCCAAAGGGTATCCTGGCGCTTAACATTACAAAACAGCGGGAAGCGAAGAAAAGGCAGATCTAATCTCTAGGAAACTGGATGGTTTTCAGTTCGTTCCTAAATCTAGACATGGTGTTCAACTGCCTGAGCCTCAGGGGAAGAGCGTTCCAAAGTTTGGATGCAGTAAAGCTAAAAGCTCTACCTCCTGTACGCATTTTCTTAATGTGAGGAACACAAACGAGGAAGAACGTAAGGATCTAACCGGTGAATACCAAATAAATTTCCTCTGAAGAACCCTATGCCCAAGTTGATGTACTGCCCTAAAGACAATACATAACGCCTTGAATTGAACCCTTTGAACAACTGGCAGCCAATGAAGATCCCTAAGGGCTAGGGAAGATGACGCGTCCCAGGGTCGGTTTAATGCCAGTTTTGCTGCCATAGTCTGCACTCTCTGCAGCTTCTAAAGCAGAGAGACTGGGGCACCCAGGAGCAAAGCATTGCAGAAATCAATTCTGCTTAGCACAATGTTCCGGACCACTTGGGGTCTAGTGGCGACTGGCAAGAACTGTAGGATCTTACGCAAAGCTCGAAGTAAAGCCATACAAGTGCATACCGTTTTATTCACTTGAGAGTCAAGCTTGAGATTACTATCCATCATGACCCCCAGATTGTGCACTGTTGTGGTAGGCAATAAGGAATTATTCGTCGATTCGGGCCAGAAGTCAGTGGGAAGAGGACGCTGAATACGACCAGTCATGCAACACAAAACTTCAGTTTTGTCCTCATTAAAATGTAAGGAATTACGTTTTACCCAGCCTGCCGTTTGGGATAAGCAGTCAACCAACTGTTCTAAAGACACTGCATTATTGCCTTCAGAGAAAACAAGCTGGTTGTCATCTGCGTAATTGATGACATTAATTCCAAATGATTTTATCAGGACAATGAGGGGGCGGAGGTATAGATTGAACAAAATCGAGCTGATAGCCGGGCCCTGAGGAACCCCATGTTCAACTTTGCTGTATTCCGAGCAAAAAGGAGGCAGAGAAACAGCCTGCTGCCTATCCTTGAGGTAAGAATGGATCCACTCTCGGGCCTTGCCCCCAATACCCAGTTCCTCCAGCCTCCCAACCAGGATCTGGTGATTAACTGTGTCGAACGCGGCCGACATGTCCAGAAGCACTAGAAAGGCTGCCTGACCACTGTCGGCCCGCATTCTCAAGTCATCCATAACCGCCACCAGGGCGGTCTTGGTCCCATGTGTAGGACAAAACCCAAATTGAACATCGTCCAATAACTGACTTTCTTCAACAAACTTAGAGAGGGATTTAGTTACTAGCCTTTCTAGAATCTTGACCGGATAGGGCAACAAGGAAATGGGCCTGTAGTTAGCCGGATTATGAGGATCTAATGATGACTTCTTTAGTAAAGGGGAAATCACTGCCATTTTCCAGCAGTCAGGGACTACAGCTGTAACTAAAGATTAGCAGCAGATCTGGTATAGAAGCGGAAAAAGTTAGCTTCCAAACAGCTTCCAGAACTTATGCAGAAGCGGGTCCCTAGGGGAGCCAGAGGAAACTCCGGCAGCAATTGCGCTAAAGTCCTCATATGAGGGCAACGTGAAATGATCCAGAGATTACATGTGTTCTGGCATCAGCTATCTCATTACTTAGTACCGTCACCTTGTCGGTCTGTATGTACCCATCCTCTTCTACAGCAGGTTTCAATCCCATTAGGATGTTACTAATTTTATCCTTAAAACAGGTTGCCAGACTGTCACATAATTCTTGCGAATTTGGAATAGTGGCCTTAGTACAGTCCAGATTGGATAGACCTCTAACTAAATTAAAAAGGGTTTGAGATTTATTCGGGGCAAGAAGGATAATCTCCTTGAGGTACTTAGCCTTGGTTTTTCCTATTAGAACTTTATAAGAATGGAGCATATTTTTGAAGGCTACCTTATCTGCCTCAGAATAGTACTTCCTCTACTTCCTTTCAGCCTGCTTGCAGCTGGACTTCAATATTCTCAGCTCCTCATTATACCATGGGGCAGATGGCTTTTTAACGGTTTTAACTTTGTTTAGCGGAGCATGCTGATCAATCGAGTTGCGAATCTGCTCACACAGATTCAAATAATTTTCCTCCGCCGAGTCATGTATAACAAACTTCTCGTTAACAAGCTGGGGGAGGCGTGCAAGCCTAAATAGCCTTGACCACTCTCTACTGATTCGGATGACTGAAGGACTACCAACTGTTTGACCGTAATTGGCTAACTTCAATGAAAAAAGGACAAAAAAATGATCAGTCCAACATTGAGGAAATGTATTTTGAACAACTGTTTCATTTGCATCTGCAAAGACAATATCGAGCACATGTCCCTTCAGGTGAGTAGCCTGTTATACTAATTGATGGATATTGACACTCGCACAAGTTGACAAAGCTCTTTCATCGAGCCCCCAAAGCAGACTCCACATGCCTTTCCGTGGCAGCATTGCATCAGGAAAAGCCCATTGTAATATGGCTGGCGGAGTCTGATAGACACCACCACCATATGAACCCTTTCCGTCCGCTGTAGACCCCCCCCAGCCATACTAATATGGCCGGGGTTCATTCTGGCTAGGATGGCGGGCGGATCGCCCCCACCAGGCAGGCAGTAGCCACCACCGGCCTGGCGGGGGCGATCAGCCCGCCACCCTAATGGGGGCCTAATTGTAGATGAAAATCAGTTTTCACTGATAAATAGCATATAGCATGTTGCCTACAGTGCACAAACAAAATAAAATGAATCCTCTGGGAGACCCATACTCTCTGACAATGTTTCACAGCGCATGCTCTCTAAATGTGTTTAGAAGACAGTGTATGTATTTATTTCTGCTCATAAAACAGGGTATTGTGTAGTATATTTGAGAGGCTCCTTAACAATTACATTCAGAAGACATCACAGCCTGTGTGACCAAATGACATAGCAGAACTGAGAGATTTGTCCGCAAAAAGGAAAACTGATCAGGTTTTCAAGCTATCTTGAGATGCATAAAACCTGAGAGAACACATGTAGAATTATCCACATACCTCACTCACAAGAGACCGCAAACCTTTAAGCTGGACAGACTGCATTTCTCATTTGAAGCAGATGCTCAAACATATACAGCCTACTTCGAATGTACCTTTCCATGGACTTATACAAAGTAGCATAATCCTAAACCTGACTTATCTCTTGCAATTTAAGTTTACATCAACTGTTTAGAATGTTGATCATAGCCAAATTTAAAACAGCAATCTTTCCATTGTTACTTTTTAAACATGTTTGTTCATGTGACAGGTTTGATAATGTATAAAGTACACTATCCTGCATATTTACATGTTATGGAGATATTTCCAATGTAATTGAAAGCATTTGTTTATTCATTAATATAAATATTAATATATAATTATTTCTAAACTATACATTTATTTAACAAACTATCAAAACTTATTTTTGTTTTTTAGATATGTACTTTTATTGGTCCCCAAAAAATTGAGGATGGCTAAAAAAGAATAGAAGACAAAAAGAAAAACAGTACTATTTAAAGGAAAGAGAGAAGAGGAAATTATATGAAGTGTAACATGTTGCACAGACGAAAACGAGTTCTGTTAGACAACTAAACAGTTTCTCAAAATAGTTATACAGACATTTGAAAAAAGTAAAAAATGTTGCAAAGAAATAGGATAACTTTTACAATAACGAAGGAGAAAAATGCAAATGGAGATGTTAGAACAAAGTCATTTAATGGGAAAACAATCTACATTACAATTATATGCAAAAAATATATAAAAAAGATCAGTAGCTTATATGAAAAAGCCATAGATTGAAAATGTTATAGATAAAGCTTTTGAGATGACATGAACATTATTTACATTGCTATTGAAGAGAAAGAGAACATTGAACAAAACAATAATGTTTATGAAGGAGAAATGTAAAATAAAAAACTGGTTTAAAAAGTAACTTCTGTAAAGGTTTCAGTGGGAAATGGAAGCACACTTCCAGTACTGAACCTTTCTTTAATGAAGAAAGCTTTTTTCAGCAGAACACATTAGTACATGCAATTGATAGTAGTGGTCAATGCTGTGAGATGAAAAATGGTTCTCCGATTCAAAAGGAAAAAATGATTCCTAGGAAAGTAGAAGAAGTATAAGCTGTAGAAGTTCATGGGAGGCATACATAAGCGGCTTTATTTAAGTGGGATTGTTGCACCGGCCACTCTTTGGAGTATCTGTGCGCATTACAAGCTCCAACAACTTACCATATTTGCAATATTCAATTGGAGTCTATTGACAAATTACAAATTGTTTTACAGAAATATGCCCAAAAAAGTATTAAAAAGAAGATTAAGATGTTACAACGACTAGATCCATGTGTAATAGGAAAAAATACTATGTTGCAAGGTCATTCTCTGGCTTGTCTTTCAGGAAAAGTCTGCCAACGTACTTTTCATCATTTAAGAATGTTAGCTGTACACCCCTCTGAAATGCAGAAGTCAGTAAAGAGACTCTACTATGTAAAAAACTCCTTCATTATGGTTAAGTGAAATGAACACAGCACTTTTGAAAGGTTCTGTGTCAGATGTAGAAAAAGTTTGTGATGATATATAAAGTTTTGTTTTTTTGGATCCGAAGACAAGTGTAGCCAAACTGAGAGTTTGATAATTGTAGGTGTAGAAGAACAGGAGAAAGAGTTTAATATTGATTATTTTGCAGAAGAAACATAGTTTCATCTGAAAAAGCAAACTATGGGGCTCATTATGATCGCGGACGGACTTGAGTCCGTCCGCGACCATCGAGGATGAGGGAACCTCCGCATGGCCTGCAGAGTTCCCTCCTCTCCAATTAGGATGTGACCTCCACCCTGGCGGTCACATTCTCTATTTTTAACATTGCGGCGGGTGCAGCTTCAAGCTGCACCCGCCGCAATGTTAAAAATGCATACATTGCATTTGTATGCAGAAAGCGGCAGGCACCGCGCGGTGCCTGCCGATTACTGCATACAAATGCAGGGGGGTACCACAGGTACCCCCCATGTGCACCCCCAGTTCCCCTTCACCCAGGGGGCCCACAACGGGCCCCCACAGTGAAGCTCTGAATGCTTTTCCACGGCGGAAAGCCCGCCGTGGAAAAGCATTTCTGTTTGGGCATCCTAATATGGCTGGCGGTGTCTGAGAGACACCGCCACCATATTAGGGCTTTTCCGCCGCGGTTGTAAGCCAACCGCGGCGGAAAAGCTGCGGACGTAAACCTGGACCCACCAGCCATCCTAATGTGGTGGTGGGTCTTTGGTGGGTCCGCTGCGGTTTTTCCGTATCCGCCGGGCCGGCCCGGAGGATACGGAAAAACCGTTATACTAATCTGCCCCTATTTTTGTATTTGTTGTCATCATACTCACTATAGAAGTCAAACTAGGAAGTTTTAAAGACATATGAGTCTATTCCTATTCAATCTGTGCACCCATTTCAGGCCATAGTTCGTATGGAGCCTAAAACAGGTAAGTTGCCACCAACAGATTTACAAAATGGTCTAAAAGGAAGAGTTTTGTACTAAACCTTTAGATTGAAACATTGAAACTGTCAGTGTTGTTAGAGAAGAAAATTAGCCAGTAGTTATACTAGTTAATTTTGTAGCAACAAAGAGATGAACAATCTGATAAGAGATTGCAGATGTTAGTAAACTTCAAAAAGCTACAATATACCTGATACAGAATAAAATTTATTAGAAGAATGTAAATCTTGATAAATACTAAATATGCTTACAAGATGCAACAGTTATTTCAGGTGGACACATTAAAAAGTGGACAAGTACATACTGAAGAGATTTATGCACATGATATATTACATGCTCTACATTCCAAAGAAGTAATTGGAAACATTTTTGATTGTTTTTCCAAATTAAAAGAGTAAAGGGATGAGTGTATTGGAAAAAGTTTAGAAGCATATGCAGCAACTATTCACAATTCTCAATGTTTAAGTGTAGACAGAGCGTTTGTAATTATTGGAAGTCCAGTGTTCAAAGAGGGATTGGCATATGTTGCATTATCTCTAGTAAGAACATTGCCTGGTTTGTATTTGATAGATTGTAATGAGAGAAAGGTTAGTGATGGTGCAAATTATGTAAGAGAGTACAACCGTGTAAGATGACATTATGCCCCTGATGTAGGTGAATATCTGGGAAACGTATAGTGTGTTCAAAATGGAAATATGTCAAAGATGCAACTGAGGTTCCAAAAAAGAAAGCAACTGAAGAGAAAGTTGAAAGTGTAAAACAAAAATATAGAACGTGTTGATGATATTGTAGGATACCTGCCCAATAAAATTGAATGATTTACTGACACGTGACCGGTGCACAGTTGGAGCCGCAAGGCTGGAGCCGCTGAAGCTTTTCTCGTCGTGGCCGGAGCCGCTGGTCGTCTTTTTTCACGGCAGGTGCCCCCGGGCACTTTCTCTTTTGCGTCCGGAGCCGCTGGGCACTTCCTTTTGCGGCTGGAGCTTCTGAGCACTTTCCTCGCGGCTGGAGCCGCCAAATAGTTGCCAGACGGTTTCTGGCGTGGTCGGAGCCGCTGGTCACTTTTTCTTGCGCCACCAAATATTTCTCTTTGCGGCCAGAGCCGCCAAACAGTGCTCAATGCTGCCGGAGCCGCTAAAACATTGCTCGGGCGTGGCCGGAGCCGCTGGACATCGCTTAAGCGCAGCTAGACCCGGTAAACATTGCATAAACGCGGCCGAAGACACTAAACACAGCTCAACGCAGCCGGAGCCACCAAACATTTCTTCCCGCGGCCGGAGCCACACGAAGCTGTGTAACGCGGCCGGAGCCGCTAAATGCCAAACTCGGCTTGGCTCAGCTGCCGCTGATTGTGTGCACGACAGTGTGGAGCGCGGTGGAGCGTTCTCTCCCGTGAGTAGCGGGATTCATTGGAGCCACGAGAGAGTAGCAGCGGATTGCTGAGATCGGCGACAGCACTAAGTCGGGAGTTTGCGAGGGGTGCCGCTCGCAGCAGAACTTTGGATACCGGCGTGTTTTGCCCTGCCTGGTGCTTAGAGGAACCCTTTTGTGGAATCCTTTGTTGAACTGTTTTCCCTGGTTACTGGGAGGCCGTGAGTTAATTGCCTGAGTACGAGGAGTTCGTGCGGGAGCCCGGGACTGCGAGGACCAGCATTCCACTCACTACCCACAGCTGGTGCCTCTTCCCGGGCAAGCCCCGCCTCCATTACAGCATTAACCTTGATCCCAACGCGCATCGCGGGACTCAGCCCGGGCAAAGGGCGGGCCCTCTGAGGCCCTCAGAGGCTGAAAAGGCTGTTGCTGGGCGGATTTCTGTTTAATTTTTATGTACATCGTTATATCCATTAGTTCATTGTATTTTTACTGTGTGTAATATTGTGGTTAAACTTACTTGTTACGGTTAATCCTTAATAAGGCATGACTGCCAAGAAACTGAGTTCTGGGAGACTGTTGGTAGGCCGGTCTTGCTCAAAAACCAAATCTAATCCATTACGAAATAAGGACGGCCAGGCTTCTTAATTAAAGGGAAAATTTCAGTTATTTAGCTTATGGGAAAGGGGTAAGGATAAAATCCCTACTGGGGTGCCTTTTGTTAAACGATAATTTAAAGGTCAGAGATGATGCGGATCAATCCGCAGAGAATAGATATACCAACCTCCCCTCCCCTATTTCTGTATCCACAGCGGTAGAGAGCATTGGTCCCCCTCTAGAAGAGTTGGGGAGCCCGTCTGTACCATCAAAAACTTGTATTTCACCACGGCAAATTGTTGACACCACAAATAAAGTTGGCTTTTCCCCCTCTTATAGATTATCTGCACCAAGCCTTAAAACTGTAGAAGTTATGGTACATAGCAAAATGTCTAATTTTGGTGAATCTCCAACTCCTTTAAAGGAGGCCTCTGGTACCTCATTGCAAGGGGTAGCGCAAAATATTGAGTCCCTTTTTTCTGATATAGATATGGCTCACTGCAAAAGGTATATAGAGGAGGACATTGTTGGGGCGTTAGATCCCAAAAAAAAACTGTAGTACCTGTGCCATCTGGGCTTCTATTATATAGTAGCACACCTTATAACAATTCCCTCCTTTCTTTGCCTCAGCTAGATATTTCTTCGAGTCCGCAGCTTAATATAACTAATACTGATCTTAATGGGTCTGTTAGGTATGATAACCCAGTTTCAAAATCATTGGTTTGTCTTGAGCATTTGCTCTCTTCTATTCTTTCCCTTTTGGAAAAATTTGTTGGCGGTTCCGATTGTGTTTTGGAAACTGTGACCCAAATATTAAAGGTTCTTCTAAATAGAAAGTGGGGGAAGGATCCTAGTTCTTCTTCGGTGACTGCCCAATCCTGCTGCGACGTAGCGAAGGTTACATCGGAAGAGAACGTGATTATTGACTCAGAGCAAAACAACTTAGTGGAGAATTCTTTGTCTATAGATAAAAAGAAGGTAGTAGCAGTTCAGAAGATTTCCCCAATAAAGCTTTAGAAAGTTCACAGAAATAATTGTGCGGTGGAGGGTGATTTGGAAATTGAACCTATGGGTGACCCGGGAAAAAGAATAGGTCAGGACTTATTCCCTATTTTTAACCTTCCGGTAAAAGATGGAAAAGAGGAGGCACCGGCGTTATCCGATAAGGGAAAGATAATGAACTCAAAAAAGAATGGGGGAAAAGGAGGAAACAGTTACGTAGATTTGCGAAAAAGAGGCGGAGGAAAATTAATTTTGAAGACCATTCCAATATTATAGCTAATAATTATCTTGAGGAAATTCGGGAGGATAGGACGCGTTATGCGATTCTGGTCTCAATAGATAAGGGAATTGCTCCCCCACCCCTCCAAAATACCCTCCCCTCTACCCCCGTACAGCCTATACTAGGCTCCACTTGTCCGACATTTGGGGGGTTCGCTAATATTGCCCCTCCAGCGGAGATAACGAAACCTGATCAAGTGTTGACTACTCTTAACCCTCTCGCGTAGTCATTTCCTGTCTTTGCGGGAGAGGAAATAAACGCAATAAGGCCAACTGCGATAATTGAGGAGGAAAATATTGATACTCTTATCCTAGATTTCTTTCCGCTATTTGATTCTGAGTTTATTCTAAATAGATCTATGCTCCTTAAATGTTTTCAGGAGACGGAAAGTTTGAAATTGTTACAAACAAATGATATAGACTTAGTAAAAATTTTGAAAACTGATGTTGGGACCTTAACTAGAGTAGGATTTTACTCAAAATGTATTGTTAATCTTATTCTTCAAAAAACTGAAAGTTTTCAATGTAGAGGGATTGATGTTATGTCTTTCTTGGTAAGACCTCAATTTAATAGATTCATGGGCAAGTTGTCGTCCTCGCAGCCTGTAGTTGGAAATAAGGTCTGTCCCTCTGAATTTGAAGACCTAAAAATCAGTATTGCAAAAAATGTGCGGCATGTGGCATATTCAAATCCCCCTCTCTCTCACTCTCAAAGTGTTGTAGCAGAGGAGTGGCGTCAATGGAATTGGTTGCCTAGAGTTTTAGTGAGTAAATCTACATTTAATTCACAACCGCAACCGTATCTTTAACAACGATCTAAGGATTCTATCCTGGAATGCCGCAGGAATACGAAATAGCCCTGAAAAATTACTATTTCTACTCTCATTAGAGTTTAGTGTAATATGTCTCCAAGAAACTTGGTGTATAGAGAAATTCCCTATTGGAAAAGATTATTTTGTTCTGGAAGGTAGAGCTAGTCCTTCAAGGAGAGGTCATGCGAAAGGGGGAATAGCATGCCTCTTGTCTACTAAGATAAAATGGAATTTTTCCCATTTTTTAGACCCTAGTAACCTTTTTCAAGTAGTTACGTTATTTAATCCTGCTGACTCTGAAAACAAACCTATTGTTTTGATAAATGTTTATATCCCACCGGATGTCTGTTATAATGACACTTTAAATAGGGTTTTTTTGTACATTAAAAAAATTCCGGAAAACGCTTCCTCTCCCCATATAATCTTATTAGGGGATTTTAATTGTAAGGTCTCCAACTTAAGTTTGGAGATTTTTAGAAATGAACATAAAGAGGAATTTTTACAGATACCCCAAACCCTCATTCCCGGGAATATTAAGACAACCAAGAGAGGGAAAATGCTCCTTGAAGAACTTTCTGAAATTGATGGAATAATTGTAAACGGTAGGCTTCCCTCCGATTCTCCCGCAAATGTTACGCATAAATCTGAAAACGGTGAATCTATCTTAGATTACGTGGTGGTGGATATTCCAACCTTCTCCCTTCTTAAAGACCTTACGGTCACTCATACTGCTTTCAGTGACCATAAACTAATAACACTCTTTATATATGTAAATCTTCCTCCCACGGATCATTGGTCCTTGGATAGTAATCTCGTCAGCTTTGGAGTTCAAACCGGAAGATGTTTTTGGAATTTTAAGCCAATTAGGGGTACTGAGAGCCTTCTAGACATCGCAGTAAATGATCTGATCAATTGGAAGGGTTCTGAATTAACATGCTTTGCTGTCTTTTTGAGCAAAGTGTTATTGGTTGCAAAAAAACGTTAAAGAAAGAACAAACCAAAAAACTTCCTAGTTCCCTCCGGTTGCTCAACTTAGAAATAAATAAACTAGTAAGAGAACAATATTTAAGTCACTGTTCTTTAAGATATCACAGATTGGCTCTATTAAAAAGATGAGGAAAAGGCTGAAAATTAAATTAAAAAAGGAAAGCGAGGACTTAGTATGGATTAAACTACGGGAGGCTGCCTTTAGCGGCCAAGCTAGATTATTCTGGTCGCTCATTGGGGAAGGTTGTGGTGTAAGATCAAGATCCTTACCAGTCCCGATTGAAGAACAAAAATGGGTAGAATACATCTTGAATTTGTATGCCGGAAATGGAACGGTAGTCGTTCGTGACAGAACGAAAGAGAATAACTCTGGCCTCGTCCCGTCTTCCGAAAGAATTATTGAACTGGCTATTAGGGGCATGCGTTCATCGGGTGCAATGGGCCCGGACAAGTTACCTATTTCTGTCTTAAAACAAAATAGTGTTACTTGGAGTAAGATTCTCTTTCCTGTGTTTAAGGTTTGTTTTCTGCATAACATGATTCCTCCCTCCTGGAAGGGTAGTATATTGGTTCCCCTTTATAAGAAGGGGGACAGAAATGCTCCCCAAAATTACTGTCAAATTGCCCTTCTGGATGCTATTGGCAAGGTTTTTGCTAAATGCCTTTTGCAATGAATTAATGATTGGGTAGTGGAGAATAATATACTGCCCCTTGAGCAGACGGGGTTTCGACAAAGGCATGGCACCATGGACAATTTGACTGCTTTGCAAGTCTTGTCGGAAAAATACATTAGGCTCCGGGGAGGGAGAATTTATGCAGCATTTATAGATTTCTCCACAGCATTTGACAAAGTTGATCGTCCTTTGCTGTGGAGAAAACTATCGGACCTAGGTATGCCAGCTGAGCTCTTGGACCTGGTCCGAGAGCTCCATTCCGATACATGGTGTAGAGTGCTTTTGGGAGGGGAAAGGGGCCTCTCTCAAGCTATTCTGTCTGCAAATGGGTTGAAACAAGGCTGCCTGGTGGCCCCATTATTGTTTTCCTTATACCTATCAGATCTTCCTCAGAGTTTATCGTCAAGTGATGCTATTGCCCCAGTACTGGGGGGCAAACCGATAGCATGTCTGTTATATGCAGATGATATACTAATCTTGGACTTGACCCCTAGCGGACTGAATAATCGTCTGCAAGCACTGCATGGATTTGCAGAGACACACCATCTAAGGATAAATGTATCCAAGAGTAAAGTTATATGCATTGTAGGAAGGAAAAAGCCAAAGTATGGGAGTCTTTCCTGGAATATGGTTTTGGATTAGAAGTGGTTCAATCTTATATTTTTCTGGGGAAAATAATAATAATTTCCAGTACGTTAAGTGACAAGGCCCATATGGTTTTGCTCCTTCTTAGCCAACCGCCGACAAACGGTCTGGGCCCCTCCTGGATCTGCCGAAATACCGCCACTGGGAGTCGGAGTCCCTCAGGGCTCAGTATTGAGCCCTACTTTATTTAACATCCTCATGACCCCTTTGGCGACTTTGGTGGAGTCCTACGGGGCCCAGATCGTCTCATATGCTGACGATACCCAGCTTCTTTTCACCTGCTGTAAGAGCGAAGAATTCGATGGGGAAAGTATCCGTGAGTGCCTTGGGGCTGTTTTTAATTGGTTCCATCTGAACAGCCTCAAGTGCAACTCGGATAAATCAGAGATACTTTTCTTTGGATGCCCTTTGGAACCGGACTGGCATGGTTGGTGGCCTGCCGACAAGTTCCCTCCAGCTCAGGCTTCCAAATGGGCTAAGAACCTGGGAATTAAAATCGACAATGGGCTTACACTCAAATCCCAGGTGGCAACCCTTACAGGGACTTGTTTCGGCATCCTCCGGATGCTTCAAAGGTTTTTCCCTTTGCTATCCCAGGAACACCGGAGAATAATTGTACAGGCCCTCATTGGATCAAGGCTGGATTATGCTAACATTCTGTATCTGGGTCTCCTAGAATACCTCTTACAGCGTATGCAGGTGACCCAGAATGCTGCAGCACGAGCTATTTTCGGCCTGCATCGTCGTGCCAGTGCCTCAAACCTGCTGCAATCCCTCCATTGGCTTCCCATACGGAAGAGGATAACGTTCAAGGCCTTGACATTAGCCCACAAAGCATTGCACGCCACGGGTGCAAAATACCTACAGAAGAGGCTGGACTTTTACCAGCCGACACGATCCTTAAGATCAGAGTCCCTAGCACTTGCAGTAGTTCCACGTATAAAGAGGGCACGTCTGGAAGGTCGGTCCTTCAGATTCCTGGCCCCTCAGTTGTGGAACTCCTTACCCTTGTCTTTACGGTGCACATCCAATCTGCTCGCCTTCAGGAAGGGTCTTAAGACCTGGTTATTCTCTGATTAGACCTCTGCTAGCCTATCCTCTGTTTTAGCCTTCTATGTTGTTATTTTTTTCAGTCTCTTTTCTGGGTCTGGAGCACAAAGCGCCGGGACGCTCCTTTGGAGTAGCCGTTGCGCTATACAAGACCCATAAATAACATACCATAACATAACATATAGCTAATAATATTCGGAAGGCAATGGCTAATGGGAAGGGCTTAAATTCCCTTTATAGATCTTCTGGCCAGAGACATTTTGCCTATTTGTTGGAGGTTTTTAGAGCAAAAGTCCCGGCCTCCCTACTATATGGTATAGAATTATTTGAAATGGGGAAATGGGGTTTCCTGAACACCACGGAAGGAAACATTTTACGGAATTTGTGCATGGTTAATACCGCTTGTAATATAGCGGCTTTTAGGCTGGAATTTGGCATACGAAGTACCTGGGTCCAGGGTCTTGCTGGGTAGTGTGGTGGGTTTCCAGTTTGGCAAAGGGTGAACCAGGCACCTTAAGATACTTGATTCAAAAAGAACTTCTTGGAACCCTAAAAGAGCACTCCGTAATTATAAAAAATGTTCGATTAGCAGTTGATCTCATGAAATTAGATGAATCGACTTTTTTTTTCTCTATCTGCATACCAGTTAAAATCGACTTTAAAACAAGTGTCATGAAAACTAAGCTTTGTAAAAAGAGGTCCCCTTCCAGTTGTTAATTCCTACCAAATTAGGATTATTCAACCTTATGTTTCCTGGAATCTTCCCCATGGGGTACATTGCTTTTTGTTCCTTCTGAGGCAGGATCTACTTCCTTTAAATAATCTATTGTCAAAATGGTATGGTTCATCGGCAATATGCAATCTTTGCAATAGCTCTAAACAGGATGTCAAACATGTATTATTTGTATGTTCGGCTTTAAAACAACACCGCCTTAAATGGTTGAGACCTCCTTGTCTAAGACTAAGTATCTTGTCTGCCCCTGCTTTCTTAAATGCTATTTGTAATCCGCCAAATGAGAGGTTTTGTTGCACAATTTTTTATTTTTTTAAAAGCTTTTTGAATATATATTAGATTTGTTTTCTGTATTATCTCCTCTTTCTCTTTTTTTACTATAATTGCTGAAAATTGTACAAATTTCATTGTTTGGTGATTTTATGTGGATCTCTGTTATGAGTTTCAAAACATAAATTAATAAAACTTGAACTTGCCCAATAAAATTATCATTAAATAATACAATTATTTTAGATCCCCACACATGGCTCAATGCATTATTTGCACATTACATTTTGACAACTACACCTGAAACTAGGCATTTGTCCGTGACAACTGTCACCCATGCTGTTACATTTCCTCCTACACAGTGCTAGTATTCTGCATGCCAGTCCATATGTGAGACACACTACAATAAGAAGTTTGCCTCAGCGACTGATGTTTTGTGAGTCGTTAGATCCATCATACACTGAGTACTATATGAAACACATTTTAATGCTGAAGAACACAACAAGACATCTTGCTGTGCTGTACTGCACAGCTTAAGTGGATGAGAACATGAATAGCTCATTACAATCTAGGTAGATGGCTTGCTGTGTTGCATGTTTTTGGGGAGTTATGGCCCCATGTTGATCAACAGCTCAGACAGCCTGAATGGTACATGTCGTGGCCTACATCTCGTTGAGATGATGTCAGTGACTTGAATTTTACATTGACATTCAAATATGTATTCATCGGTTGAAGAGTTGACATATTTTTTGTCAGTATTACTATCAGGTGATATTGAATAACTAAGAACCTGGCCACAAGTTGGTCATTTCTTTGCCGACTTGCCATTGTGTGCTAAAGCAGCTCTTTGAAGTGCACAAGTATCCCTTTCAAGCCAGTCCTGTCTGGCAGCATATCAATGGGGTGTAATTCATCATTTTTGTAGGGACAGTACACAGCACATTCAGGTGAAGTGTTAGCCCCTCCCTTCCATCATTCCCACAGAATGCCATCAGAATGCAGATGAACGTAAATGGGCACTCTGACACACCTATCCTGCTTATCGTTGTGGCTGTCTTGAGGGAATGCACAAAGTGTAGCTGTCACCCAGCTCAGATGTGTATTGGAGACAGACTACAAAACACATAGACAAGTCCAGTTTCTAAAGGAGGCATTACAAACATAGTAATGTTAAATCCAACGGAATGAGCAGTGGTGAATCTAGGCTTGGTAATGTGTTCATCCAAAATCATGGATGTTCAACAAATCATGTTCCTAACTGAATGTGTCTTATACAGCAGTGCATTGTTAAGTTGACTCAAGTAACAGGAGCAATAATGGAAGAATCAGTTGTAAATTCCTCTTCTTTCATGCACTGTAAGTGCAACTTTACCAGTAAGGAGGATTTGCCATTACCATTCCAAATATTTGAAAGATAAAGAAGCTACTCTTCTCTAAACATGAATTACTGCTTAAAAGTGTATTAAGGAGTTCCCAATGCTAACCTTTGAGAGGGGTTGGCTTCAAAGTAGTGAAACATGAAATAGGCTGTCACTACCACAACATACAATAAATCGAAGCACATGCCCTACCTTTCATTTACACACCACTCTCCCCTTAAGCTTGACAAGCAGCTTTAAATGCCATGTCGAAGTTGCAGTAAACTGCCCACACAGGCCCTGCAGTGGCAGGCCTGAGACTGGTTTCAAAGTCTAGTCCTGTGGGTGACACGCCCAGTGTTGCAGGCCCACTCATAGCATTTAATAAACCGGCCCTGGGTGCATGGTATACCACTTTACAAGTGACTTATAAGTAAATCAAAGTGTAAACCAGTTATGCCATATTTGGAGGAGAGAGCACATGCACTTTAGTACTGGTTATTCCTAAAGCCAACAAATAAAAAGTCAAAAGAGGAGATGGGGGAGTAAGGCAAAGGGTTTAGGGTGACCCTTTAGAGAGGGCAATTTTTCAACAAAATGTTTGACACTATTCGTATGACTGCGTCAGTTTTACATTGATAGAATGTGATGCACAAAATGTATGCAAATTTACCCACAAAACTGTTCGTCTATCGCATTGATGAAGTATGCAATTTGCGTTGATGACTATGTGTATGTTTGGAGTTTAGAAGTAGTCTGTATGAAAGGCTGAGGCATATGTGTACTTCTGGTATCGCATATGTACCAATAATTGCCATTTACAGATAAATTGAAACAACACTTACAGTGCAAGCCTTGAGAAAAAAACACATTTTTTTAAATGTGTTGTTTTATAAATATGACTTACTGCTTGCACTGCTGCTGCATCACAATCTGTGCATTCTACAATCAAAAATTCTAGCAAAGAGTCATGCCCTTCCTCCCCTGAATGATCTAAAAACTGCCACCCAAGCGATGGTACTATCCAGACTGGACTACAGGAATGCCACCCTCACTGGCACTGCAAAATCACACCTAGCCCCATCAAGTGCCAAAGTAAATACAGCAGCAAGGATGATCACTGAGGCAAAAAGACACAACCACATTGCCCCCTCTCTGAAAAATCTTAAATGGCTCCCAAATCGGGGCCTGTTGCTGTTTCCAAACATCCTACCTCAGTCACAATGTCCTGTATAACCAGAAACCTACCTACATTGCATCGAAATTGGTGAAGGCAGTCCAAACAAGAATTCTAAGTAACACCAACTTTCTGATTCTCATTCAGCCAAGAAAACACAGACAAAAGATCTCTCATGCTCCTTTTCAGACAATGCACCCCAACATCGGGAATTCCCTCCCAGTTCATATCAAAACAAACCCCCCCTTCAAGAACTTCAAAAGACAAGTAAAGCATTGTTTCCTCAACAGACACTTCTGCCATCTGAATGCCAATACTTAACTGTGAACTTGACTATTTTCCCCATACGTCTGACTAAATGGATTCCCTCCCCTTGTACTACTGTGACCCATCACTCATGAAAACTGTACTTTGCTATATATTCCAACCCAACCTTATCTATTTGTATGTTTGTAAATCGCTTGCAACAGTATGCTATCCCTCAACAACTCTATACTTTGAAACTGTTGCCTCAATCTTGTACATACGCTTGTCTGTCAAGTGCTCTGATACCCCCGGTTATTGCCGGGTGTTAGATAAAACTCTTTAAATAAATAACTAAAATAAGGTTAGGAGACCCTCCCTTTTATTACATGTGAGTCACCCCTGAGGTAGGCCCAAATTACTCACGTGGGCAGAATGCAGACTATGTGTATGTGAATGGTAGGACATATACTGGTGTGTGTGACATGTTCCAATAATGAAATACAGTGTGTTTTGCTTTAAAGGATAACTGTCCCATTGGAAAAAAATGGAGGTACTTTGTAACATCTTGCAAGTGTAACTCCCCATTGGGATGAGATAGAGAAATGGAGTTCATTATGCCTGAACTCAGAATGTACAAATGCATATTTTGGTAAAGATGATTTTTATGTTGTGTGTTTGAAAATACAATTTTTAGAAGGCAGGATCTTGAGGCAGACCTGTTTTGCTATGAGGAAACAAGTTTGGTAGCAGCACTACCACATGACTCTGAGGAGGAGTCGGAGGGGGAAGATCCCCAGCCAGAGTACAAGGAGAGCAGTGATCCTGAAGAGGAAACATGGGGAAAAGATGAGGTCAGAAAGAAAGGAGTAGGATCCGAGTTCATGATCGGACACTGAGAAAGTTTGACTGGGAACTCAAGAGGGCTGAGGCAAAGAGAGCATTAGCCCAGGTATAAGAAAATTGTATTGCTCAGAACCTGAGCTTAGCTTGGCTAGAAGTAGAAGCCATGAGGGTGGATTCCAGCTTAGATGGTGGCAGCAAAAGTATTTTGTCCAGTACTAACTAGGGATATGTACACAAACACACAGATGCTGTGCCCTGCTTCAAGAAGGGGATTGACATATTTCAAAAGGGTTCAGGATAGAGAGATAACTCCAGTGGGGCACAGTGTCCCTTAGGTGGATTGGGGAACTGGCACAGGGATCATATTCCTAGTAGAGGGCAGGATATTCTACTGACTCTAGATGAGAGGGGCTGTGAAATGTGGATGCTGAAGAGTATAAGCTCAGTCCCTGTTTTCTAGAGCTATGCCAACACTCGGTGGACTGTGAGTTCTCTGACACCGGGTAACTTACACTGATAACAGACTTTTGGTGGGTTACATAGGTTCTGAAGAAGCTTTTGGGAGTGATCCTGAATGAGGTGGTTCAAGTTTTCCCCTACCAGGTGAGGTATGGGAGGTTGATAGTGACCCATATAGGTCCCAGTGTAGTGGGATGGGTGAGGGGTCTCTGTCCTGCCTCTTAGTAGAGGGAGTGGGGGTAGGGTGCTGCCCAAGGTGTATCTAACCTTGTCCCAGTGCCTGGCTGGTTCAATGAGGTAGCACCTGGGGGACCTAGTCTTTACCAAGCGTTCATCCTGTACGAGGGACCCCAAAGTGTTATTTGAGCTTGGGGAATGCAGTAACCAGCATTGCACTAGTTGTGATATCTGGCAGTAACACTCAGGTGGGAGGCTACTGGTGTCCAGAGTGAGGGGTAAGGGGATGAGTCAGTCCCCACTGGAAGGACCAGTGCATCAGGGGTTGTGAGCTCTGAGTTCAGAGCACCCCAACACTGACCCTGGCTAGGCCACTTCTGGCCTGGTGGGTTGCCAGGTTCTGGGGACAGAGAGCTGGAGAACTCTTACCCAACACTACCAGAAGGTTTTTCCTTTGGGGGTGGTTGTGCTCCCTGGAAGTTCTGGCTTGCCAAGCACGGGTCTAGCTTCAGGATACAGACCCAGGGTTGAGGGCCAGGTGCAGGGGGTCTCCCCTGAACTGGAGGAATGGGTGACTTCTAGCAGTGTCTCTACCATTTTGCCTTCTGGGGTACCACTCTGGGTGTGAGGGTACTGAGCCCCAGGGGGTGGTCAGTGGGTGGAATCTTCAACCCTAATCCCTTTCCAGCCTTACAGTACAGACCCTCGGCTGGTATACTAGTTGAAGGATATCACTCTTGAACTTGCGGGAAAATTATGCAGGATGGCTGGTCAAGTCACCCTGACAATTCTTGAGTTTGGGGGTACCTCTCAACAGTGAAAGGCACAGGACCCCAGCAGGGTGGATAGGGAGTGGGAAAGCTTACCCCTGAGTTCTGGCCAGGCTGGTGGGCTAGTATTAGGATGCTGTACCTGACTTGAGAGAAGGGAGAGTGGACAAAGGGTGTCAGGTACCTGGGCCTATCGCTCCCTACTCTCTGATGCCTGATAGGTTAGAGAGCCTTGGGAGGCCCGAGGTTTGGCTCTTATCACTGCCAGATGTCAGTGGTCACTGTGGCTTTCTGTCCTGGTAGACATAATTGCCCCAGGGAGGGGGACAGGAGTCACACCCAGGGGGGACTGGGCTACTGTGTTTGGCCATGGTGGTACTGTCTGCCTGCTGGACTCACCTGTGAGCAAGTTACAGTTAGGTGCTGCACAGATGGGTCCTTAGGTAAGGAGAAGGGTTCCCCATGATTTAGCTTAGTGGGCCCTGAGAGTATGGACACAGGGATCCAACTGCATTCAGCGATTCATAGAACCACAACATGCCCCGGTGTTGTGGCCTAAATATGTGTTCTGTCACCCCAAGCAGGGTAGTCCATCAAGGGATTGATTAGTCTACCCTGGCTTTAGGCTGGGACGGGGTATGTTGGACTTGTCTTCTTTAGGGGTTTACCCCCAGAGTTTTTGCTTTTTGGCCTCATGTTCTCTACCCTTTTTGGTTTTAGGACTATGGGCATTTTACCACTGCTATTCAGTGTTGAAGTGTATATGTTCTGTAGGTAAATTATGTAAATGGATTAGTGTTTCTATGTTTGGCTTATATAATTTATTCATAAGTCCCTACTACAGTACATCAAGAGTGCCAGGGCCTGTAAAACAAATGCTGCTAGTGTGCCTGCAGCACTGATTGAGTGTTGGACTTGGCCCTTTTTGCAGGGTCATCCCTGAACTTTTTGCCTACCTCATGTATTTCTTCTGACCTGTACTTAATTGTTTTATGACTCTGGGCACTTTACCACTGCTGATCAGTGTTAAAGTGCATATACTCTCTATTGTGAATTGTTTTAATCGATTAGTGACTCCATGATTGGCTTATTTGATTTACTCAGACCCTGGTACAGTACACCATGTGTGCCCAGAGCCTGTAAATTAAATGCTGCTGGTGGGCTTGCAGCACTGGTTGTGCCACCCAAAGAAGCAGCTTGTAAAATGTGACTCATGCGTGCCATTGTAGAGCCTGTGTGCAGCCTGGGCCTGCCATGTCGACTTGGCAAGTGCACACAATTGCCAGGCAGCAAACCTTCCCTTTTCTACTTGTTAGTCTCCCCTAGGGTAGGCCCAATGTAACCCCATGGGCACGGTGCATTGTATGTTAAAGGTAGGACAGGCCCTGATGTGTGTGGCATGTTCTCATAGTGAATTACCGGCAATTTGTTTTTTTCACTATTGCAATGCTACCTGTTCCCATTGGCCAGGATGGGCAGTTTGATTATAACATCTTATAATCCTAACTGACCCAGGGAACTAGGTAGAAATTCGAGTTTAGTGTGCCTGAACTCAGAATGATAAAATACAGCTTTTAGTGAAGTTGTTTTTAACATTCTGTGTTTAACCCCTTCACTGCGGCCGCTATTCCGCCGCAGTGCTAAAGGGGCGGGGCGGCAGAAAGGCGGGCGCATGCTGGTGCCGGAACCGCTCCGTCACCAGCGTCGGTTGCGCTGTGCTTATGACGGAGCGGTTCCGTCATGGCCCGCCCCTCTCCATTGAACGCTCACGCAGGCACGGAATCCGCACCGGGCTGGCGTGCCGAGCGGGCCATGACGGAACCGCTCCGTCATCAGCACAGCGCGACCGCGGCTGATGACGGAGCGGTTCCGTCATCAGCAGGGGAGGGGTTAAAAATACCACTTCTAGAAAGTAGGTATTTTCTTGCCTAACCATTTAGCATGCCTCTGCTAGGTTTGTGTATTCCATGTCTGGTTTGTGAGTGACAGGGGCTAGGGTGGCTCCAGGAGACAGGGTGAGTCAGCACAGAGCTGAATATACCCATCTGCATGTAGAGTGCGGGGACGGGAGCACCTGAGCCTTACTAGGGCTGTGCCTACCAACCACAATGCTGGTTCCACCTCCTGTGGTGCGTCTGTTGACCCTGGCGCACACTGACAAAAGAAGAGCTGGTTTTGGCTGGACACAGGCACCTTCTTAATTCAGAGTGTAAGGAAACAAAGCATCACCTTCCCTGCGACACTTTTGTTTGTTTTGCTCTATGAATCCCAGGTTCTGTGAGAGTAAAGTGTTGCATTTACCATTTAAAATGAACACGGCTATTTCTACTATTTTAAAGACATTTGGATTAAATTGTTGTGACATTTTGTTGTTTGGTCTTGTGTTAAGTCTAGTAACGATTACTTATTTTTCTAAACTGGTGTGGCGTCCATTTGTAGTGTTTTCACTGTATCACTGTATGTGTTCGCAAATGCCTTGCACACTGCCTCTGAGATAAGTCTGTCTGCTTGTGCCGAGCTACCAAGGGGGTGATTAGGGGTTATTTTGGAAGTGTTGTCCCTTGCCCTGACTAGAAGCAAGGGTCCCTATTTGGTCAAAGGTACCTAACTCTGCCAACTAGAGACCCCCAATTCTATCATTGAACCACCCACACAACAGCTTTTCCAAGGGTTCTCAGACCTGCTAATGCAGTGTCTGCACAGTTGTGACTGCCATTTCAACCTGGCAAGTACACCCACTTTTCAGGCCTGAAACCTTCCCTTTTAATCCATGTGAGTGACCTCTAGGGTAGGCCCAAGGTATCCCCATAGGCAGGGTGCAGAGCACCAAGCACTTTATCCTGGAATCACTGGATTTGATCTACGGGACTAGTCTTCTTTTAGATCACCAACTATCCTTTTTAACTTGTTATATTGTAAATTTGAATGAGATTCATGTTAATTAATGCATTGATATAAACGTTCAAGTAAATTTTAATGAGATTAATGTTAATTAATGCATTGATATAATCGTCCTTGTACATTGTGTATTTTGGTGTGCGCCACCCTTTTATGATTTAAACTAAATCAAATTAAAGTAATTTCAATTCATTTTCAATTTGACTAGCAAAAATATCGAGTTTTATATTTCGAAAAATATTGTTTTCATGTGTAATTAAAAATATTGAAGTGTAAATATCGATTGTCAAAATATTGTTAGGTGAAAATTACTTCAAAGGATGATATATGGTTATTTTCTTTTAAAGTATAATAGGTAATCAAAAAAAAAGTGTGTTGACAATTTTTAGGAGCGGGATGTTGGGTTTATAGAGGATAAGGTTGGGGAGCGTTTAAAAAATATGGGTAAATAAATAATAATATTTTTAAATTCAGATTATTTTTTTATTTAAATTTTTTTTTAGGAGCGGGATGTTCGGGTTATATCGGATGAGTGTGGGGAGTGTTTAAAAAATAAGGGTAAATATATAATAATATTATTAAGTTTAGAAATTTATTTTAGAAATTTTTATTTGAATTTAGAAATATTTTTCTAGGAGTGGGATGTTGGGTTTATAAGGGGTTAGGGTGGGTATTCTTTTAAAAATATGTATACATATATTCATTATTTTTTATTTGCAAATTTATTTTTGGAATTTAAATTTTGAATTTAGAAATAATTTTTTAGGAGTTGGATGTTGGGTTTATAGGGGATTGAGGTGCAGAGTTAATCATTTTAAATTTAGAAATCTTTGGAGGAAATTTAAATTTTCAATATAGAAAAAAATGTATTGTAGCGGGATGTTGAGTTTATATGGGATTAGGGTGGGACTTTTTTTTAAATACGGGTAAATATATATTAATTATTCAAAATTTTACATTCATATTTGAAATTTAAATATTGAATGTAAAATATATTTTAATGCGTGGGATGTTGGGTTTATAGGGGATAATGGTGGGGAGTGCTCTTTAATAATGATTTAATATTTATTTGAAAGTAATTAATAAAAATGTGATAAAATATATGTAATATTTTTTTTTTTATGAGAACGAGTAAGTTTAGTGTCCAACACCTTCCCCAATTGAAGTTAGAATGGAGTGGGAATAGTATGTTAATTAACTTTATTGTCCAGCATCTACCCTAATTTAATTCAGACTGGAGTAGGAATAGTAAATTAATTCAGTTTAGTGTCCACCACCTACTCCAGCTCAAGTCAGACTGGAGTAGGAATAGTACATTAATTCAGTTTAGTGTCCACCACCTACTCCAGCTCAAGTCAGACTGGAGTGGGAATAGTAAATTAATTCAGTTTAGTGTCCAGGAACTACTCCAATTTAAGTCAGATTTGAGTGGGAATAGTTAATTTATTTAGTTTAGTGTCCAGCACCTACCCCAATTTAAGTCAGACTGGAGTGGGAATAGTTAGTTAATTAAGTTTAGTGTCCAGCATCTACCCCAATTTAAGTCAGACTGGAGTAGGAATAGTAAATTAATTCAGTTTCATGTCCACCACCTACTCCAGCTCAAGTCAGACTGATGTTGGAAGAGTAAATTAATTAAGTTTAGTGTCCAGAACCTACCCCAATTTATTTCAGACTGAAGTGGGAATAGTAAATTAATTCAGTTTAGTGTCCAGCACCTACCCCAATTTAAATTCGACTCGAGTTGGAATAGTAAATTAATTAAGTTTAGTGTCCCTCACCTACGACAATTTAAGTCAGACTAGAGTGGAAATAGTATATGAATTCAGTTTAGTGCCCAGCACCTACCCCAATGTAGGTCAGATTGAATTGGAAATAGTAAATTAATTAAGTTTAGTGTCCAGCACCTACCCCAATTTAATGCAGATTAGAGTGGGAATAGTAAATGCCCAACCAGAGATGGCGGAAGCATGAGAGCGGAGCGCAAAACAAGAGTCCTGGTCCCTGCAACCCGGTCATGACCGCAATGGATCCAGCTCTACACATCTTCCTGGTGCTATACCTGATACATTACCAACAACTCATGCACCGTTGCGGATGATGCCGCAGGTACACAAACACACAATCCCTCACACAACCACAACACACAACTCCAAGGCTGAAATAGGATTCTTGTCCATACCAGACACCCTGGTGGGGACAGGAACACATCCACAAGTGTACCCATACATGTCCTACCTGATACAAAGCAACCCTCTGCATCATCCCTCTATCTCGATCTTGAAGTAATATCCCGGGCACTGCAGCGGTGAAGCCATGTGAAAAAATGCACCCACCGTAGAAGGCAGGGCCGCCGCCAGTCATGGGCAGTGCACAAAGACCCCAGGGCCACACCTCCACCCGCTACCCACTAGCCCCCAACATGAAAGGACATGCCAGGTGCCCCTCCTGTGCTCGCCATGCAAAATAACTAACGAGGTGAGCCCACACCCTGCACCACACACAAAATAACAAGGGAGACAGCCACAGCAGGCGTGGCTGCAGAGGAAAACAGTGGACAGAAGTAGAGGTCCAGGGCAACCCACACACCACAACAACATGACACTCATGGCAAGTAAACTGAGTCCAAGCACAGAAAGAACACACATACACACACAGGTAATGAACAATCACTCAACTGGACACATAACCTGCCAAGTCACAACAACATACCCCACACTGACACACAGCCACATACACACCAAATGCCAGCAGCAATGGAGGACAACAAAGAGGAAAGCCAAAGTGCAAACAAATGGGAGGCCAAGGACCCAACCACCAAGCATGTGTACATCACATGCAAGAGAAGGAACATATAACAACACGCTCAGCCATCAAATCACACATGGCTGACACAGTGAGTGAAGTCAAACCACAGTCACCTCAGTGAAACATCTCAGGGAACATCTTCACCAACCCATGTATAGGCAGAGGGATGAAAGGAATGGATTGAAGTCAAACAGTGAACAGCCACACATCTGTATCCAACTACTTAACAGTAGTATGTCAGCAGAACAACACCACACATGGCCCATTGCAACCCACTTTGACTGCCAAACACAAGTATGAACCTTCACACATACCTCCCTCATACCTGCAGCACACAACAGCAGTGTCAAACACACAGAAGGGTGTCTAGTTAGAATCAGAATCAGTAAATGCTTTATTCGATTGTGAATACTTAATAAAACCATAGAAGCAGAACGTACAAAAAAGACAATTTATGTAGGTTATACATTTTAAAAATACATTACATTAACATCTACCCCCATAATGCAGTTATTTTACAGTTTAAAAAGAAGAAAAAACGACCCATTTATGCTTTTCCTTTTCTTTTTAGGAAACCTGCCATGATTACAATAAAGTACACACTATCCAATATTTGTAAAAATAAAAAGGCCAGACCACATTGCCACCATGATCCCTGTTTTTAAAAGGGGATAATGCATCTTGCACGTTTATTTACATATAATGTACAAAAAAGAATCATGTGAAATACTGTTTAGGAAGATAGATTATTACACGGGCAAGGGCAGAGATGCCTAGACCAGTTGTTTGTGGCTGGAAATGAAACCAGACAATGGATACAATTAAACCTGTACCTGATAAGATTATATCTGCCGTAGCCCCCTAGACACCACTCTAAATAACGCGCTAACAACGGGGGGCATTTTTCGAACGACCGTGAGGGGAACGATCCAACGCTTACCTCCACCTGCAAGTGTCATCAGTCTTGAGGGCATATTCCCGCGATCCGCCGTGAGGGAAACGGCCAGCGGTGGGACTCCATTTCCCAGCACCACTCCCGGCGCATAGAGCCAGCTTCAGAGAGCTCTGCGCCGCAGTCAGCCGCCAGCCAGTACAACTGCACAGCGCCTCCGGCAGCGCGGGACGCGCTAACAACGGGGGGCATTTTTCGAACGACCGTGAGGGGAATGGTCCAACGCTTACCTCCACCTGCAAGTGTTATCAGTCTCGAGGGCATATTGCCGCGATCTGCCGTGAGGGAAATGGCCAGCGGTGGGACTCCATTTCCCAGCACTACTCCCGGCGCATAGAGCCAGCGTTAGAGAGCTCTGCGCCGCAGTCAGCCGCCAGCCCTTAAAACTGCACAGCGTCATAGCCCGGAAGAGGCTGGGCTGGGCCACCCACCTGTTGCCTGCATCCAGAACATTGGACTCGTCCACCCTTGACGTGGCTAAGGTACCCTTAATACGCTCTATAGGCTATTATTGGCACCAGGCAGTATTAGGGATGGGAGCTTCTCTTGGGCTTAGATCTATTCTCCACTAATTAGCTAACATGGGCAAAAGGAAAATTGCGGACTCTGTAAGCGGGTCACCTGGTGCAAATGGGGGGGCGGCCAAAAGGAAAAAGGCAAAGAAGGCCTCCAATAACCCCTGCATTTCTTAGTCACTCGAAAGAATTGAGACCCTAGTGGCTGAGTATGGGGATATCTTGTCTTTGGATCCCACCCAGCCCTCTGCGCCTACAGGTAAATCTATTTTATGTAGCCCACACCACACAAGTCCTATTCGAGCAGTAACTGTACCCTAGATGTTTCAAAAACCGTCAGCTAAACAAACCGAAGCCAGGAGTGAGTACATAACGACTTCGAACCATTTACCTTTGGAGCCTTAGTAATTTCCTACACTAATCGCTTTTCGGTTTCAGCTAAAACTATAGATATACTTGAAGATGCAGGGAAGGAAGTGGTTCCCAGAAACTGTATAACCGATGGGACATTGGGGGCAAATCCTGATACAGGAAGTTTACATGATGTTGTCCAATCAATTGCCTCTCTTAGAGCAGAAATACGAGAATTAAAGTTGATAATGCATGAATTACTGGGTGCTGTAAATAAATATCCTATTGGTCCCTCAGTCAGGGGCATTGACCTTAAAGATTATAGAGAGGTGGGGAGGGACAAAAATAAGCTGATCCCTAATGGAAATAATGCCAAAACTCCTAGTGTAAGTAACACACACAAGATAGAGAGCACCACTACACACCAGAATAGACAAGTGCATCATAATATAAATAAACCATCCCGCCCCCCTACAGTTAGTCTTCCCCTTAACCCAGTACATATCAGACCTGGCCACGATCAATTTCTTCAAGCTTTACACAAACCAGGAATCAGGCCAAAGACTATCCAACCTAGAGTCTACATGGTTAATGTCTCCAAAATATGTTCCCGAGAAGATGAGGGCTCTCTGATCAATAAGGCAACACACTGGATTCGCCACATAAGGGGGTGTCGGTCCCTGATAAGGGAGGACATAATTAGGGCACGTAGAAGGAGCTCTAGGGATAATTCTACAGATACCATTGAGTTAACTCTCACTAATCATGTGCTCGCTGAGGGCCTTCTAGCACTGGACTTCAGAACCTTTCCCCCAGTCCAATCTGCCATACAGTTCAGGCGGTTCCCCACTATGGAACCTATGACGTATTGTAGTTCCGTCCCTGTCCCAGCCACAGTGGGTCAGTCCGTACTTGATGTTAATGACTGACTATCTGTTAACACTAACTCTGTAGATAGTGGCTTCAGTACAGCCCCCATTGTACACACAATATCTCCCATCTTGGTTGCCCAACAAGTAGACAATCTTTTTTACCCCCGCCGCTACGAGTGACTCTGTCTCAGATGGTGCCTTGTTCTCCCATACTTTGGCCCCTAGAAGTTGTGTGATTACTCAAAGGGCAATATCTACGAATATCAAAATATTCTCTTGGAACATAGCCGGTCTACAAAGTAAATTATCATTGCCAGACTGGAATAGTTTCATAGATGGGTATGATCTATGTATTTTCCAGGAGACGTGGAGCCTAGTGCCATTGCACAAACATGGCTACTCGGGCTTTTTCATACCTGCAATTACTCAAGGGCGAGGTCGTCCCTCAGGTGGGCTTATTGTCTGGGTGAACATTGCTCTTAACTGTAGGGTCACTCATCATATTTGTTCTATCCCCGACTTAATGAAATGAAATGAAATTAGATTTGTAAAGCGCATGGCAGCCCGAAGGCGTCCCAGTGCTGTAGAACAAGGAGCAAACTGAGGGGGGCACCATTAATTAAGAGTCCTGGGGAAAGAGAAATGTTTTTAGAAGCCTTCGAAACTTAAGGTAGCTGGGTTTGGTTCGAATGCTGCCAGGGAGGGCATTCCACAGCAATGCCGCATTCACAGATAATCGACGACCCCCAGAACGAGTCTTCCTCACTCTGGGAACCCTGGCCAAGTTTCCAAGGTCAGAGCGGAGGGCCCCAGTGGCCTTGTAGGGGCAGACCAGACTCCCAAGAAGAGGGGGTCCCTTACCCTGTAGAGACTTGTGGGTGATACATTAAGACTTACATTTTATCCTCTCACGTATTGGCAGCCAGTGAAGGGATCTAAGAGCAGGTCTGGCTGAAGATCTTATTGAGCAGCCAGTAAGCATCCTGGCTGCTGAGTTCTGAACACGTTGGAGGGTGTTAATGGTTGCTTCAGGTGCCGCCAAAAACAGGGCATTACTGTAGTCCAGTCTAGACAATATTAACCCCTGGATTAGCAATTTCCTTGCGTGAAATGGCAAAAGGGGGAGAATCTTACGGGCAGAGCGAAGAAGGCCATAGCAGATGCCGGCTGTTTTTTTCGCTTGGGTCCTGAAAGACAGCTATTGGTCAAACCAAACCCCCAAGCTTTTAATTTCGTTCTTTGGGGGGAGAAGATCCCCAGACAGGCAGGCCAGATGGAATCGGGCAAAGATGTTAACTGGTGGCCCAAGAGCATGAGCTCTGTCTTGGCTCCGTTCAATTTGAGCAAGGATCTAGTCATCCATGAATGTATTCCCGAGAGGCAGGCAAAAAGATTTTCAGAGCACTTCTCCTCTTGGGAAAGCGAGACGACTAGTTGGGTGTCGTCCGCGTAGGTGACTACTTTAATCCCAAAGGGATTAACCACATCCTCCAGTGGGGCCATATATACGTTGAACAGGGTAGGGCTCAATGAA
This sequence comes from Lissotriton helveticus, assembly GCF_964261635.1. Lineage (NCBI taxonomy): Eukaryota > Metazoa > Chordata > Amphibia > Caudata > Salamandridae > Lissotriton > Lissotriton helveticus. The sequence continues at coordinate 121,221,426 of NC_136064.1, forward strand.
GAGCCCTGAGGGACTCCACACTGGAGGGGAGTAGGTTTAGACCGTGCACTGCCTTCCCAGACCTGAAAGGTTCGATCGCTCAAGAAAGATGTGAGCCACAGCAAAGCCGTGCCAGATACGCCCAGCCTGACAAGGCGCTGAATTAAGATTCCATGATCTACCGTATCGAAGGCTGCACTTAGATCCAGGAGGATCACAACAGCCGATCCTCCTGAATCCAAGATGCACCTTGCCTCTTCATCCACCGCTATCAGGGCAGAGTCAGTGCCCTGGCCTGGGCGGAAGCCTGTCTGGGAGTTGCGAAGCAGCTTATTATTTTCTAAAAAGGAAGAAAGCTGCTGGTTGACCATTTTCTCCGCAATCTTGCTGAGACCAGGTAACAGCGATATTGGAGGAAAATTGGCCAACTCAGATGGATCCAGCTCCGGTTTCTTTAGGAGGGCTTTTACCATGGCCCGCTTCCAGCTGGGGGGAACAATACCCTGGGTGAAGGAGGCATTTAGTAGATCAGTTGCTAGGTGGGAGATTTTGGCTGAGACACGCTTAAGGATATGCATAGGCGCGGGATCAGAAGGGGATCCACTTTTCATGGAGGTCAAGACTTTACAAAAATCTTCTCTAGATATTAAAACAAAGGAGTACAGATAGGGACCTGATGTAGGGGCCGAATAATCATCAGGATCGGGGTCTAGGTCACTGTGTGGTAAAGTTTTAGTATAGTTTGGATTTTAGTATTGAAAAAGCCGCTAATTTGTTGCATCTTGCTCCTGATAACTCAAGCACACTCGGGGGGGAAGGTACCTTAAGGAGCTCTTTCACTATCTGGAAAGTTTCCCTGGTCGAATTGGAGGATGTTTTAATTTTCTCTTCAAAAAAGGCCGCCTGGCCTCTTTTCAGGGATGCTTGATACATCCTAATAGCTGATCGATAGGCAGCTTTATTATGGGAGGCCCAATCTTTCCTCCATGTGCGTTCTAGCTTTTTGCAGGTTTTTCTAAGATCTCTAAGTTCTATCGTGTACCATGGTGACTTAAAGACACTACTTTTTTTTTTAAGGTTTTTCCTAGGTTGTACCGCATCAAGGGAACTAGTCAACCAATTCGAAAGTTCCTTTCCGCCTCTAGGGGGTCTGGGTCCGACAGAGGGGTTGTCTGTTACAGTGTAAGGGTCCAGCTCTCAAAAGATAGCTTAGACCAAGCTCTCTCCAGAGTGCGTGGTGCCGAAACTCGTGATGAGTAAGTACAAGTTTTCCATGAAAACGGGACTAAAAAGTGATCAGACCAGGGAAGAGGGAGTGGGGGGCTAGAGTCCAGATGTGCAATATTAGAAAATATCAGGTCCAAAACACGCCCCTTGACATGAGTGGCACCTTTATTTTTAAGATTCAGTTCGAAAGATTTAAGGTCAAGCCTGAGATCCGCTGCCACCTTATCACTGAGTATTTATTTAACAACTAGGGGTGGTGATGGACAGAGTTTCTGAATTAAGCAGAATACTCTCACCCAGTCAAGAGATCAGGGCTAGATCCAACACCGTTTTTTAGCTCGCTGCACCATCCCAATTCAGAACCTGGCTATATGCAAATTAGTCTGTTCCTGTCCCAGTGCATGATGGGAACAGGGCAAACCAAACTACCAAGCCAATTCTTACACTGGGAAGGAAACAAGCTTCCGGGACCGGTTTCTGGCATTTCAGCCGCCGTCGGCCCGGCTTGCTTGAATCCTGATGGTGCAATGAGCAAGGGACTCACATCTGAGTATACCCTTCCACGCTTTCACTGAGGTCATCAAAGTGGAGATTTAGATCTCCTAATAGGATAAAGTTAGATGTTGTAGTGGCAGCGGCTATAGTGGTATCTAAAAAAGGTTTCCCGCAAATTGTCCTGGGCAGCCCGAGACTAACTCTGAGGGGGCATACTGGAGGTTTTACCATCAAACTTTTTAATGTCTATGCTAGAGGTACGAGGGGAGGAGCCAAGTCACCAATTATCTCTATGTTATCTAATGAACTCCTTTTATGCCAAACTAGTGCCCAGGTCATGGTGGCCGGTGACCTTAATTGCACCTTTGAACGTCCATTGGGACGGAGGAGGAAGATGTGAGATGGGGTATACCCCCACTAACACGTCTGCCAGTCAAGAGATGGACACCGGTGGCCATCCAACTAAACGCCTTAGCATTAGAATTTGGACTAAGGGCCCTCAATGGGCGAACCACCTCAGATGTTGTAGGAGCTAATACATTTGATTTAATAGGGTTTCGAGCCCCTCTAGAATAGATTACATATTGGTCGATAAGAGAGTCTGGAGCCAGATGATCGATATGTCTATTATTCCGTCAATTGATAGTGACCATAATCCACTTTCTCTGGTAATGATGGATGTCTGGCCTAGTGAGGCGTCCCGCTCTAATAGTGGCCACATGATGTTAACCAAAGAAGTTATACCATCTAACTGTAATCGGTTTCTCAAATGGCCAAAAGTCGCTATCAATGAGCGGAAAATGTCGGCCCATGGTGAAATTCTGAGCACCGATTTTCCCTAAATTGATCGAAGCATGCACAGAAAAGGAAGGAGCTCAAACTGTTGGGGATGTTTATACTAATACCATTGAAAAGTTAACCTCCCTTTTTATGGAACCATCCGCATCTAATAAAAAACGTATGACTCGTAAGTCATCACAAGCATGGTACAATAGGGAGTGTAGAATAAAGAAGTCCTCTCTGGTCTCCGCAATTAAGAACCTCAACATTGGGGAGGTCCAACAGCTCATAAAAGACTACAGAAGAACCATGGTTGATGCCAAGAGGGTGTGGGAGGAATCCCACTGGTCAGAACTGAAGGCAGCTAGCCTGTCTAAAAATGGTGATTTGTTCTGGAGTTTGGTCAGGAGATTTAACGGCAATGACGCTGAGCAGACACCGAACCACATCACCAGTCAGGAATGGTTTGAACACTTCAGAAAATTGTATGAAGGAGTTAGTAACCCAGGGTACCATGAGTCCTCTTGTTGTCAACTGTCTCTGCTTTCCCCTGAGCCGTTCCAATCAATAGCCGTCAGTGAGGTTGAGAGAGCCATAGACAAGATCACCCCCGCAAAGGCCCCAGGCCAGGATGGCATTGCAGGTGATCTATACCGTGCTCACCCAAGGGAATGGGCCATTTACTTTGCCCTCTTGATCAATGCCCTCTTGGCGGGGACATCTGTCCCCACCTCCTGAAAGGGGGCTGAGGTAATCCCCATCTTTACAAAGGGTTCTAGGGGAGACCCAGCCAACTACCGCTCGATTAGTCTAAAAGATGTCGGTCAGAAGGTGGTCCGCCGGGTCCTCCTGGAGAGGATTCTCTCCTGGGTCGGGGAGAACAATATCTTGTCGGATTATAAGGCAGGGTTCAGGGCCTGTACAAGTACGATCGACCAGGCCCTTAGGTTGGCCCTCCTACATTGGAAGGTGGTGACCATTGTCAAAGGCAGTCTTTACCTCGCTTTTATCGACTTAAAGACTGCCTTTGACCTGGTCCCACGAGACCGCCTCTGGTTGGTCCTACATGAGATGGGGATACCCCCGCTGATATTGAACCTTTTGGTGCGTATGCATGAGGGCAATTATGCCCGAATCAGGTGGGGTACACAGGGCCAAAAAACGGAGAAAATCCCAATTGAAAGAGGGGTCCGTCAGGGCTGTGTTATGGCCCCAACCCTCTTTTCTCTTTTTGTGAATGGGGTTATCTCTTACTTACTAGAAATAAATGCAGATGCCCCAGTCCTGGTGGGAGATAAGGTGCCCACCTTACTTTTTGCGGACGACACCTTACTCATTTCCAAAACTCCTGCAGGCTTGCAGAAATTGTTAAATGGGTTTCTTTCTTTTTGTAATTTGAGGGGCCTGGTAATCAACACAACAAAGACTAAACTTCTCTTTTTTAACCCTAGTAGGCAGTCAAACTCGATCCTTACACTAGATGGGGTCCCTCTAGAGCCCGTCAAAACATGTGATTACTTGGGCATTACTTGGGCATTAGAATTTCAGATAAACGGTCCTGGAAACCTAATATTGATAAAAATGACCCTGACCCTCAAGAGGGTTGTGGGAGACAGAGGTAGAGAAAACCGCTCCTCAAGTTGCAGGCCAATTGCTCCTGCGCTTGTAATCTATACTGCGAAGGCCGTAGGCTCAGCACTATATGGTGCTGAGCACTGGGGCTTTGAGAAAGCTGACGAAATGGTTAAGGCAGAAAATACATTTTTTAGAGAGCTGGTCTCTTTGCCGCAAGGAACCCCAAGCAAGCCTTTGCTGAGTGACGGGACGTCGTTCATTGAAAGATCTTGCTATTTTACGTCATATCCTTTATTGGGCCCGCCTGCGGCGTACACCTGAGTTATCCAAATACGCCGACGGCTTAAGAGAAGTAATGCACCTTGAGGGATCACAAAAAATAACTTGACTCTCGAACATAAAAAAACTCCTTACCGAATTGGGTTTTAGAGAAGCTTGGGACTCTGAGATCATATTGAGCAAAGCAGACAACCAACAAGAGTGCCTAATGGGCTTGGGTTGACAGTCAGGAGTCTAGTAACCATAGGTTAGTTAGGCTCACTGATGATTTTCGTCTACACAAACAGGCCCCAAGCCTAGAACCCTACCTGGACTTTATCAAGAAACCTAAAGATAGGGCTATTTACATCCAGTTTAGGTTAGGCACATTACCTGTCCGAGTATTTACAAACAGTTGGAAACCTCCGTACCAGACACAATCATCCTGTCCCCACTGTGATGAAGTAGTGGAAAGCGTCCCGCACCTTATGTTCGCCTGTACTGCTTAAGTAAAACCAAGGAAAAATGGTTGATTCTGGTTTGCTGCCAATTACGAACCAGAAACCATTGTGAGGCCCTGTGATTATTACGCACAAATACTAACACTACTCTGGTCTGTGGGGTGGCCAAATTCCTCAGGTGGTCATGGGTGATGTGGCTTTCTCCCAAACTGTGTCTTAACGTTGCATCAGAGCAGTGATTATTTAATTTAATCTTAATGAAAATGTACTGTAAATTTTTACCTTAAATGATTTGATGGCAATTGATCTTATAACTATGTACTCTCCCTTCTTAGAATGAATTGTTATTTACTGATTGTATAAGTGGGGAATACGTTTTAACATGTTGTATTTTCAATTTTGTTTTTAATATTTAAAAAAAAAAACTATTTATGATATTTTTATATCAAAATAAACCTTTGATAGAATGGATTGAAGTCAAACAGTGAACAGCCAGACATCTGTATCAAACTACTTGACAGTAGTATGTCAGCAGAACAACACCACACATGGCCCATTGCAACCCACTGTGACTGCCAAACACAAGTATGAACCTTCACACATACCTCCCTCACACGTGCAGCACACAACAGCAGTGTCAAACACACAGAAGGGTGTCTAGTCAGAATCAGAATCAGAAAATGCTTTATTCGATTGTGAATACTTAATAAAACCATGGAAGCAGAACGTACAAAAAAAAACAATTTATCTACGTTATACATTTTAAAAATACATTAAATTAACATCTACCCCCATAATGCAGTTATTTTACAGTTTAAAAAGAAGAAAAAACTACCCATTTATGCTTTTCCTTATCTTCAATATACTTTTTAGGAAACCTGTCATGATTCCAATAAAGTACACATTATCCAATATTTGTAAAAATAAAAAGGCCAGACCACATTGCCGCCATGCTCCCTGTTTTAAAAAGGGGATAATGCATCTTGCACGTTTATTTACATAAAATGTACAAAAAAGAATCATTTGCAATATTGATTGGGAAGATAGATTATCACACGGGCAAGGGCAGAGATGCCTAGACCAGTCGTTTGTGGCTGGAAATGAAACCAGACAATGGAAACAATTAGACCTGAACCTGGTAAGAATATATCTGCCGTAGCCCCCTAGACACCACTCTAAATATGGTTGCATGGTGCTACAGGCCAGTGTCTGTTGATGTTGGATCACTGTCGGTTTATTAAATTCCAGCGCTATTCTTAGAGACTCAAAGTGGTTCAAACATAAGACTTTAAGCTCTTTTCTGGATATTGTACACATGGAATCTGGGTTAACATAAAAGTCTGATCTGCCCAATTCATTTGACAGTTTCCTAATATAGTTCAACCAGGGGATTTTTCCAACGTGTTCCAATCTCAGAGAGTCTTGAATAATATCTCTGTTCAACCCTATATTGGATGAGGTCTAGAGTGTATGCCAGAGCAACATAGGTTGCATTTTAATCACATCGGCAATATGGGAAATCCCCAGTTCACTATGGCAATTAAAAACGGATGAACTCTGGGGGACAGCTAACGTAAACCTTAAAAAAGCATTTCGTACCAGCTGTATAGAGGATACATCATGAAACCCCCAAACCCCAGCCCCATACATAGCTATACTTATACATTTGGCTTGATAGATTTTCAATAGGATGCCCGGGGGCCTTCTACCCATTTTGCCCCAGAATATCATTACTGCCGCGGTTGACCTCTTAAATAAGAGGGTCATATTCTTAATAGCTGGTCCCCAAGACCCCGTATCCTCCAGCAGGATACCGCAATAAGGAAAAGTATTAGTTGATTTAATTTAACCATTTCCTGCTGCTAGGCTACAATATTTGTTCTTTCCCCTGCCACAGGACACCACAACGGTTTTCTGTACATTGAGCTTCAATCCCCTATTTTCCATGAAGTCAATGTAAGTGGTAAGGGCCCTCTGTAAGCCAAGTTGGGTTCTGGCCATTAGAACTGCGCCATCCGCGTAGAGAAGGGAGAGAATCTGATTGTTATTCACTTGTGGAGAATATCTCGCCCTGGCCACCAGTTCCTCCTCCGAAGCGTTGGTATATAATGAGAAAAGGAATGGGGACAGTACACAGCCTTGTCTAACTCCCCTCTCCACGCGGAAGGACTTGGTACACTCACCCTTAAGGCAATACCTCACTTTAGATTAGGCTCCTATGTATAGTTGCCTCAAAAATAGCACCAGAGAGGGCTCAACCTTGAGACACTCCAGAATTTGCCATAGCCTACTGTGGTCAACACAATCGAAAGCAGAAGTAGGATCGAGAAATACCACAAATAATTTCCCTGGTTTTGCTTGGGTATATTTCCGCTGTAAAATAGAAAAATGGAGAACCTGTTCAACAGTACCCCTCCCTTCCCTAAAACCGTATTGGACCAGACTTAAGATGTTATTGTCTTCAGCCCACAGTTGGAGTCTATTCAGGATGACCCTACCTGCAATTTTCATGAATGAATCTAAGAGGGATAGAGGCCGGTAGTAAGCGGGGTTATCCCTGTCTCCTTTTTTAAAAATCAATATAATTACGGACTCAGACCAGGATTTAATAAAGCTCTCAGTACAACAAACTACGAGGACTCCAGTTAACAGAGGGAAGAAAGCTCTGTCGTATATTTATACAAATGTATCGGTATCCCATCGGGGCCCGGAGCCTTTCCACCTTTACTCTCATTTATGGCCACCAGCACTTCACTGTATGTAATGTGTATATTGATAGGTGAAAAGAGAGTATTGATATCCGATGGTAATGGGTCTTGGGGTATTATAGTATTATTACACTCATTTCCGTAAACCATGGAAAAAAAGTCTACCCATGAATTCTCTCTAATTGCTACCTCGGCTCTCGCTCCCTCATTATTAGATACAAACGGTACCTTAACTGCCTGCCAGAAATACGAACAATCCTCACACAGAGAGGCCTTGTAAAGATTTTGCCAAGCCTGGTCTTTAATTTCCTTCCTACCTTTATTCCGGGTGCAATTATATGCCTTCCTTAACCCTCTGATTTCCTCATAGTCCCTTTCTGTTTTATGTAAAGTGCAGGCAAGGTGCAAACAGCAGGGAACAACAAGGCAAGTAGCTAGGGCAAAGTGTTGTTGAGGTACATGAGATTCAGCACAGGTCTAGTGGCAAACAGCAGGGAACAACAACGCCGATGTAGGAGAGTAGGATCTGCTTACTATGGTTACCCCCACCAGAGTATGTCCAACCCCTTTTCTTAGTATAAGTAAAGGACCCCTGGCAACAGGACTTTAGTTTACACCTGGATGAAACTCTGAAACAGAATCCTGGCACTTCGATGCTCTACTAATGATTAGAGGACCGAAGGATCTCCCTTGGGGTCAAGGAGTGACTCCCTTGTTCAAACAGGAACCAATGAAGCATTTGCTGGTCTGCATCTTCGTAGCTCCTGCCGGACTCTGAAGTACCTGCAGCCCAGGAAGAGGATTTCCCGACTTCTCTAGGGGTGCCCGAGTCCCCAGCAAAGCTGAGACCTGCAACCCTCATGAGTGACATGGAACCGGAACCCTGTACACTGTGCACATTTGCTAAGTGCACTGACTTCCCGAACTTTTTCGAAGTTGTGCTTTGGGTTACACGTAGCCCAAGCCACAATCATCATCTGCACCAAAGATTGTGGGCTTACACTCCAAAAGTGTCTTCTGGGGCCCACTTCTTGCATTTCAGCTTCAGGCTCCTTCGCTATCCCTGGTCCGTCAATCAGTGGGTCCCCTCGAAGGTAACTCTGATTTTCCTTGGCCTTTCCTGGTTGCTCCACATGTGCCCTGAATCCCTACCACGTGGTGAGTCCCTCAGACCTTTCTGGTCTGCACTGAAGCCTATCTCTGCTTTCTGCATGGGTTTCTGTTGCCAAGACTTGTTGGGCCCAATCTGGGCACCGACACCGCAGCACTTTACATCCTATGTGGGACAGCTCAACTCCAGCTCAGAGCCTCCAGGACATCGTGGTTAAAGAGCCAAGGTTCTCCTTCTTCACCTGAAATCACCCAATATCGGTGGGCATCCACCTATCGTCCTCCTGGTCACTGGCAAGTGACCCAGAGTCTATCCCCGCTCCTTTCAGGTTCATAAAATCTCTAATCCAGGCTTGGATACCTCCAGACACTTTCCACTTGAATGCCAGCAGCACTTTGCAGCAGATCGCCATTGAAAACAACGGCGAAACCCGGCACGAAAAGACACCTATGCACCCGGCTTTCCAGGGTGAGGTAACTTGAGTACTCCAGTGCTCCCATGGATGTTTACTGTAGAACCTCCTAGTTCTAAAGGGGTTTGCTCCAAGTCCTCTTCTAAGTGTCCTTTAACTTTAAAGTTCAAACTGCGACTTTCCCCATAGAACATAATGGTGATTTGTGGCTATGTTCACACATTGCACGCTTCCCCTGTGGGTCCCCTGTGTCACTACCTTGGGTGGTTCCTGGTGGCCCCAGTGGTTCTAAAGGCTCTAAGCCTTGGGTCTATGCAAGTCGTGGTTCTTATACCACTTTCTTAATATATAGTTTAGTACGCCCCTGGGGCTTAATGTATATCGTGCTAATTTACTGTGTGTTACTGAGTTTACTGAATATACTTTTGCCTCTAGCCTCATAAAGAGACTTGAGGGATGTGTTTATAATAAATACATATATTTTATATATCTATATATATATACATATTTTCACTGAAAAAAACATAGGTTTCACACATGTTATAGTTAGCTGGACATTTCACTCATACAAAACCATTGAAATTCCTCCGTTATAGTTAATTCAATTAACTATAAGTCGCGCGCCCGCAATGCACTGCTGATGACGTCACATATTACATCACTCATGACATGGTCAGTGACATCACTCATTACATCACTGATGACATCTCAAATGACATCACTGATGACATCATCCAGTGAATGTATGTCTTCTGAAAAATAAATATGTTTTTATATGTATATCTAAAGGTCGATGGAAGAATAAATGTGTAAATAAGTGTCTAAATGGATTTTTTTTGGAAAAATGATTGTATAACTGACTTATTAAGTGTATCTTAGTGAATACATGTATTAGCGAGTAATATTTAAATATGTAAATATCTGTATCAGTGTCTCACTTTGTGTATAAGTGGCTGCATGGGTTGATGACTAGCTATATGAGTGTCGATATGGGTTATTAGTTGGTTTTTAGAGTATCAGTATGAGTGTCTGTTTGGTTTGGTGGGGGTATTACTTACCGCACACATGCATGAATGGGTGACTCACTGTATGTATGTGTTTTGAAGACAGCATGTGTGAAAGACTGTATGGGTGGATGAGTGTGTGTATGGGTGTGTTAGTGATTCAATCACTGTCTCAATGGTATCTTTATGAGTAACTACACATGTTTTAAACTAGTATATGTGACTATTGATGTATATACGTGAGTATATATGAGAGAAAGAGATTGTAAGAGTTCCTGTATAAATACGTATGTGTCTCTATAAGTGATTCTTTAAGAGAGTATGTATGTGTACGATTCTGTAGAAGTAAGTTTAGAGGTGGGTGTATAGCTGTATATGCAAGTAAATGGATGTTTGATAGTTTATTTGCATGTGTGAATTTGTGTGTGAGTAACTCTATAGATGAGTGTTGGTGTGTAATAAAATGTATAGGTGTGTGTGTACATATGATGAGTGAGTACATGTATGAGTGCCTATATAGAACTGTTAGTGAATGACTGGATGTGTATGTAGATTTTGGAATTACTGAATAGGTTGTTCTAACTGGAATTGGTATCTTCATTTTTTTGAAAATTTTAGTTTCTATTTTTGAATGTGTGTATCAAAGGTTATATTTGGGTGAGAGGAGGTCTTCCACTCTGTCACAAGGATGATGTCATCAGTGATGTCATGAGTGATGTCATGAGTGATGTCACTGACCATGTCATGAATGATGTAATATGTGACATCATCAGCAGTGCATTGCGGGCGTGCGAGTTATAGTTAGCTGAATTAACTATAACAGGGGAATTTCAATGGTTTTGTATGAGTGAAATGTCCAGCTAACATGTGTGAAAACTATGTTTTTTTCTGTGAATTTCTAAGTTTTTTTATATGATAATTCCTAACTATAACTTGTGTGAAACCTATGTTTTTTTTTAATGAATTTCTAAGGTTTTTTAAATGCTATTTTTTAACTATAACGTGGCTGAAACCTATGGTTCTTTCAGTGAATTTCTAAGGTTTTTTAAATGCTAATTTTTAACTATAATGTGGCTGAAACCTATGTTTTTTTCAGGTGAATTTCAAAGGTTTTGTAAATGATAATTTTTAAATGTATTAATTGTTATATTTTTTTATACTGATTTGCTACATTATTTTAAAATATTTATTTTTAGATATTTCATGTTTTAAATTACATTACATATTATTAATATAAATTGAAAACAAATGTTTTTAAAAATATTAAAATTGTAATATTATTTTTTTGTATTTAATATTTTTTTAATTTATATATATTTTATATAGCAGGAAATTATATCCTATGGAAGGAAATTCAAGTTACTGGTAAGTACAGTTACATTTACTTTTCAGGAATAGTAGTGAGCTAAATAGGGGAATTAATTTCTCTTCAACCCTGAGGTCCCCTGTGAGCCAACTAGCCCACCAGGTACCTCCGGTATGCGTCAGGCAGCTGTGTTGCAGAGAGGTGTTCAAAGGGCACGCCCCCTTTTTACAACACTCTGCAACACAGCTCCGTGGCACTTACTGGAGATGCCTGTTGGACTAGTTGCCCCCTAGGGGACCTCTGGATTGAACAGGAACGTGCCTCAGGGCATGTTTGCACTCACATCACCTCAAGCCCCGCCCCCTACCTTCACCACTGTGCTAACGCACCCTGTAGAGTGTTCTAAGTTGGGGGATTAAGTCCCCTTGCATACTGGGGATCCCTGGGGGCCAACAGGCCCACCGGGAACCTCCAGTATGCACCAGGAGGCTGCGTTGCAGAGAGGTGTAATGAGGCCATGCCCCTTTTTACACCTCTCTGAAACGCAGCCCCTGGGCGTGTTTGCAGAGGGGGAACTAATTCCCCTTGCATACTGGGGGTCCATGGGGGCCAACTAGCCCACCAGGAACGGCCAGTATGCGCCAGGGGGCTGCATTGCAGAGAGGTGTAATGAGGCCACGCCCCTTTTTACACCTCTCTGCAACGCGGCCCCCTGTAATGTTTTCAGAGGGGGAACCAATTCTTCTTGCATACTGGGGGTCCATGGGGGCCAGCTAGCCCACCTAGAACCTCCAGTATGCTCCAGGGGGCTGCGTTGCTTTTCCCCGGGGGGAGGCGGTCCCCAGGGCAGTGTGGGGGGATTGGGGCCCCTCCACACTTCTTTTTTACTATGCCCCTGGGATTTGGTCCCCCGGGGGGGTTATTTGAAAAAAATCAGACTGGGTTTTTAAATTTTAGGGTGTTTCTACCCTGCCCCCTTTTTGCGTTCTACATGTTTGTTTTTCTGCTTTCTTGTACCTCAGTCCACCGAGGCACGAGATGGCTGCCAACACTTTCTGGTTTGGAGTGTTGACAGACCGTTGACAGCCAATCAGCATGCAGCTCGTGCTCGGAAAGGTACGCGTACGTACGCGGACCCGTATGCATACTGTACGCGTACGGTAAGCGCCTATAGATATACTTATGATTTTGCTTATGATTTTGTCAGGAACTACTGAATGGATTTACACCATTTATCCAAAAGCATATTCTGTGAACCAAACGTGATCTTTTTGCCAAATTTGGTGTAATTCCATTCAGCCATTCGGGCTGTAGCCCTGGCTAAAGGTCCTATGGAAAAATGCATTGGGTAACCATGTTTTGGGACCCCCGTTATTTCTTGGCCCCCGCTTCACGAATCACCCCCCAAATTTCAGGTAAGGAGCGGAGCAGGCCATTTTCTGGGAGAAATTCACGAAGATTCGTCCACCGGCGCCAAAGTAATTCCAAATAGAATGTTGCAGATTTCCTATGGAAACTAGGTTTTAACTATAACTACCTACTGGCGGCCGCCAGTAGGTAATATATATTTACCTGGTGTGGTTCTCCTTTCATTTGGTCATTCACAAGATTATAGACTGGTAAAACAAGCTGCTTTACATTCCTTCAAGACTTCAAGACTTAGCCTGAAGGCTGCTCTCCACAGCTACCACTAGGATAGCTTTCTATTAAGGTTGTCTTTAACCTACCATCAATAAGGGTCATTTGGACTGGTGCAAGGTGCCCACTAGAATAGTGGACAGCATATACCAAGCCAACTTCTCACACCAGGGCAAAGTGCAGAGTATATCCATGAGAAGCTGCAGAGGTAAGGGGCACACATCAAGGCCAGTGGCCAGTCAAATGTTCAGAGTTGATGTATGAGATCCTGCACAGGAAATGTGTGTGACTGTACCCTGCCATGGTCAGCAACACAGTCAGGTTGGTAACAATGGGCAGTACAGGCACTGCTGTCGGAAAGTCAGGTGTGTGAGGGGGACTTCCACTCAGACCCCCTGATTCCCCACTCAGTCCAATTATTTTCAAAACCTATATGATGCCTCTCAATCAATCAATCAATCAATCAGGGAATTGTAAGCATGTTACTCACCCGTGAGGGTCTCAAGGGACTGAGGGGGGGTCAGCAGATCTGTTTAGCCATAGAGCCAGGTCTTGAGGATCTTCCTGAAGGTGTTCAGGGAGGGGGCACATCTGATGTCTGCGGTAGCTCGTTGCAGGTCTTGGCTGCAATGCGAGAGAAGGATCTTCCAGATGCACTGGCTCTGTAGATGGGCGGGGTTTTGGCCAGTACGAGGTTGGAAGATCGGAGGTTTCTTTTGGATACGTGGAAGTTGATTCTGTCATTGAGGTATTTGGGTCCATTGTTGTGTAGGCATTTGTAGGCATGAGTGAGGATTTTGAAAGAGACTCTTTTCCCCATGGGGAGCCAGTGGAGACTTCGTAGGTGTTAGCTGATGTGTTTGTGTCGGGGGATGCTGAGGACGAGTCTGGTGGCGGTATTCCTTATTGTCTGTAGTTTGCGGAGTAGGGACTTGTCAATGTTGGTGTAGTGTGCATTCCCATAGTCCAGTCTGCTGGTAATGAGTGAATGGGTGACTGTCTTCCGTGACTCAGGGTGGATCCACTTGAATGTCTTGCAGACGATGCGGAGGGTGTTGAAGCAGCTGAAGGTGATGGTGTTGACCTGTCAGTTCATGGTGAGTGATGAGACGAGTATGATGCCAAGGTTCTTGGCATGGTCTGAAGGGGTAGGTTGGCTTCCGAGGGCGGTCGGCATACAGGTGCTGTCCCATGCAGAAGGGGTGCTACAGAGGATGAGGACTTCTGTCTTCTAGGCGTTGAGCTTCAGGCAGCCGTTGGGCATCCAGACTGTGATGTCTTGCATTCCGTTCTGGAAGTTGAGTTTGGCAGTGGTGGGGTCTTTGGTGAGTGAGAGGATGAGCTGGGTGTCTTCGGCATAGGATACGATGTTGAGGCCATGTTGTCGGACGATGTCTGCAAGGGGGGCCATTCAGATGTTGAAGAGGGTGGAGCTTCACAGGTGCTTTTTGTGGGGTCAGAGAAATGTCAATCACGCACACAACATTAACATACTCGCCTACACTATAACAAACACAGCTGGTTTGTCCCTCTCATACAAAACAACAAATAGCAGGAGCAACTTCAACTCACACATGATGAATTCCTACTGCCTCAAACTCACCTTGACCATGACAGAAGTGGTGCTTTTTTAGAAATGATACCTCACCATGGGACCCTCCCTGGTGGACAATGGACCTAGGACCACTCTGAACACAAGCAAGAAAACAGGGGGTCATCAATAACAGCAAGTTGGACATGTCTGCCTACATCAATGCTCTCATCCCAACCTGCTTCCATACCTTGAGAATGCTGAAAAGGATATTCAAGTTGCTACCTAAGAACACCAGACAACCTGTCACCCAGGCCCTCATTGTCATCTAATTAGAACATGGAATACCTCTATGAAGCACCAAACAACTTACAAAAATATTTCAGACTCTCTAAACTGAAGCAACCAAATGGATCCTGTACCTCTCATGATGGTCAGCATCACATCTCATCTAAGGGGACTACACTGGCTCCCTATACATCACTGTGCACAATTTAAGCTCCACAATCACACATACAAAGCACTAGATGAAACGGGCTCAGCTTAGGTGACCTCTCCCCTAAATCTGAAAGGAAAAGATTTGAATGACTGCAGCCACTATTTGCTCATTTTATTTCAGCCTGATATTGCATCTATGTCAGTTTAACCCCAACCGTGACAATTTCTAGGCTTTTTTATGCTACAGGTATAGAAAACTCATATCTCTAGTTCTATTTGTTCTATACTGATTATTTTGAAGTATTTCTGCTCACTAACATTTTATTTATTATTCTATCTACATTGTTTTGAAACTGTTATTGGGTGTGTTATTTCATTTGAAATTGTTGGTGCTGCTTGAAGTTATAACACATTTCTTGGGGACTACCTACCAGGAGATTTTCTCAGCACTATATTTTGAAATAAGGTGTTTCAGTGATTTGGTAAGGGTACCCTCCCAATTATTAATCATATTTTTAAAGAAATATTCACAACTTGGTAATTTACTATATTGGAACATTCAGTGGATTATGAGTGACACTCATAAGAAGCACAAGATTACACTTTGATGCTAATTAGTTCATTGCTTTAAAAAAAACTGAAAAACTAAAATCGGAAAACAAAGCTTTTTTCATAAAATAGCAAGTGCATGTCTTTTTTGTTAATTTTTCCAAATGTCCTATTCACTGTAGTAGCAGAATTGTGACATTGTGTTGTTGTTTCTATTTGGCTCAATACTATGTTTGGCAAACAGGTTGAAAAATATTCAGGGGATTAACTCAGATGACATAAAAAAAATTGAATTTGGAATGAGTGTTGGAGCATCTGCGTATCACATTGGCTTCTATACAACAATCATTTAGATCAGTTAGTATAAGAATAGGTGCACGCACAGAAGAATTTGAGCCTAAGAAGATTTGCGTAGTTGAAAATGGCATCGTTCTCTGCTCTGAAAGAGCTCCACGATCGATACTTAGATGCAAATATAGTGATGGATACATATACTGCAAAGGATTCTGCCTTCTTTGATAATGTAATTACACTGATATTACCTCTTTTCAACAAAATCTTCACATCAGGTAATATTGATATTCATTTATGTATTTAGACATGTTCTGTTTTCTACTAATCCTGTTACCGAATTTAAAAGGCATGGAGAATCATTTTAATCTTACAAATATATTGTCTATGTTTATGCGTTGAAATCTGAAAATTATTGTAAGATCTTCTTTACTCTTGATGAGTTGGTTGTTTAATCAAATCTGGTCATTTCAACTATGAACAAAGTGTTTAGTACTAGTTGATGTTAGTGTAATCATAAGCAGAAAGAGAGTATTGACAAAATGATCAATTGTTAATGATTGTGCTTTTTGCAAAAGCACATTGATAATGATATGGTAAAACATATTGTCATTATTTACCAAATACCCGCAGCTGCTTCCACATTGTGTAGTGATTGGCCAGATGAGTGGCAATGATACAACAAGTTTTCTCTGATCTTGTACTGAATAGTAGAGATGTTGAGATTAGACAATGGATTAAAGCACAGTAGTCACTATAAAGAATGCATTAGAGACTTAGTTGGAATCAATTATAAGGCAGATGGTGAAACCCTCACGACTTTCTGTGCTATCAAAATATTTCATTGATTGGTCTCATTATATACAAGTGACATTGAAATTCTGCAGATTCACAAATTCCCTAATTGTTTTTTTATCAAAAAAAAATATATTCGACAATTTTATGATGATGCCACCATACCAGAGTATAGGTGTACAGTATATGTGTACAGTTCCAGGTCTTCTCCAATGGATTATACAAAGTAGCATTAATCACATATCAGACATAAAACGTAACCCCCATTCTCTATAGTTTGCCTCCCTAGTATACATAGTGCACATTCAGGGGTTGAATTGAAAAGGAAATCTGCCCACCACATTTCTGTAGACTGCGATTGAATTTCTATTTTCACAAATTTTAATTTTGTAGTTAATTGGGATCCTTTCAGGGCTACTCACATGTGTGAACATAGATTTAACTTGTAAATGTACTCTTCTAGTTTTGAATGATTTTAAAGTTTGGGCTACACACAATATCCGAGTTTAGAGGTACTCAAAAGTGCAGACTTGTAAGTCTCCATCTCCTGAAACAAGGGGTTGAGACACATTTTCAAGTTTATTGTTTAAAGAGGAGTAGTAAGCTGAGCATCATATATGACCAATCACTGATACTGCAACACCCTCCAATAGGAGATACTGACTGTAGAGTATTAAAATAAAAACGCATAATAACTAAAGCTGAGTGAATCTACATTATTTCATTAAAAAATAAAGAATTTTATTTTGATGATATAACCATCTACGAATCAAACATATTTTGCATTTTATTCCAAAATATTGTATGGTTTAAAAATGATAGTAAGATTTTTTTATTAACATATAGATTGATTACTTTTAACTAATCTTATACCTTTAATAAATATTAATGCAACATATTTGTTTATGTTAGATTCAGGAAAATATTGCTAAATTACTTTCATGTATTTAAAATGAGGTAGTAGCCTGTCCAACAAACTGATGGTTTCTCCAACATATTCATGGTTGAGCAGATCCACAGCTTTGCATCAACCAGCCCTGCATTATCTGAAACCTGCCGCAACGGGTTGTCAGAAAAAGCACCTTACATAGTACAACTTACATAGGGTGGATTGTGTGATGCTTTTCATTTTGTTTCTCACTGCCAGCTAAATCTAATTGTAGAGAGTAGCAGCAAAAACAATAATGACCTCACATCTAGGGAAAACACATCCTGGATATTGAAGTAATTATTTTGTTTTTGTTATGCTCCAGGGCCACAACAGGTTGCAGGGTGCTGCGGTTCTGTCAAACATTGCACGTACTGGCATCGATCAATAGACCTTACGCTCTTAAACATTTGCAGATCCCACATTGACAGTAGACACACAAAGTTGATGGGATTAATGCTTGTAATTTGTGTAATCTTACCTTAGCCATAAGGGTATACTGAAGAGGTCTTATTTTAGGTGGAAAAATAGTCTGAGTGGGTTCAACCTGATTTAGTTCCTGACAAAGTCAAGGCTTGCTTAGATTACGTTGAGAGTTAGTGAACATCCTACATAGTCTATCTTTTTATTCATTTTGGAGTATTTATTCATACTCACTTTTAAAGCTTGCAGGAGCTCAGGATCTTAGACTTTGAGTATTAATCAATATCAATACGGTGGTTGAATGAACTCCTTAGTTTTTTTAAAGTAATGTTACAAAATACTGTTTTAATTGTATTTGACCTTTTCACAGCACCTGTAGAGTGAAAATTGCTTTTGGGCTGGAAACTGAAGGAACTTACTGCACTTAATTTCCTGCATGTTCCATGCTTAAATACTGGGCACAGTACATTGAGGGCTGCCAGGTCAGTGTGGGGTAAATCAGAAAAAAATTAAATAAAACATATACGTGGGCCGAGGTTTATGCTCAAAGGAGGAACTATAAGAAAACAACCAATGCGTCTTCAGAAGTGAGCATTGTGTCGGATAAAGGTTCAGATTCATACAGAGCATCAAATACAGATACTCAACAGAACAAGACATCTACAAGTCTAGCACCATCTGAATCAGCATCTACCATAGTGCAACCAAACTTTTTATCCATTCGTCATGATTCTGTTCAACAACCAAATATCACCACCGCAAATCCAACAATTAGAAAAGAAAAAATAAGTGTAGAGTAAAAGGAAAGACCTAGAAAAATTCAAAGAGCCAGGACTTTATGCATGAACATTTCATCTGTGACATTAACAGAACAACAATTGCCAGTTTTGAATAATGGTACCTGATTTGTTTTTACATATAAAGTGAAGTAGCTATTTTTTTATTCATGAGAACATTAAGGCTGAGACACTATTTCATCAATGTATTACCTCCCAAAGAGAATCTAAATAAAAGTGAATACATGGAGTTCAAACCGAAAAGTACATTCAAAGCACCAACATCTCATAAATTGTTGGATATTTTTGAATTATTAGCAATGTGAACCAATTACATTATAACCCCAACAAAAAACAGAATCTAAAAAAAGAGAAGAATATACTGAATTTTTTAGCAACTAATAAAAACTTGGTGTTTCAATCAGCAGACAAATGTGGCGCATTGGTTCTTATGGATGCAATATTCTACATATCTAAAGTTGACGAACATGTGAATAATCCCACTATTGAGTTGACACAGGTTCTGGCAACCATACTACAAAATGAATAAGGTTTGGAATGGATTAGTGCATCTACTAAATCATTTCTAACCACATGACACCGTAAAATACCACAGTTATACATGCTTCCTAAGGTACACACAAACACCATAGATCCACCATTTCAACCGATAGTATCAGGATGCAACTTATTTGAACCACTGGGGAAATATTTAGATGCTTTTCTACAACCGTTCTTGCAAGCATGGAACACATACATTCAATATATTACATATGTTCTCACTAAACTAGAACATCTTCCACCAGACAACATAAAAAATTGGATGTTATGTACAATCGATGTTTCATCATTGTACACCTCCATTCGCCATCAAGAAGTTCTAGAGACAGTGGAATAAGCACTATTGGAGCAACCATCCACAAAGGCGCATAAAGTGTTCTTATTAGAAATGTTACATTTCCGTTTTCACCACAGCCACTTTAAATGGAATAGGAAATTTTACTCTCAGCTCAGAGGATCTTCTATGGGATTTGTTGGGGCTCCAGCACATGCTAATACATTCATGGATTAGTTTGAATTATACATTTTTGGGGGAAATTGCGACATGGTAAGAACATTTGTCAATGTCCTGTCGATATATAGATGAAATTTATTTAATTTGGAAAGGTACACTAGATGAATTACATCATCACACCGAAAGATTGAATCAAATTGAAACAAGAATTAAATTAACTAGTAATATCAAGAACACTGAAATATCATTTTTAGAGACAGGATTAAACACCGGTGTTTACAACAAACCTACAGATAGGAACAATTCGTTATTGTACCATTGTTTTCTCCCTCCCAACTTGATTCAAAACGTACAGTTTTCCAAGGTTTTGAGAATCAGAATAAAATCTTCTGACTCAGAAATATGCAAAAACATCACGCAAGAATCCAAAGCAAATTCTTTGGAAATAAATTACCCTTCTGAATTACTTGAAGACACTGAAGAAAAGTTCATGAAAATAGACCAACAATGTTTGCTGAAAAAACAATCTAAAGTTGAATCCAACAGACTGTTGTTTTCCACAAAGTCATTTACCATCAAAAGGATTATCAATTAAAGATGTTAATTATTACAAAATTGATCAGACTGAAAGTATTATTCAGACAAAAATTACTATTTGTTTACACAAGGACAAAGAGTTTTAATGAAGAGCTTAGGTTGAGTAATACAACAATTTAAAACAAACGAGATAGGAACCAAGATATGTCATAATTACATCCACTGCAATAATGTAATTGTAAGAAGTACCATTCTGCACCCTTGATCAGTAGAAACCATCAAACTTCAACATTCAACAGATTGTAATACACAGAATGTGATTTGCAGCATTACATGTCCATGCAGCTTGCTTTACATCGGCAAAACTGAGAGAAACATTAAAATTAGAATTACTGAACACAAAAGCATGATCCGCAATCAAAATGTCAATTTAAATTTACTTTCACAATGATTAGAACTTTGACATACCATTTTACAATTATAATTCTAAACAGTGGAATCTGTAAAGATCCTCACTGGAGGCAACAATACTCAGGTTCTGTCGCAGACAGATGTGTATTGGATCAAATGTTTAGATACAATGGTTCCCAAAAGGTTAAATAACAAAATCAACATGAGTTGTGTTTTATAAAGATCATTCAGAATACAACATGTGACTGATTTGATTTATAACACTGAGTTCCTCCATATATAGGAACTAGCACTGTAACATACGCATTTAGGTATATGTTTTGCTCAATCTTTTTAATGTCATCTTTTGTTTCATATGTCAGGCATACAGGTATTACTACCTTGGGAATACAGGTTTAGTTCACCTGTTTATTTCTTACAAATTGTTAAGCAGTGATTGGAGGGTCAAAAGTTTTTTATGCATTGTTCACTCTGCAACATGCTGATTGTGGTTGATTAGTCTGAACATTTGCTTTACTTTAGTGAATTTTACATCAGTATGGGTATGAACATAATGCCTTCTGGTATTTTATGTATTATAATATGCCGATCGAGATTGGGTATCTATTAAAGTTTAATGAGAAGTCCTGTTTATATTTTTATAACACTGAATGCGTCGCCTGTGGGATGCATTGCACAATAGTTGATTGATGAAATACATTTTTGAGACATAGGTATAGCTTGCTGGATATGAGTACATCATTGTCAAGCAAAGTTCAGATGCATACAAAATAAGTTGCCTGTGTTTAGGTGTATTTTGGTGGTTACAAATACTGTAGCATGGCGACTATGATCTGGTATTTTCGGGTCTAATGTGTGGTTCTGCTTCAATTTTGATTTTATAGAACATTGTCACCACAGATCGGATATTAAATAAGGTTATTGTTTTATTCATAACACACCTTGGTGGCACCCAAAGCACCCACAACACGCACAAATAGGTTTTGAAAAGTATTGCGGTATGCATATTTCAATTTAGAAGGTTGCTATACTTTTTATGGTGTGAGCGATACCTAGTTGTCATTGTTTGCCTTATTCGTCAGGTTGAGAAGCTTGAACAAATGATTGCAGTCATGGAATGTTTACCACGAGGAGTTCATTACATAGTGGGTAGGTTTGAGCACCACTGAATATGCATTAGGTATATAAATGTATAAGTAATATTTCTCATTAAATAACGGAGATTCTTTACAGTTTACTTTCAGCTAAGTAAACTGGAGTATGTTGCCAGCACTTGAACTTAGTAAGTCTGTGATATATCTTACTCTTAGTGTTCAGTATTTTTTCAGGGTTTGTGCTTGAAACAATAAAATAAAATTGGGTATTTGGGTTTAACATGTTTTTTTGGGTAGTTTATGTGCTTTTAATTTCCTGTCATCAGCACACGGTGGTTTGATTCTATTCTTCATTTGAAATTACCACATGCATCACACACTTTGGAGTTTGATCACATTTCAACATAAACCCCAATCATTCACATAGTTTTTAAATCAAGCAAAAGAATATATACATAATAGTTGTTGCTGAGTCAAAGTTCAACTTTTTGCTACGTAGTTCGCAAGTTGTACCACACCCCCATGATGAAGCATGTCACCGTGGGGCAACCCTGGTGAGTGAGGGGACACTAAGAAAAAGAAAATGTTTTCCTTTTCTTCTACTATACACATTATTCCAACCCCAATGAGTGTTGTGAATGTGATTATAGTAACATAGCTAGGCTCTTGACCTCTTGTTCAGAGGTTTTCATGACTTCAACATTGGTTTCACCCAGCTGGTCACCAGCCCTACACACAGCCCAGCGACAGAGTCCACTACAGCCAGGTCACCAAGCTCAGCTGGACCGACTATGCATTTGTCCACTTTACCATCACAGGGACCCCCAGTACCACCACTAAGCCCCTGAGCTCCACTCACCACTACTGGAACAAAGTGACAGAGAACCAATTGATGGATATCTTCAACATCTCCAAGCCCAACACCACAACCCACCAGGAAAAGACTGTAAACACCAGATCACTCAACAGGCCTTTGTCACACAGGCCTTTGTCACTAGCCATGTGGACTATGGAAATGTTTAAACCAGTACTATCACCCTAATCCTCAAGAAACTCCAGACAATACAGAATGCAGAAGCTAGACTCATCCTCAACTTCCCTAAATATACCCCCATCACTCCTCACTTTAGGATCTTCCACTAGCTCCCTGTCTAAAAGAGATGTCAGTTCAAGATGCCAACACATGCCTATGGGGCCCTCCACAATCAAGGTACAGCATACGTCAACCACTGCGCGAATTTATACCTACCCACAATACATACCTGTTATGGCCTTTTTTTTAACCATTTTAGGGACACTCCTCTATATGATGTTGCAACATTGACCGTATCTTTA
The DNA here is from genome assembly GCF_964261635.1 of Lissotriton helveticus. Lineage (NCBI taxonomy): Eukaryota > Metazoa > Chordata > Amphibia > Caudata > Salamandridae > Lissotriton > Lissotriton helveticus. The sequence continues at coordinate 121,244,503 of NC_136064.1, forward strand.
CAACAAGTGTTGCATCTGTTCAAGTTTTTGATCATCTACGCTTTGATCCATACGGTATCCTTCCTCGTCCCTTTTTTTGTAATACATACCTGTGGAAAGCTGTTATCCTTTTATATCCTATACGCATGGATTGTGCCCAACTAATCTGAGTACAACATTCGGTGGTGGAACTCCTGATGAAGGCAGCTTGGTTGTCGAAACGCATGTAGAGTCTTTATTTGGAAACCACCTAAAAAGAACTATATGTTCAATAACCCACCATGTATTTGCTACATCAACTGTGAATTACATTAGATAATGTTAGGAAGATCGTATACATCAATATGATCTTCTGAATGTAGTATGTGTGTGTCAAGAATGAATGTAGTTAGAATGTTGGTTATGTGTCAGTCTCTGTAGGACTTTTGTCTTCAGGGTGACTTTCTCTGGGAAGGATGGTACATCTTGAAGTTAGCCAGCGGAGCTCTTCACAGCATAGAGTTAATGAGTGGTAGGAGAGGGGGCTGGTTCTGACTGTTACAGCAGGGTAAGTTAGTGTTCTTGAAATGTTTATTTTGCACCTTCAACTCATTCCTAAATTGGACCAGGGTTAGAGCTGTCCTGATGAATACACGCATGTTGTTCGAGATCATATCTGCATAAATGGAAAGGGATATGTTGTGCCTATGTTTTTGTTATGATTGAGATTCACAAAATGCTGAATAGTGCGTTAGGGGAAGGCTGATGGAGAACAAACCTACAGAGGACTTTACAAAATTTGTCATGCATTATATTGTGGAAAGATGGCCATTTATGAGGGTTTGGCTAGCAAAGAAAAGGTAAAAATGCATGTATGTGACGAATATTTAGAAATGCATGTTTTGGGATTGTTGGTTGGTCCAGAACTGTTCAGGACATAGGGTTTTGAGTCTTACTCATGAGCATTACATATAGACTAGAGCCATGAGGTAGAGAGTTAGGAACTATTTCTTGTATGGGCTTCTATGGGAATTCAGAAGGGCATATTATCAAGCCCATTATCGCCGCTTTAGTGGCAGTTTCCTGCATATAAAAGCGGCGATAATGTATTGCCCTTTCTTGATAATATGGCCCTTAATCTCTCCGTACCTAACACAAATGAATGAGTCTGTCTGCAACACAACTACTCAAGTAAAACACTATGATACCATTGGGTCTAGTTTGCACTATATAAAACTCTGGGGAAAAAAAGCTGCTGCACCACAGGAGAGGATGCTGCACGAATGACAAGTCAGACATAAAGAGAAATGGTTCATTTTAGCTACAATAAGAAACAACCATGTTAATACCTCTCCATTGTTTAAACAATTGATTTCCCTCCACAGAAGCCATTGAATAGGGTTTTCAAAGAGGTGGAGCTCATGTTAAAAGGAATCCAACACGCCGCCCAGCTACAGCGTAAGTGAGGGTACACACTCAGTAGGAAACATATGCCCATACACTCTAGCATCTGAAACTACAAATACATCGCTGGAATGCAAAGCTCACAAAACACATATTGCTTTCACACAAAATCGCATTTACAACATGTTTTCCCTCCTTAGTGTAGGAGAGTAGGATCTGCTTGCTATGGTTCCCCCCACTTTTTGCTGGTGTTTCATTGTGTTTCCACTTTAATCTGGCTGGAGCCCTGCTATCCAGGACCCCAGCCTAGCTGCTAACTCTTTAAATTGATTACATGTACTTTAGGTACACTCCAGATTGGTTACTGGGTTACCCGTGTGAGTCCCTAGTATATGGTACCTTAGGTGCAAAGGGCATAGGTACCCCATAGGCCTATCAGGGGCTGAAACATGTATTATGCCACCTCTGGGAAGCCTTCCAAAATGGCACCACAGGTCTACTACTGCAGCCTGGGTAAGGTGGTGCAAGCACCCCTTACTAAGATATAGTTTACCTATATCTACCTTTAATCACTGACACATATAAACCTAAAATTCACTCTTATAGCAGGCCTTATCAATCCTGAAGGCAGAGTGCTTGGTTCTGTTTGAGAGGGTGCCCAGGCATGAGCAGGACTCCTCTGCAGCTTTCGGAATCTATTCTCTGAGGCTGTTCTGTGATGCAGCCAGAACATATACTCTTATGTGCATTATAACTTTGTGGTAAATGCTAACTTTAGAATGGCTGCATTGAAAAATGTTTGGTGTCAAACACTTTGGAATCCTATCCACCCTGCCAGTCCTGGCGGTGGGGGTAGAATTCCATCCTTCTAGAGGGAGAAGACAAGTACACACTAACCTAAACGGAAATAGTTTAAAAGAGCCCCAGCATCACAAAATGGATGCTGCAGCCACAGAAACAAGTCTGACTTCCTGCTGATGGATGAAACTCCAGCAGAGGAGGCCTGGACAATAGGTTTCCTGTCACAGGGAGGTGTAACCACCTCCCAGACTGGCTTTAGTGTATTGGGGCTGGGTGGGTGCATTCATAGAATGCTTTTCAGGCAGTGCTGGAACCACACTTAGTGTCCCTGTGCATACCCCCGTTCAAACCAGTTGCAGGGGCACTCAGCCCCTGCTCTGGCAGAAAACTGGAAAAAGAGAATGGGTGTAACCACCCCTCTTCCCTGACCCTCCCATAGGTGGGTCCCCAGAGTATGTCCAACACCCTAAATTAGTATAGGTATGGGAATCCAGTCCTTAGGACTTCAGATTACACCTGGACGAAACTCTACAACACATATCCTGGAACTTTGACATTCTATTTCGACTAGAAGATGGAATAATCTCCCTTGGCATCAAGCAGTGACTCCCCTGTTCAAACAGGCACCAACAAAGCATCTTGCTGGTCTTCATTTCCCATGCTCCCTCTGGATCCGAGCGATGTGGAACCAGAACTCCTGGACACTATGCACATTTGCAAGTGCATAAAGTTTCTGAGCTTTCCCAAAGTTGTCCATTGGGTTATTTGTAGTCCAAGCCCCAAGCACCATTTGCACTGAAGATTGCGGGCCTACACTCCATGAGTCTTCCATGGGCCCACTTCTAGCATTTCCGCTCGAGGCCCCTTCGCGATCCCTGGTCCATCGACTGGTGGGTCCCCACAAAGGTAACTTTTCTATTTCTTGGGATGTCTTGGTTGTTCCAGATATATATTGACTCCCCACCAAGTGGCGAGTCCCTCAGACCTTGCTGTTCTGCACCAAAGCCAATCTTTGTTTTCTGCGTCGGTTGCTGTAAGGCATGTTGGTTCCAATCCGGATACCGATGCTGCAGCACTCAACATCCTTTGTGGGACAGCTCAAATCTAGCTCCTGGTTGTCGTCGACGCCTACTGGTCCTCCTGGCTGAAGAATCAAGCTTGACCTTCTTCATCTGAAAGCACCCGACATCAGTGGGCATGCGATCATCGCCTTTCTGGTCACTGGCTAGTGACCCAGACTCTGTCAACTCTGCTTTTAAGTTCTTCAGATCTTCGATCCATCCTTGGATCCACCCGGACACTTTCTACTTGGTCGCCAGCAGCACTTTGCAGCAGATAGCCATTGAAAACGACGATGAAACCCGACATCAACAGACACCTATTCACCCGGCTTTCCTGGGTGAGGTAACTCGAATACTCCAGTGGTCCCATGTGGATTGACTCTAGAACTGCCTAGTTCTATAGGGGTTTGCTCCAAGTCCTGTTCCAAGTGTCAATAATCTTTAAAATTCCAACCGCGACTTTCCCCATAGAAGTTAATGGTGATTTGCAGCTGTGTTTAGACACTGCACGTGTCCCCCATGGGTCCCCTGTGTCACTACCTTGGGTGGTTACTGGTGACCCCAGCGGTTCAAAAGGCTCTAGGTTTTGTATCTATGTCAGTTGTGGTTATTATACCACTTTCGTAATATATGGTTTGGTACGCCCCTAGGCTCAACGCATATTGTGCTAATTTACTGTGTGCAAAATACATTTACTGTATATACTTTTGCCACCAGCCTTATAAAGAGACTAGAGGGATGTGTTTAGAATAAATACATATATTTTATATATATATATATACCTGGTGTGGTTCTCCTTTCATTTGGTCATTCATGAGATTATAGACTGGTAAAACAAGCTGCTTTACATTCCTTCAAGACTTAGCCTGAAGGCTGCTCTCCACAGCCACCACTAGGATAGCTTTCTATAAAGGTTGTCTTTAAACCTACCATCAATAAGGGTAATTTGGACTGGTGCAAGGTGACCACTAGAATAATGGACAGCAGATTCCAGGCCAACTTCTCACACTTAGCACCAGGAGTGGATTGATTTCCAGCTCAGCCTTATGGCAACACAAATTTGGGGTGCCTACCATTTAAGGAGGACTTAAATATCTGGATGAAAATTAAGACTGTTTTGCTTATTATCCTAAAAAACTCCATGATTCAATGCCTCAATGAGTTTCTTCTTCTCTCCCCTCTGAGTTTAATTCTAATTAGTGGCTGAGCTCTACGCAGCACCTCACAGTATATGCAAACAGCTACGTTGTGGCATATTGAGTAACTAGTGAACTAAAGAAAGGTACATGATCATGCAGGGACAAATGTAGTTAATATTTACCATGACAAGCACTCTGGTTATTTAAATCTAGCCTTTCTCAATGTTCGACTTACAGTATTCCCTACAACTTCAAGCTCTGAGTAAGACTTCTATGAAAGTGATGGGCCCATCCAGAAAGTCAAAACAGATGAGCCTCATTTTAGGGATTTGAGGGCACACAGCATGTGCTGAAAGGAACACACATATATAGAAAATATAAAAAAATAAGAACATCTAGAACAGTTGGACTTTATAGTTCCTTAACCCCTTAAGCGCGGCGTGGAATCCACCGCCATGCATCGTTTCCGAACGCGGGCGGGGCCACATCGACCAACGGACTTGTGCAGCACTACGGAGGTAGTGCTCGCGACGGCCGTGGTCCGACGCATGCAACAAATGGGTTAAACGATGCGTGTGTGCCCCAATCCTGGGAGGGCCATACAGCTGTGGGTGAGAAGATCAAATAAAATATATAAACACTAGGGTATGAATTTATTGAAATTTTACTATGTATGGCATACCCTGTCTATATGTATGTTTGTTATTTAGTCACTAAGAAACAAAGTACAATATATACGTAAGAAAGAAAGAATAGTATATATGTTGGACACTTTTCTATGTTGTTATTGTTGAATAACTTGTAAATATTTATTAATTGTTACTCATTTGAGAGTCAAAGTCCTTAACCCGTTTTGAGTCATATCAGTTATATATGCGTATAATATTGCACTGTATTTCTGTATCAATATAATATTTGAGGACTGCATGTTTCTACATACACATTCAATGTGGTTCTGATTGCAAGAAAGTGCAGTAAACTAGTAAAAGGTGTTTATATACATACAAGATAGAGTAAACATCTTCATTAGAAGTTGGAATTGAGAGGTTTGAAAATATAACATAGCCTACTCAGAAAATGTATTGTATCTATATGGTGAGGGGTTTTCTTTGATTGTTGCTCAATAAATTATCCCACTCCTCATTTCCTGAACAGGATCGCTCCACGTTTTGTTACTGATCAATTGCAAGGAGGATTGCAAGGGAAGCATGAAATAGACCTGAGTGTCATTAGTGTACAGGTGGTCCTTGAGTCAGAGAAGGCGGCTATGGGCCATATTTATCAAGGGTTAGAGTTGCCCTTGCATCAAACAAGGTGACACGAGGGCAACGCAAGCACTTACGTTAGATGTGTTTTGCCATGCACGGTCTGCATGGTATAGTAAATCCAGAGTAACACAATGCAGTGCATTTCACTGCCTTGCATTACTCTGCTCTGGGAAGACATATTTGGTGCATTCCCAGACTTGTCAATGCAATTATTCCTGGGAAATACATCAAGCTGCTATGTCTTTCTAGCAGAGGCGTAACAAGGCGAAATATATCATATTTCCTCATTTGTTTCCTCTTTCAACGTGTGCAGCATTGTGCCTCAGAGGATTGTGTTTGGGCAGAAAAACAAACCAAGCTGTATCACAGGCAACCGTGTACCATGGGGCAAGAGTGGCTGCATTGGCTCCGAGCAGTCATAGGTGTGCCAGTGCAGAGGAGAGCTTAGGTGTTGTCTTGGTCTTTGAATTCTGCCAAATATTAGTAAATGTGCTCATATCTGACCAGGGAGAGGCACATACAAGAGGTCCCAGTGCTGAAGCTTACGGTAGACCCAGGGTAGATGCTGAGAGGGAGTGGTAAACCCTTTAGTCGCTGCTGGATTCTGATTATGCTCTTATTATTCCTTGCTTGGTGACACGTCAATCATTTACAATGTCCTAAACTCTTTATCAAGACATTCTGCATTGCAGTATCAAAGTACCATGAATACATTTATTTTTATTTATTTTCAGAGTTTTGTATAGCGCGAACTAGATCCTTGCAGATATCGGAGCGCTTTACATTCATATGAGAGAAGAACGCAATACAAAGGTCCTGTACAAATGAGCGGCAAACTTAGAGTAGAACTTAATAAAGCAATATGTGCAAGGAACGAACAATGTCAGGTAGTTCAGAATGATTATGTGGTCAAGTACGGCATTGAGATATAAGGGGGAGGCAAATAGGCAAACAGTAAATGGGTATTTGACGTTCAAGTGAATTTAGCCATAAGGATAGATTTTATTTCTTTTTTGAAGGATGCAGTGGATGAGATGAGTCTCTTTTCTGGCGGGAGGGCATCCTGGGGGACATCCCTGAGAAGGAGCGCTTGTAAGTTTTTTTCTTGTGGAATGTTTGTGGTTTCAAAAGGAGAGTTTCTGTGCTTCTTGTAGATCTTGATCCTCCTGAGAGTGTCAGTTTCTGAGCAATGTAGCTGGGCGAGCTGTGATGTAAGGCTTTGTGCGTAATGCATGCGATTTTCAGGTGTATTCTGGCTTCGAGTGGTAGCCAATTCAGAGATTTTAAGTCCGGAGAGATGTGTGAGCGTTTTTTTGATCCAGTTATGAGTCTTGCTGCAGCATTGATGGAGGCTCTTAATGGAGCGGTTGTTGAAAGAGGGAGACCACAGAGGGCAGTGCTGCCGTAGTCAAGCCGAGGTATGACTAATGCTTGAACTGCAGTTCTAAAGTCGTTGGCTGGGAGGAAGAGTTTCTACGTTCTCAAGATATCTATTTGGAAATTGGCACCCTTGGTTGCATTGCTAATATGTTGTTGCATATTGAGATTGGGGTCGAGGGTGAAACCTAGAGATTTAGCTGAGTCTACAATGATAGGTTGGACTTTGAATGCAGTGAGGTATTTCAGCCAGTCCTGAGCGATGAGGATTTTGGAGGGAGGTGCAATAGTACTGATTTCCCAATGACAGAATTGCCTGATGAAGAGTCCTACAGTGTAAAAAAGAAAAACGAGAACAATTATTTACTCACTTAATAACAGTATCACCCTTGCAAGATGGGAATACGTCAATATGTTGTCTCACTAGCCCTGTAAACTGCTATCTTTTGAAGAAGCGATATTGATGTTGTGACCATTGCAGCTACCAAGATAGGTTTGTTGTTCACAGAAGAACAGTACCTATCATCTTACTCCGTCTTCATTCACATTTCCATGTTGCTCTTCAATGCGTCTTTTACATTATCCAAATTTGAATCTTTTTTTAGCTCAGTTTAATACAATTGAACAATAATATTTTTGTTAAAGGTGTGGAGATGCTCCTCAGAATGGGACTAAAGCATCATTTAATTTGAATTTAAAATAGATCTAACGGGGGAGACCTCGAATGTCATTTCTTTTGAAATAATCAATTACCCAGTTCTGTTCATTTTTCTTACAGGTGTTGTGAAAGGAAAGCTGCTGATTAACCTGTGCTTTGGTCCTTACTTTGAATGGATTTTTCCAGCCTGTGAAAATTTCACAGACTTCATTCTTGGAGCATCGACTGATAAAAGCATCGCAGAGATTGAGAAGTGGCAGAAAAATGAACCTGGAGCTTTGGACTGGAGTCATGTAGCAAAGGCACTCTGTGAGCTTCAGGGCAAAGGGTATGTGTTCTGCACCAGTTGATATTTTAATAACAATGCTAACTTTCATGACACTAATTTCAAAGGTTCCAAAGGGGAGCAACATGTTCCTATAATTTGTTGCAATGAAACAAGTGAGGTGCAGGGCTTTCAACAAGATTTTCTCCATCTTTAAGTGAGCTAGCATGAAAGATTGGCTCTTACCTTTCCTTGAAATGCATCAACCAATCAAACACGTGGAGCCCGATGAATAAAACATTATGTGAGCACACATTCTGAGGCAATTTTATGGAAGTGCCCCAGGGCACAAAAGATGATTGCACCTCCTTTGTGCACCCATGGGTCAATTTGGAATTAGAAATTGGGCTGTAGTAGCTTGTGCCAACCTCTTCTGCAATACTAATAGCATAGGTGCACATAAAGTGCCAGAGCTATCATGACAGGGCATTACCTCATTTGCATGAGGGAGTGGCATCCAGCTGAGTAATAGCGGCTCCGCTGTTGGTTAGGTTGAATTATGAGGTTTGGGTAAGGGAGAAGGAAGTGAGTGGAAGGTGTCTGGTAGGTATGGTGGAAGTTTAGGCATCAGTTAACGTGTGCTGGCCATTTGTTGTACAATGCCTTGTAAGTTATGGATCAGCTTCTTGAACTGGCATCTATTCTGGATTGGGAGCCAGTTTAGTTTCTTAAGGTGTGGGTCCTTCTGTGGAGGTTGAGAATGTGTCTTGATGCTGAGTTTTTTTAGTGTCTGGAGTCTATTCAGGAGAAGTGCTTTGAACCTTACATAGAGTGTGTTTCTGGAGTCCAGTCTTTTTATAATGAGGGCTTATGTGATGTTTCCTATGGTGTTGATTGAGAGCATGCAAACGGTGGGGAAGCAGGCACGTGTGACTGCATTGATTAGTTTCTTCATAGATATCTTGCTATTCAGCATGATGCCAGAGGGTGGTCGAGTTGTGTAGGCCACCAGATGCTGTTCCATGGAAAGGTGTTGTTCCAAAGATGAGGACTTTTGCCTTGCCCATGTTGAGTTTGATGCAGGTTTTCAGTCTGCAAAGTTCATCATGCATCTGTGAAGTTGGCTTTGGTGGTACAGGGGTCTTCGGACAGTGAGAGAATGAGCTGGATGTCGTCTGTGTAGGAGATGATGTTGAGTCCATGCGATCTGAAGTTATCAGCCAGGAGAGTCATGTAGGTGTTGAAGAGGGTGGGGCTGAGGGTCAATCCTTGGGGACCTTTGCAGATGATCTTCTTTTGCTTCGAGGTGAATGGTGGAAGATGGATCCTCTGGATTCTACCGGTGAGGTATGAGGTGATCAATTTGAGGGCATTTCCCTGTATGCAAATGTGGTTGAGTCTGTTGATCAGGATGTGATTGGATACAGCATCAAACATGTCTGACAGGTCCAGAAGGATAAGGGCTGTCATTTTTGAGAGGTCAAGGAGGGCGCTGATGTCATCATTGGCTGTGATCAGGGTTGTCTCAGTGCTGTGATTTGCTCAAAATGTATACTGGGAGGGATCATAAACATTGTGGTATTCTAGGTTTTGAGTGAGTTGCTGGTCAATTGCTTTCTTGAGGACCTTTGCTGGAAAGGAAAGCAATTGCTCAGTAGTTCTTTGATTCAGCTAGGTCCACCAATGTTTTTTTCGGGAGGTGCCTTACTTCAGAGTGTTTCAGTGTCCTCAGGGAAGAAAGATGATGGAGGTGTTCAGGACTGTCTCGTCGGCAATGTTATGTTATGTTATGTTAATTAATTTATAGAGCGCGTCTGTTACCTGAGGGTGTCCTGGCGCTATCTGCTATCCTGTGGAGAAAAAATGAGTAGCACGGTCAGGAGTTGGTTCTAGAACAGCTAGGTTTTAAGCATTTTTCTGAATGGAAGCAAATCCGTGCAACTCCTCAGATAAAAGGGGAGCTGGTTCCACAGTTTTGCTGCGCCCACCACAAAGCTTTTACCGCCCCAGTGAGCTTTTTTCACTGGTGGTACTCTCACACATTTTTGAGCTGATGAGAGCAAAGGTCTAGTTGGTAAATACCATTGAAGTTGGTCCTGTAGGTAGCGTGGTCCCTGGTTCTGAAGTGACTTAAAGACAAGGCACATGGATTTGAAATGTACTCGTTGTCTCACAGGCAACCAGTGAAGTTTACGGATTTCACTAGAAATAGGAGAGAATTTAGGTATGCCTGAAATTAGCCTAGCAGCTGTGTTCTGCAGCATCTGTAGCCTATGCAACAGCCTCTCTTGGATGTTTAAATAGAGGCTGTTGCAATAGTCAAGTCTAGACATGACCAGTGCCGTAACCACCGTCTGTCGACTCTCCTTAGGCAGGAAAGGGAGGATTTTCTTAGTAGTTCTGATAGTGGACATCGTGGATGACACCACAGCATTAAACTGTTTTCCCATGTCCAATCTGTCATCCAAATACACTCCCAAGTTTTTCACTTGTGTGGAGGGTACAGGCAGGGGTCCCTGGGGTTGTATGACATCACAACGCATGCTTTTACCACGCTGTGGAGAGATCCAGCATAATCATTGCTGCTTTGCCCCCCTGATCCAGAGTTTTCCTAATTTCATCAGTAGATTTTAAGACTGCGGTTTCTGTACTGTGACCCTCCCGGAAGCCATATTGCGTACAGTCAATCACTTCAGCGTCCTGCAGGTAGCTGCTCAGATGTCTATTAATCCATTTCTCCAACATTTTGACTTGAAAAGGTAGACGAGAAATAGGTCAAAAGTTGTGAACTTCTGTTGAGTCCAGATTTGTTTTTTTTAGCAACGGGATCAAGGAGGCCGTCTTCCAATACGCTGGGGTTCCTCCACTGGTTCTGGGGGTTCCTCCACTGGTTCTGCTTGGGAGTGCTGTCCCGGTTGTCGGCGTCTTTTCCTGCCTTTAAGCCACGCCTCGCGGCCCCCGCTCCGCGGGGGCCGCTCGCAGGCTGAAGACTTTGGCTGGGTTGTTTCCCTTGGACCCTCTGAGTGCATAGGAGCACCAACGCCCTCATTGCAATCTTCGTTTCCACCACAAGACCAGAGGCGGGACTGCGAGGACCAGCCTGCTGAGCGGCGTTGATCGGCCGCAGCTGGTCCTCTTCCCGCCCCCTCCACCAGTCAAAAGGATCGCGGAGTGTTAGCTGACTGGGTTCCTCCACTGGTTCTGCTTGGGAGTGCTGTCCCGGTTGTCGGCATCTTTTCCTGCCTTTAAGCCACGCCTCGTGGCCCCCGCTCCGCGGGAGCCGCTCGCAGGCTGAAGACTTTGGCTGGGTTGTTTCCCTTGTTTCCCTTGTTTCCCTTGGACCCTCTGAGTGCATAGGAGCACCAACGCCCTCATTGCAATCTTCGTTTCCACCACAAGACCAGAGGCGGGACTGCGAGGACCAGCCTGCTGAGCGGCGTTGATCGGCCGCAGCTGGTCCTCTTCCCGCCCCCTCCACCAGTCAAAAGGATCGCGGAGTGTTAGCTGACTGGGTTCCTCCACTGGTTCTGCTTGGGAGTGCTGTCCCGGTTGTCGGCGTCTTTTCCTGCCTTTAAGCCACGCCTCGCGGCCCCCGCTCCGCGGGAGCCGCTCGCAGGCTGAAGACTTTGGCTGGGTTGTTTCCCTTGTTTCCCTTGGACCCTCTGAGTGCATAGGAGCACCAACGCCCTCATTGCAATCTTCGTTTCCACCACAAGACCAGAGGCGGGACTGCGAGGACCAGCCTGCTGAGCGGCGTTGATCGGCCGCAGCTGGTCCTCTTCCCGCCCCCTCCACCTGTCCCTTACCTTGATAATCTTTGACAGTCACGCGCACGCGGGACGCGCGCGGGGCCAAGGCCGGGGCGAAGACCGGGCAAAGAGCGGGCCGTTTGAGGCCGTTCGAGGACATAGAGGACTGGCCTGGCCCACCCCCCTTGGTCCGTGTTATCTGACTTGTCCCTTCCCCAGCAGTAAGTACTTTGTTGGTATTGCAATCCAAATATATCATGAGTACACGGGGCAGTCGCAGTAAAACTGCAATGGGGCTGAGTAAGCCTAGCGGGACATTGGATGATTTCCTTGTAAAGACTAACCTAGCAATTGATGCTGAAATTACCAAATTGCAGAACAGGGTGTCACTTGAGCTTGACGCAGCACGTAGGCTTTCTCAGACCTTTGCCAATTCCAAAAAATCTTCCCTAGGGAAAATTGCGTCTGCTGCATCTCCACAACATGCTTCTTGCCCTCACCCACTGATAATTCATGCTGATGTTCACCCTGTTCCCCCACCTCTTTCCCTTCCATTAGAGTCTGTATCCACCTTAACCACTGTGTCACCTAAAACCTTTGAGGGAATAGCGCCCACTGGACCTGGAACGGCTACTATTCTGCCGGACAGTTCTAATCCCGTCGACCTCTCTGCCCCTGTAGTAAAAAATAAAAACAAAGATGGTCCAATTTTAAAACAGAACATCAATGCAAGATCTGCTTATGCCCGCAAAAGATCTGCTCATGCCCGCAAAAAAGCAAAAATTGCAAGGCTGCAGTTCTTTAACAATAGGCGAAAATTACCCACTACTGGGGAGACCATACAAGCGCCAAACTTGGATAACCACCCAAAAGGGGGGGACAGGGAACATAGTAACCTCAACGTGGTCCTTGACCTTACTCAAGGGCCTTCCCCCACTTATGGTGAGAAACCCATAGAGGGAGGACAAAGTGAGACAGGGAAGGGCAGTGACAAGGGGGATGACGATGAAGATTTTCTTAAGATAGTCTGGGCCACACTAAAACAATTACTGTCACCTCTGGAACTCAGACTTTCACGCATCGAGAACAACCTACTCGAGATGGATAAGACCCTAGTCTCCCTGGCCACCCTTAGCCTAAAACAACTGGAAACAAGTTATCCTCATATCGCTGAAGGTACTACTCAGGATGATGACGATGGTATCCACCCGGCTCCAGAATCTAATGTCAGTTCCCTTGCCCCTCAAATACTGCCCCTGGTCTTGCCCCTACCTCTACCCCCACCAAAACCGACCCCAATAACTAAACCCCGGTCTAAGTCAAACGTTCCTTTTCCCCTAATACCAAAACTCCCAATACCAGTGGTAAAAGGCCCCGAGAATCAGATCTTATCCAAATATATCACTAAGGCTGTCCATAAGCCCAATAAGACTAACATCCCCCCTACTGAGCGCTTAACCAACCAGTACCATGGTCGCCAGAACTTTCGTGGGGGCTATATTGATCTCCCTCCTGACGCCGGGCCCTATGTCGCCATACTGGCTGGTGTACCACCACTCGACCCGCATTCTATGGAGACCCAATGGTCCCTAAAGAATAAGGTGATTCACTGGCTCAACATCAATAGACAGCTTCCCAATCCTGGTAGGACCGGGGTTTTAATGGTCAGGAGAGTGCCATGGGTGGGTCGTACCCACAAATCCATCCCTGGAGACTGCATAGTAGTTTCATTTGCAGACCCCCACACAGCCCAATATATCACTAGATGGGAATCACAGGATACCGACCATTCTATTGTCACCAGACCCCTTACTTTCTTCTATCCTCCAAAACAGTCCGTTGAGCCACCTGGGGCCTGGTCAATAGTCCATAATTGTAGATGGAAAGGACATGGGGACGGTTGGCAACCCACTAATAACTGGTGGGAAGGAGCGTCCACTAGGAACAGGTTTGAGTGTCTGGATCAGGTGGATTGACTGGGAATTAGTGCCGCTCCAACCCTCACCAATGCCAAAAACCCCCCAACAGAGACTGTTCCGAGCAAAAAACTAAAGCCCATACCCCAAGTTTCAAGCTATATGGGGATAGATTTAAATCCACCTGAACAGCACGCTCTCCCTGCACAGGCCAGACGACCGGCAGACCTTACATACTCGCAAAAACTGAAAGGTACAACGGGGAATGGAGGGCATCATTCACATCCACAGGAAACTGGAAACCCAATGCACTCTCTCCTTTCCTGGAACGTAGCAGGCCTCGGTAGCAAGATCACCCACAAACCTTGGCTGGAGATTGTGCAGAAGTATGGCATCATATGTCTACAAGAAACCTGGCTTATACAGGAAGCCCACATGCTGGGCTACCGAACCTTCCATTCTCCAGCGGTGCCATCTGTCCAGGGGCGCAATAAGGGGGGTTTGTGCACATACATCTCGAACACAGGGGATGTAAAAGTTTGCAATTTTAAATCTAACCAGTACTTCCAAATTACACTATTTAAATGGGGCACCTCGCAAAAGGTGATTCTTGTGAATTTTTATAATAATTTGCCAACTAGTGAAGTGGAATCAAATTTGAATATTATGATCCATCACAGGCCCGGGGGATCATATAATGTTATGGGTGGGTGACTTCAATTGTACCGTCTGTCCGTCCTCTGAGTCAGGTTTGTGCGGCCTGTCAGATCTAGGGGAGGACGGTCCCTTGCACTTCTCCCACTCCAACATGGGGTCTTTTCTTAACAACGTTATATTCACCTTTGACCTCACTTTTATCAACCAGGCATGCTCCCCCCCGGTTCCCTTCGCCCCAACGTATAATGGAAGTGGCTGTAAATCTACAATCGACTTTGCCCTTATATCATCCACTTACCCTGACTTCATAACCTTTTGGGAAACGGGGGATGACCCTATGAGCGATCATTATCCCATCACTTTCGGGGTAAACCTCATGGAAGGCAAGGTAAAGGAACCTAGTGGGGCTCTATATCCATTCGAGGTTACCCTAACTAAGACCAATGGGTATGTAATTAAATGGGAGAAAATGAACCCAACATCCTTCTTTCAAAACTTTATATGCTCTTGTTCCACGGACATACTTGCTTGCTTAGAGGAAGATACTGACCCAGAGAGCATCATGGCTGCCTTTTCTAACATTCAGCGCCATATAAAAAATGCACTGACCAGGAACTGCAAAGTCAATGGGAGGCACACTCGGGGGTGGTTTGATCCTAGATGCACTTCCACGCTGAAAAACTTAAAGAAAGCTTTGTCCGCTGATCCAAAAGATAGGGTTCAAATTCGCCAAGCGAGACACGATTATAAGCTGGCAATTAAACAGCGGAGGGCGAATTTGAAGCAGGAGGCCTGGGAAGCTCTGGGGGAAGCCGCCAGGATTAAGGATAGCAATGCCTTCTGGAAAGTCATAAGATCTGTTTATAACTCAAAAGACAGAGATAACTCTGTAGAGGTGGCTATAACGGCTGAGCTCTGGGTAGAACATTATGGTAACCTTTATTCTAACAATACACAGGGTAATGCCCCGAACCCTTGGAAGGCGACCTCACCCACAGACAGTATAATTCAGGATAACCAGCTTACCGTCTTTCCAGCATCTCCTTATCCGATTGAACTAGTATTTACCACATTAGAAGTGGAAGATGCCCTTAGAGAAAGTCCTTTAGGTAAAGCCCCGGGCCCTGATCATACCCCAGTGGATGTCTACAAATCAGAACCGGACTTCTGGGTTCCATTGTTAACTAACGTATTAAATATGGGAAATAAATGTGGCTTCATTACCACCTGGTTGGATGCGATCGTAGTTCCCATATTTAAAAAAGGGAATAGGGACGACCCGGCTTGTTACCGTCCAATATCTTTATTGGACGGACTCATGAAAGTAGCTGGAAGGATTGTCCTTAAGAGGATACAACACTGGGAAGAAGAGAAGAAGGTTATTTCGGAATTCCAATATGGGTTCCGAAAGGGACTAGGGACACTGGAGCAATGTCTAAACTTGTCCCTATTAGTCTCCAAATATACGCAGGCCAAAAAAAGGGACCTTTTTGTCACCTTTGTCGACCTCAGCTCCGCATTTGATTGTGTGGACCACGCGCTGCTTTGGTCGACACTGGAAGACATTGGGGTGGACTCAACTATCCTCACATTCATCAAAGAACTATATAGAGATGCAGGGGCCAGAGTAAGATTTGGGACCCAGGGGCAATGTTCACAAAAATTCGCCATAAACAGAGGGGTGAGGCAAGGCTGCATACTTGCGCCCTTGCTTTTCACATTTTACATAAACTCTATCGCTGAGAGCTTAATAACCCTGTCAAGCGATTTCCCGGCTGTTAATGGTAGGCCTGTACCCATCCTTTTATATGCCGATGACGCGGCTATCATGTCCAGGACCAATGTAGGTTTGCAGAGAGCAGTAAATGAATTTTCATCCTACATGGGTAAAAGAAGTTTAAAGGTGAACATATCCAAAACTTTCTCCATGCCCTGCTCCCAAAAGAATAACAGACCACCATGCTCAATATATTTAGATCAGCAAAAGATTGCCATTACAGACTCTTTTTGCTATTTGGGCATCGTGTTTGACAGGTGGGGAAGGTGGAAACACGCAGTGTCAGCTAGGAAACTCGCTTTTACCCGTGCCATAGGTGCTTTAAGAACCTTTGCAGCCAAAATTGGGGGCAAACCCACTCGAGAAATGCTTCAGATCTACCAGGCAAAGTGTATAGCTACGGCCACATATGGTGCAGGTATCTGGGGTTTCGAGAATGTGTCCTCATTACAAACTTGCGAGAACACTTTTATTTGTTATCTATTAGGTGTGTCCAAAACCACGTCGACATTTATGACTCACATTGAGACCGGCGTTAAATACCTTAGTGACATCGTAAAAATATCACCCTGCTTGCTTTGGCATAAGATTTGGACCACAGAAGAGTGCAAACTGAATAGAAACCTCATTAAAGACTGCATGGCTCTGGACGGGGCAGCAAAAGTCAAGTGGTTGCGATACGTGCAAATGATGTTTTCTAATATTGGACACCCTGAATTTTATGATGATCCAGAGACCCTACAAACTTTGACCAGACCTGCCCTTAAAAAACTACTATCTATACACTTAGAGAGCGCAAGATGGGACATTGAGAAACTCAGAGGTACTACCCTGAGCTATCAGCAAATTACTCCCACTGAAGGCCTACAACTTTACCTTGGGATCGAAAAAGCACCCTATGCTCGCATGCTTTTAACTAGGCTGCGCCTAGGGATCTTTTTCCGCTTGGTCACTTTGCCGAAACAGAATGATTGGGCATCACTGAATTTAATATGTCCATGTGATGACCAGTCAACACAAAGTAACATACACATCATGTTCTTTTGTAAACTGTATACCACCCCGAGGAAATTATTCCTTTTACCCTTACTTAAACGTTGGGGGATAAGAACATGTAAACCTGCATATTCAAAATTATTGCTTTTAGAAGATGTGGACGTTATCTTTGTTGTCTCTCGCTTTTTATTGGCAGTACGCAGATGACGCCGTGCTTTTATCTAGGACCCCACTTGGCCTTCAACGGCTTATAGATAGGTTTGTTGATTTTATAATGGAAAGGATGTTGCAGATCAACAAGAGTAAAACATATGTTATGGTCTGTGGCCCAAGCCTTTTTTATGGAAGGACAGAAAATCCAGACGGTGGATACATTCTGGTATTTAGGGATAACCTTTGCTGGGGACGGTACATGGTCTCAAGAGATGCTGAATGTCCGGGCAAAGATGGCCAAAAGCGTCCATGGTGTTTTTAGATTTGCAGCGAAGCTGGGTGACCACCGAATCAGAGACATGATACATATTTATTTGTCTAGAAGTACCTCAATTGTACTTTATGGTGCGGGGTTTGGGGTCATTGTTCTAATAGTAACTTACAAACCATGGAAAATATGTTTCTTAAACAATTGCTTAGTTTACCACCCTCAACGTCAACAGAACTCATCCACAGGGAAGTTGGCATCAGCCATCTGTCAGATTTAATAGCATTTAGGCCCCTATTGATCTGGAGATCAATGTGGTGTAAGGAGGAGACTGCTTTCAATAGAACAATAATTAAAGATTGCCTCTGCCTTGATAACTGATCTAAGATATCCTGGCTGAAATACATTGTACATAGTTTTAATGAAGTTTTTAAATTAAATATTTTGGATGACCCTAACGCCGTAGCAGAGTTGCCGAAACCAGAAATTAGGAATTTGTTCTTGTTTCATAGGAAAAGAAGGCACATTAACAATTCTGAGCATTTATCTACTTGCCAATTTTATAATTGTTACTCAGATTTGGAGGGTTTCCAAACTTATCTGAGCCAGGTAACCAGAATCTCACACAGATATGTACTTACCAGATTGAGATTCAGGCTTGCTCACCATTTGGTAGCGTTTCCACGTATAAAAGATTACCCAGTTTCCCCTTGTCCGTGTGACGGCCACACCAAACAAAGCACCTTGCACTTTCTCCTGATTTGTGACTTGTGTATGAATTTTCGTATAGCGTTTTTAAAACCACTGTTTTTAAAATATTGCACTTTCACTACAGATGCTGCTATGAGGTTGATCTTTACAATACAAGAACCCTATATATGTTTTTTTCCCGCCTTTGTATGTCGTTGTTTTTTCTGTATGCTCTTTTATGGTTGTTTTTTAACGAACCGAATAAAGCTTATTGAATTGAATTGAGTGTGACAGTGTTTGATTAAGTGGCTGTGGGGCTGTATTTAGGAGAGTAAGAGCTGCAGCACAGTAGAAGAGGTATCCCGCCGCAGCCAGGGCAGCTGACTCTGGAACACAGAGCTCATGGTTCGATCCCTGGTGCCGGCGCAAGTTAGTCCAGCACCATGTGACTTTGGGCAATGGTTTTCTTAGTATTTTTGAAGGCCCCCAGTGCCTTGAGGTCCTTAGAGATTACTTTGCACTTTACAAATACTGTGTTATTATTAGCACTGTGTAAAGGGTTGTATTGGTGTGTCTCTGCATGCCTCAGTGGCTGTATTGCTCTGTGCCTTGGTATGTACCGTGATGATCTAAGATTTTGAAGAACAAAAAACAACTAATTTATCCAAGAGATGTTATGATTTATCTATATAAAAACCTGTACATAAGTTAGTGTTACAACTTACAGAATTGCTAAATAAAATTTCAGTAGGTAGAATGAAAATGTTCATATTACATGCAAAAGAGAAGACATTTCTTATGCTCTAATAGTATTCCATATTATATTAAAGCATTTCAATTTCCTGTATTAACTGTTCTCAGCTTTATTAATTCTTCCTTATAAATAGTGATCTGTAAGTAGCATCACCTTCAAACAGTGGGGGAAAAACAATGGATTACTAAAGAATAATTCTGCACAGTATTTCACTAAGAATGAGTGTCAGAATGCATTGTCGAATGCCAGGAAACTGGCCCTTTGACGTAACGAAGCAGGCTGGATGTTCCTCTTGCATAGCATCATGTTGGGGCATAATCCAGATGGGAAGTTCTATTATCTTTTGTAGGTGCAACACTCTATCCCTGTCCCAGAAAACAACACTTTATATGTTGGTCCTACAATCTTGGTTGTAGCTGAAACTCCGGCAAGTTATATGCCACACTACTCTATTGTTTTATCATCTTTCTAAACTGCTGAAGATGATATTTGGCATTCTTACTAGATGATCATCTAAAAACGCACTGCCCTCTGAACAGACTACAACATACAAGGAGGGGTAAACGACAGAAAACAGGGAATACACCCATTGTTCCGGTGTTTAAGACATTACTTTTACCCTTTTCTTGTACTGCTGCATTGCTTTATTTTTTGGTTTTCATGTAATTTTACACACTAAAACTACACTGCTTTATTTCTATTTAGGGTGTCTGCACCCTGTGTATGTATCCTGAATGTAACTTGCTCATATGTATAGGCACCATTAGATAGCCAGGTTAACCAATGTCCGAAAATGTACTATATAAAGATACTCATTTCAGGCAGGCACCCTGCGTTATCATAATATTATCAGCAAATTGCCTTGCCTCATTAGGGATTTTGAATCATGTCATTTTAATCTGACTAATATGATTGCGTACCTCCATGTCACATGATCCATATTCATAGCATTTTTTTAAATTTCTCTTCTAATAATCGGTAATTATGGGCTAATTACCTATTTTTACTTCCATATCTCTGGGCTATGATTTTACCTAGCGTTGTTGGTTCATCAGCCCTTGATGCTTTCACTTATGGGCACTCATTCCACCCAACTCCTCAGGTTTGGAGGCTCTTATAGCATATTTTTTAGATACTCCCCAGACTTTCAGGAGCAGCGCCAAGGAAACCACGTAGCACATTTAACAATGTAACGATTGTGAGATACTCTTTATAGACACTCCCAAGCCTCCAACTCGGGTGTGTCCCACGTGGCCACGCTTCACATTCTTTAAAAGACTTCTGCGGTCGTGTGGCCATCATCATCATTGAATAGGATGCTAACACGGACGGGCCTGTCCTCTTGTTGGTACGGTAAGCAGGGGTATAACTCTTACAGGTCGTATATTGGGAATCGTGGGGTTTCCCTTCCATGATGGTCATTCCCTCAAGGGAGTACTTATGCCCTGGCACGCTTCCAGTTGACACAGATAATTACAAGTGTGACTCATGTGGGCCTTATGTTTTTACTAGTGGGATTTACAGCTAAAGGCATTGTGGAATTTTAGTTCGTGTACTGAACATCATCTACGCCATCTTGCAGATTCACGTACGAACATACACGACAGCCATTTTAGGTACCATGGTCTCCCTGTTCACAATCGCCCCGTCACCGCACTTACCTGACCTTGCAAGCCTTCCCCGCGCACCCTGGCTGCCCCCGCACTCACATGCACAAGTCATGAACCCTCCCCTCCCATGACTCTGTCTTAGGGAATCACACCCCGCGCCTGACCAACACCTCCTTTCCGTCCATGAATACCCCTCCTTTTGATGACCCCTTCCTCTGAGCCTGACTGCCTGTACGAACCGCTGGTCATCCTTTAGCCCAAGGATACAGTTTATTGCCCATTACTGTATGCACTCGCCTTTCCTGAAAGGAGCCACTATTGATCACGACCTCCCCATCCCCTGAGACTCGATCAGGCGCACACATTCCAAAGGAATCGGCAGAACACTCAGCTGCGTGATAGCCCCCTCCCAATCATATGAGGGGAAAGGGCCCCTACTGTTGTCATGTGTTGGAAGGGGCCGGAACTGGGGGGGTGCCGGTGATGTCGTTCTCATACTTCACAATGTCCCTGTTGTAATAAAGGACGTTCACATGTCTTAAACCAGTGTATAAAAGACCTCAGAGAGGTTGAGAGAGCACCTCGAGACGATACCTTGTTGTCCGATCTGATGTGTTCTCCTCCGTCGGAATAAAACTTGTTTCCTGTCTTCCTGTCTCCAGCGCCTGCCTCTTCATTGAATAACTTCGTATTGTATTAGAGGCGTTTTTCGCCGGGCAAATTTAACTTAGGAAACATCTACTGAAATCGCCTGACCATTTTGAATTGATCTTTATCAATTGGCGTCCCAAACGCG
Organism: Lissotriton helveticus; assembly: GCF_964261635.1. Taxonomy (NCBI): domain Eukaryota; kingdom Metazoa; phylum Chordata; class Amphibia; order Caudata; family Salamandridae; genus Lissotriton; species Lissotriton helveticus. The sequence goes on from NC_136064.1 coordinate 121,265,800, forward strand.
GGGTCCATCAGCGACACGTGGATCCAGTGGGAGAGGTCCCGACGACAGGGTGAACGACTGCAACGATCGGAAGAGCTCCTGTCCGATAGACCCTCGTCTGACAGCCGATCATCTGAACTTCACTGATTCCGAGCAGACCTCTCCCGAGTGATCTACGGTCCTGACTGGGAACCACCAGGAATGCCGCGATAGCAACAGAGAGTAGAGGACGATCGGGCGCTGGAAGCGGAAGACGAGAAACTGTCCATACGGTCCGGATAAGGTCGTGACACACGACAAAAATTGCGAAATTGATTGATTGATTGTTTGAAAATACTAGTATTACTTATTGACTGTTTCTGAGAAATTCTCTATTTGCAAACAAGCACAGAATCGCCATTCTCTGTTTAGTCTTTGCAGATAGTGAAGGGTAGGCAACGCAAACCTTTAACACGTCGTGCCTACTTTTCTCCTCATTGATTGATTGATTGAATTGAGCATTGAATTGTTCGAAGTTGGTTCTCTTAAGGATCTTCTCTGCCCGCAAACGGGGAAGAATAGGAATATTCTCCCTCCCTTTGCCGGTAGTGAAGGGTAGGTAACGCAAGCCTTTAACACGTCGTACCTATTTCATTCCTCATTGATTGATTGATTGTCCGAACATTGACTGTTTGGAATTGGTTCTTTTTGGAGGTATTCTCTGTTTGCAAATAGCGTAGAATAGAATATTCTGTCCAGTCTTTGCAAATAGTGAAAAGATAGGTAGTGCAGGCTTTTGCCCCCATTGTAATCCGTCATGCCTATCTTCTCCCCATTGGTTCATAGTTGGGTCAACCCGGACCGCTTATTAGAGATGAACCATCCAGCTCCACTGGAAGGCACCCCTAATAAGGACATGTTTACTAAGCAAGGACTAGTCGCTATAGCTTATAGTAAGTTATGGCATAAATATACAAAAAAGGATCCTAAAAGCCAGTGGCCACTGATAGGTTCTTTTGACGAAAATAAAATAAAAACACTAGAAGCAGCTGTAAAAATAAATAAGGTAACGCCCACTATGCTTGATAATATTGCCATGTGGCGCAAAGAAGCAGAACATCGCAGGAAAAGAGAGGAAGCGAAAACAGTGAAAGAATTACGAAAAGCAGCCCATCTGGCCGCAAAAGAACTAGATGAAGAAATAAGAAGAAGAGAGGAAGTTAAACAAACGCAAGAATCAGGACTGGCAGGCCAATGCCCTGTCAGGACCACCTCTGCGCTCTACCCGGAGATTCCCTCCAAACAGCGGGCAAATGACGAGTTACTACTCGGTCCTCCAATTATCTACATGCCCCTCCTTATGCTCCCTGCCAGCCTCTAGCACAACACTCACCAGTTCAAAGTGCAGGTGTGGGTGACCCTAGCGCTAGTGCCCCGGCTCTTACGGCCTTCGCACCAGCCGCATTGGTAACAACAGCAGATGAACATGAGACTAGCAGGCACCTAACAGCCAGACCAAATAGATTGAGCAAAGATGAGCGGGATGGAATCGACAAGATAGCAAAAACATTGGTAGAACGGAAGGAGAGCGAAGAATATACGATGAATATGCACAATTCACATGCCGGTAGTCACAGACGGCATTTCATTTTACGGTTCAGCTACCACACCCTGAACGCATATGAGGATAGGTACCAGAATAAGGGTCCTGCAAAACTGACGACTCTATATAGAAGGGTCGATGTTGGAGATGGGACTGAGAGCGATGTGACGGACCTCTTCATGCAAACGCTTGAGGTCTTCCGCCACCTCACGGAACAGAAACCAGAGGTCAAGATCACAGTCCCTGAGACGATTGAGCCCTCATTAGAAGCAGCCAACACTATGATGCCTATCAGAGAAGCCGCCCCCTATTGGGTTCCCCCAAGAGGTCAGGGAACAAACGATGATATCAACCACGCAGATGCAAAAGGGAGGGTTGTGTACAACTGGGTTTACCAACCATGGGATCGGCAAGATATTTTAACTTTTAGACAAACCCTGCCCGATTTAAGAAAGAACCCTACAGCATTTTATACAGAACTAGGCACAGCCTTGGGCTCAACCATAATGACTCTATCGGACATGGATTTGTTTTTCGGGTTGTGTCTGCCGGCTGATGTGTGGAAGCAAATCGACCACACGGATCTGTTCGGACACACCTGGACAAAACTCGATGAACTAGATAGGCAGCGAGAGCCCAGAAAGAAACCTGTAAAAGACATACTGGAACTCCCTGACAAAATAGCACAGAAGCTAAAGACGTTGATCCCAGAAAAGAAGGTAGACTGGTCGGTAGTCATGGCTTGTCGTCAGAAACCTCAGGAAGATGTATCAGAATATTTCTCCCGATTTGAAACAGTGTTCTCCGACTACAGTGGTCAAGACATGACCACCGCTACCGGACAACACCTATTCGTGCAAAACTACGTAACAGGGCTATCGCAAGAGGTCTCCCAAAAGTTACAGACGAGTGAGAGTAGTTGGGGAGCCTCCAAACCTGCAGCTATCCTTCAGATGGCTCAGTATTATGAACACCAAAAGAACGAGAACGAGAGGGCGAATGAGAAAAAGAAAAAGGACTTAAAGGAACGAGTGATGATTGCCCATTTGCATGAAGTAACTACAGGCGAATGAGAAAAAGAAAAAGGACTTAAAGGAACGAGTGATGATTGCCCATTTGCATGAAGTAAGTACAGGAAGGGAACGATATAGGGGAAACTACCAGTCGAATGCCCCTAGGAATTCGGCCCCTAGAGACCGCAACTCCACACCTGGCGCTCCACGAACCGACCTCGATGAGAACCAGTGTGCATTTTGCAAAGAATTTGGGCATTGGAAGTCTCAATGCCTGGCCCTTCGGGAACTGATTAAAAATAAAGAGACAAGGGACATGACAAATGGTTCCAAAACTGGAGGGCAGGGACGAGGGCAGACCCGCGACACTGCCAATGACCGATCTGGCAGACCAAACACATTTGACCGCCCGACAGAATCAGTGCCAACAATCCGACTGCGACAATGCTCACGACTCTGCATAGGACTGCCAGGGGCAAGGGAGGGATCCAGTCGAGCTCTGTGTTGACCAGCAAGGTCCTTACGTCACTGCTAAGGTCCTGGGTACAAAGTCTCAATTTTTGGTAGACACTGGAGCGACACGTAGTGTATTATCAAAACGACTGATTCCAAGGGCACCCTTGTCTGGCTCACACATTACCTCGATAGGTTTCGATGGAACGCCCTCCACTAATCCCCTGTCTGTACCTATCTCCTTTGACCTAGGAAACAATCCCACTGACACAACATTTCTGCTCTCCTCCAACTCCCCTGACGCCATTATGGGTATTGATTTACTGAAACATTTCCGAGCTACTATTAGGTGTTCCCCGGATGGAGTCCGAGTCATCCTGTACGACAACCCGAGCATGTCCAGACCCTACCCCGCACGACATATGTACGCCATAACAGATACTGACCTATCCTTGCTCGATACCCTACCCCTGTACCTATGGGCCAGAAACGACTCGGATGTAGGACGAATGATGATCGATCCTGTACACATAACTGTTCGACCAGATGCAATACTCCCGAAACTCCCACAGTACCGGATATCGCCCGAAGGCGAGAAGGCATTGGAAGCGATTATTCAGTCCTTGGTAGATGCAGGAGTGGTAGAGGAAGTGGTTAGTAATGTCTGCAATAGCCCTATCCTACCCATTGTTAAGAAGCAAGGTGAGGGAGATGAGAAAGCGTACCGCTTCATCATCGACCTGCGAGAAGTCAACAAAGTGGTGGTGCCACAGTACCCCGTAGTCTCAGACATCGCCACCATCCTGATTCTCATCCCGTCCACTGCCACCACCTTCACCGTTATTGATCTTAAAAACGCATTTTTCTCTATCCCCATCCATCCAGACAGCCGTTATCTCTTCGGCTTCACTTTAAAAAACCGTTCATACCGATTTTGTAGAGCTCCCCAGGGCTACACTGAAAGTCCCAGCATTTACAGCCAGGCCCTCAAAAGACAGCTGGACGCCGTCCAGCTACCAGATGGAGTGGTGTTGATCCAATATGTTGACGATATCCTTTTGGCGGCCGACACCACTCCACTTGCAATCACAGCCACTATCCAACTCTTGCACTTTCTCGCGGAGAATGGCCACAAAGTCTCCAAAAAGCAACTGCAGTTCTGTCAGCCCCAAGTAACATACCTAGGCCACCTCCTGTCCAAAGAAGGGAGGAAACTTACGCCCGACCGAATCCAAACCATCCTAGACACCCCCATTCCAAAAACGCAGAAGCAAGTCCGTTCATTAGTGGGCCTTACTTCTTTCTGCCGACAATGGTTACCAAATTTCAGTCTCATTATAAAACCCCTACTTTCCCTGTTGGCCAAAGATGTTCCGTTCCCACTCCCGTGGACTCCCGAATGCCAAGCATCCTTTAAGGAGTTGCGGGATGCCCTTTGCTCGGCACCCGTTCTAGGAACACCAGATTACTCCAAGCCCTTCTCCCTCTTCACTCACGAGAGGGAGGGATGCGCATTGTCTGTCCTAACTCAGCCCATCGGCGCCAAACAACGCCCTTGTGCCTACTTCTCTGCCACTCTTGATCCAGTCGCCAGAGCTCTACCTGCCTGCCTTCGAGCAGTAGCCGCTGCTGCTGTCTCTATCCGCCAGAGTGAGGGAATTGTGCTTTCGAACTCTCTCACGGTATTAGTGCCCCATGCAGTTGACACCCTTTTGAACCAGACCAAGACTCAACACCTGACTAGTGCACGACTGACAGGGTATGAATTGACTCTACTTGCACCCCACATCACCCTGAAGAGATGCACGACATTGAATCCTGCTACACTGTTACCCTTGCCCGAAAATGACCCCGATGTGCCCCCTATACACGACTGTGTGACCCTCACGGACGAACAGACTAGGAGTAGAATTGACCTCCGAGACATCGCTTTTACAGATCCTGATGGAGAACTATGGGTAGATGGCTCTTGTATCAAACTCCCAGACGGCACCACTTCTGCTGCCTATGCGGTGATGACAGCTCGAACAGTAGTTGAAACAGCTCGCATCACACAACGATCCGCACAGGCAGCAGAACTAATTGCCCTCACACGAGCATGTATCATAGCAGCAGGAACCACGGCAAACATTTACACGGACAGCCAGTACGCCTTCGGGGTAGTTCATCATTTTGGGCTCCTGTGGAGGGAAAGGGGATTCCTGACGTCCCACGGTTCGCCCATCCTTCACGGAGATTTAGTCTCCGCCCTGATTGAAGCAGTTCTTCTCCCCAAACGATTAGCAGTGATCAAATGCCAGGCACACAAGAAAGTGACAGATTTAGTTGGACAGGGAAACGCACTAGCTGACATCACTGCCCGAACCACAGCTGAGAATAGGACAACGACACGCATGTATGTGACCAGGTCACAAGCAGAAAAATGGACCGACGCTAGGGAAACGATCAGGGACATCCAATCGGCCAGCACACCACACAAATTGACTGAGTGGGCGCGGGTGGGTCTAAGGGATGATGAAGGCTGCTGGCGGACAAAAGACACGAACAAATGGTTGCTGCCTGATGCATACTTGATCCCCATACTGACAATGGCACACTCCCCTGCACACATAGGTTCTGCCCCCATGATTGAACTCATTTCCAAAGTCTGGCACAACAGCAAGATCCCCGATTCGGCCAAACGCCTAGTCCAGCAGTGCCTTATCTGCTTACAACACAACCCCGGGAAAGGAACTGTGGTACCCCGGGGAGGGTTTGGGATCCCCGACCACCCCTTTGAGGTCCTCCAGATGGATTACATCCAATTAGAGAGGTGCCAAGGCTTGAAGTACGTATTGGTCATTGTATGTGCCTTCAGCAAATGGGTGGAAGCCTATCCGACCCGTAATAACACTGCCATGACTACTGCCAAAGTACTACTGAAAGAGTTTTTCCCTCGCTACGGCCTTTGTCGAATTTTATGGAGCGACAATGGCCCCCACTTCATAGCTGAAGTTATCCAATTAATCCTGAAGGGGTTGGGGGTAAAACAAAGATTCCACGCAGTCTTCCACCCCCAATCCGCTGGCCTGGTTGAACGACACAACGCTACACTGAAACTGAAACTGTCAAATATAGTGGCCACCACAGGACTTAAGTGGCCAGATGCCCTTCCACTGGCATTACTATCGATGCGCTCCACTCCCACTAAGCACCACTTGACCCCCTACGAAGTTGTGTTTGGGCGGCCTATGAACCTCTGGACTGCCCCTAAACCGACCTCCATTCACGACGTCCCCGACGTCCTGCTGTCAGACTATTTATACAAGTTAACTAAAACATTGTCTGCCATTCATCAACAGGTGCAGCAGGCCATCCCCGATGCTTCCAGGGGTCCCGATCACGATATCCAACCGGGGGACTACATCCTGATCCGGAACTTTCAACGAGCGAAGAGTCTGGAACCCCGGTGGACGGGCCCCTGGCAAGTACTGATCACCACTCGGACGGCTCTTCGAGTGGAGGGGAAAAGGAACTGGCTACATGCGCACCACTGCAAGAAGGTTTCCTCGACCCTGGCCACGACAGACAACGTCAGCACCCAAGAAGAGCTCCTGAACAAAGACCGACCATCACTGAACTGCTATCCTGATACCGAGGCACTTGAACTTGCAAAACACTCTGATCCCACTGTGCCATCTCAAGAAGGGTATTTCCTGCGTCGAAAGGAGGGAGCTTCGGCTAAGTAGGCCACTGACTAAGTTAAAAATCTCAGAACGGTGACCCAAAGCAACCAAGGGTTACCCGGAGAGAAGCTAAACAAAGTCTGTGGTTCTGCCCACTACCGAGCACCTTGAAGATGAAGATGATGGAAGCGCCAGACAAGAAGATGATGGAAGCGCCAGATAAGAAGACGTCGGAAGCAACAGGAAATACCCACTACAGGAATCCAAAGACTGACAATTTGCACAAATCAAAGACAATCGCTTTCTTCATTGTCTTCCTCTTTTGCCTCCTCCTCATGACTTCCTTCTGGATCTTGGAGGAAAGTACACCCGCTCACCAGATGTTGCCAACCACTGTCCAGCCAACCACCATGAAAGAGCACCACCTGTTCACCCTTTCACCTCAGCTCCGAGAAAGGCGTAGGGAGTTCTGGAACAATTCCTTCGTACAACTGTTGCACCAGCACAACCTTGCTGCAAATGCCACGAACTGCTGGATCTGTGGGTTGCTCCCACATGCTACCGGACACTCCATCCCCTTCATCCCTTCTCCTTTCTCAGTTCACGGCTCCTGCCTCGCCTGGTTGATCCTCATGCAGGAAAGCCACAAAGACAACGCCACTTCTGGTCAGACAGTGTCACACTTCTACTATGGGTTCTGGCTTAACAAAACAGGAAAACCCTTTTGTCCTGCAATTTCAGGTTCAACCTTCCTTACGAACATCCCTGCCAAAGAAAGGGTCGAAATGCAAGTGCTCCACAATCCAGCCAAACCCACCTTCTCCCACCTGCGGAAACAAACGGCTGCCACCCTGACCGTGGCCCTGTCTGTCATCAATGTCACAGGACTCGTATGCCTCGAAGGACAAGGAACGCAGCTGGTGGGTCACAGTTCTTGCCGCATCACCAAAACATTGGTCTCAGCCGACCCCCCCTCCTTTGTTGCTTCCCCGAATATGTACTTTGTTTGTGGCACCAAAGCTTACACTTGGCTCCCAAGAGGCTGGAGGGGTACGTGCTACATCGCCTTCATTCTTCCTTCCACGTATGTGGCTCCAGCCAACCACCACCGGCAAAAGCGCGCCGGAGATGTTGAACAAGCTGACTCCACCGGAGCACAGTTCCTGGATGCAGCAAAGGGACTTGTTCCTCTGTGGGGACCAATGGCAAATAGCCGCGCTATCCGACACCTGACTCAGGCAGTAGAAACAACAATTAACATCACCGCTGGCATCCTTGCCAACAACACGGCTGAGCTTCAGGCAGTCCGCCTGGTGGCTCTTCAAAACCGTCTTGTTCTAGATGTGGTTCTGGCCGACCGTGGAGGTGCATGCCGCATCATCGGCTCCAGCTGTTGCACCTACGTGCCAGATAACTCACCTTCAGTCTACAAAGCAATCGAACACCTCCACAGACTGTCTTCAGAGGTTCACCAGGAGCAGGAAGGATGGTCGCTTGGAGGCTGGTTCTGGGACACTTTGAAGAACTGGGGATGGAGACTGTTTACGTTTATATTGATACCAATCATGATACTGTGTGGGTGTTGCTTAGGTATTCAATGTTTACCACCTTTATGTGCACTTATTTCCAACTGTATGTGCCCAATGACTTTGAACTTTAAACCTGAGCACATGAGTCCCCTATACGAAATAGAGGTGCGTGGTCTCATGGGGATTGATCCGAACTGACAAGCTGGCGAGACATGTTAAAGGGAGGACTGTGGAATTTTAGTTTGTGTACTGAACATCATCTACGCCATCTTGCAGATTCACGTACGAACATACACGACAGCCATTTTAGGTACCATGGTCTCCCTGTTCACGATCGCCCCGTCAGCGCACTTCCCTGACCTTGCAAGCCTTCCCCGCGCACCCTGGCTGCCCCCGCACTCACATGCACAAGTCATGAACCCTCCCCTCCCTTGACTCTGTCTTAGGGAATCACACCCCGCGCCTGACCAACACCTCCTTTCCGCCCATGAATACCCCTCCTTTTGATGACCCCTTCCTCTGAGCCTGACTGCCTGTACGAACCGCTGGTCATCCTTTAGCCCGAGGATACAGTTTATTGCCCATTACTGTATGCACTCGCCTTTCCTGAAAGGAGCCACTATTGATCACGACCTCCCCATCCCCTGAGATTCGATAAGGTGCACACATTCCAAAGGAATCGGCAGAACACTCAGCTGCGTGATAGCCCCCTCCCAATCATATGAGGGGAAAGGGCCCCTACTGTTGTCATGTGTTGGAAGGTGCCGGAACTGGAGGGGTGCCGGTGATGTCGTTCTCATACTTCACAATGTCCCTGTTGTAATAAAGGACGTTCACATGTCTTAAACCAGTGTATAAAAGACCAGGTCTCAGAGAGGTTGAGAGAGCACCTTGAGAAGATACCTTGTTGTCCGATCTGATGTGTTCTCCTCCGTCGGAATAAAACTTGTTTCCTGTCTTCCTGTCTCCAGCGCCTGCCTCTTCATTGAATAACTTCGTATGGTATTAGAGGCGTTTTTCGCCGGGCAAATTTAACTTAGGAAACATCTACTGAAATCGCCTGACCATTTTGAATTGATCTTTATCAGCATTTGGCATTTAACTGCTGTGGCGATTATTTGTTTTAGCATCCTCCTCTAACACTCAGATGGGCATGAATATGACCACATGTGATTTACGCAGGCCATGGAATCTCTCATTGGGAGCTTTCCTCGTAATGACTCCCCTCTTTACGCTGTCTCGTGATTGACCCTCTTATGAGCGGGCAGACTTGGGAGCTTTGTTTCCCATTTTGGTTTCTGCCTTTCCTATGTTCTGCAGCTACGGCACCAGACACTTACTGTGTTTGTATGCCCACCTCTCTATCACTGATTAACACTTCCCTTTGTTTAATTCTTTCAAATCTCTCATAGTTTTTGTTTAACATATGTTAGCATTTATGTTCAAGAGGTTGGCTTTACACCTACAAACTGCTATAATAGACGCAATCCACTCGCTAGCATCAGGTTTATTTCTCATCATTGCTTCCTATCTTTCTTTAAAGGCACATGAGCCTTTGTGGGAGGGAACAGTTGTCACATAGGACTATTACAGATCCTGTCTTTAATATAACGTTTTAATGATCTACTACTATAGACGATTATACTGACTTGCAAAGGTATGTTATCCAAGTAAACTTGCAAACTCTTGGGCGGCACCTTGTTTCAGATTATGGATGGATATTTGTTTGATCAAATTATGACTTGTATACACGTGGTTTGGTGTTTCACTTCCTCTAACTATTTTACTTATCTATTTACAACTCTGTTCTATTGTGCTGTGTCCTCAACTCGCTCATTTTCCCTCAAATGGTATGATACCATGAACACTAATTTAATGATTTTTATATGTTTTGTCACCAATTCTCTGTCTCTTTCTTCAATAAGGAATTGTTATTGTGACCCTGTCAAGTTGGCTTTTTTATATGTAATGTCTTCCATTTCGGAATTTTTATGGGCACGTTTATTTTGCCCTTCTATGTGTTAATATGTGTATGTTGTCATGTGTCAATGTCCATCTGTTGTTATTTATGTTGTATTATAAATTATATGTTTTATATATTTCACATCCCTGATGAAGTCCACACAAGTTGGACAAAACGTGTTGGCTGTTTGTCAGTTTTTATTTCATTGAATTCGAAGAATAAAGAAACTTTATAGAATATCAACAGTGGATGGACTTAATCTTTCGTGGTGTCAGTGGTGCATTCCACATATGTGTGAATTTGGACATTAGTTTCGGAGACTGCTCCTTTGAAACAATGGGAAAAGTGGATATGCATACCGTTTGAGCGAAAACGCTCACAATTTGGGACTTTTTTATGTGATTGTTGTGTGGGGAGAAGCGTCACTACTACACAGTTGTATATTTGTCTGGGCTTGCTGTTTTGAGTTTGGAAATGTGTCAAATAACATCAAAGTTATTAGCAAGCCAAATGATCAATTCCCGATGAACGCCTGGGTCTAAATGACAAAGGTAAACTTATACTTTTGGGTGAGTTTATGATTGTTTGCTATTCACAAAGTGGTTTGTATAGGATGGTCCTATCATTTTTTGTGAGGAGACTCTGTACTCATAAAGATACTACTTATAAATCCCTTTGTGAACAGTAAAAAATCATAAACTTCCAGAAAAATGTATGTTTTCCTTTGCAAATCATGCCCTCTATAATTATTGTTTCTATAATACTTTTGCCACCATTAGACAGGTTCATAGTTCACACAGAGTCCCCCACTAAAAGCAGTTTTTCTGAATACTTTATAAAAAAAAGCATAAGCTCCCTTAAGTTAAAATGAGGCAAAACCCATCCCATCAAGACAGAAATTATTTAGAATTCTAGAGGCACATTTGATTAGCTCAAGAGCCACGCACTATCAGAAGAACCTTCCATCAAAGAGTTTGATGGCACTAAAAATGGTGACATTTTACTCACAAGCTTACATAAATAGAGCAAAGAAGACACATAGCCCAATCATGAGCAAATGGAACATTAATAAAACGTTGTTGCCACTGCAAGGATTGAGTCTATGGGGGCACTACCCACTGGCCAGCTCACTTGCTAAGCTCAGTTAAGCAAGGCCGATATCATCCGCCCTTTACCTGGACATGCCACACTAGGCTTGACAGGTGCCCTCTCACACTGTTGACTCCAAAACACTCCATACTGTAAAATGGATCACTTGCAACTACCAAAGCAAGGCTTTCCCAGCACCTACAGTTGAAGGGACAATCACAACATCTATATGACTGCAGGGCCAAGTCCCAACACCTCTAGGCAACCCTTGGAAAGTGGTGGACCTCAGCATCTAAAGAGTCAGCCAGCAAAAAAATGGTTAACTGGCCATATACAGTAGAAACCATTGTGTCTGATTTGGCCCCAGTCACAATGAAGTACACATCCTAGCTCAAAGCAAGAATCAAGGACCAGGAAGGCAGAGCCAGGAGTAAAAACATTAGGCTTGTGGGCCTGCCAGAGAACATTGAAGGCAGCTCCATGACCACTTTTCTGGAGTATTATCTTTGGAAATGGTCAAAGATGGAGGCCTATCTGTGTTCTATGCCATTGGTAGGGTACCCATGGTTCCCAACCAGACTGAGTGCACAACCCAAAAGACAAACTATATCTTTTATGTCTCCACTGTAGCCTGGAATTGGCTTGACTCACTATGTTAAGCTCCAGCTGATAGGGACCAGGCCATAAAAGCAACAGCGTTGTTCAGAAACCTAACTGGAAATAGTGGTCTTGGTACTTCATCCATCAAGGAATCTAGCTCTGACTTCAGCATGTATCTCCCTAGTACTGCTGATGACATAAACTGTGATTTCACTCACCTGGCCCAAGAGTGGTGATTTGGCTTTTGGGACTTTTCTTCTGCTCTTTTGATCCTTATGTCCTTGGAAGTACTTATTTTCTGTGTTAGGCGAGTCTGGGGTAGGGGGACTTGAACTCTGTAATGTATATCCCCCCATTAACCTTGAGTGTTTGTTCCACTCTGACCCTACTGAAGGGTTTAGTGCATACTAGATACAGGATGGAGCTCCACGAAACAATTGTCCTTGAGGGATTTGTTGGGATATTTTTGTTGTTGTTCACCCACTTATAAAGGCTGTTGTCTACAGTTCCCACTGAGGGGCACATTTTGTACTTGTTTGAACCATATAGCTGGGTGGACTGGCTTCAGATAACAGGGTGACCCCTTTATGGACTTCACTCTGCTCCTTTCATGAGGATATTAAATTGGATTATTCAAGGTATAATTTCCCTGAACAAACAATGACAGTGTTCATGGTCTTGTGTTCTTTGACCAGGAGAACTTAGACCCTGGCACTCTTATGGATATTATTGCATCTGTTTGGTGACAGTGTTTGGCAATGGAATACACACAAATAGGATAGTAACAGGATCCTTGAGAGGTCCTAATGAAAGCCTGCTAGCAATGTGAGGCATTTGAATGATGACAGAAACATGTTTACCCATGGATACAGGGTATAATAATTTCCTCAGTACATTCCCACAAGCTTTTAGATTAACCCTCAGGACACCCTAGACTATTTTAAATCAAGGATCCCACCCAATAACCAAAGAGCTCCCTTGGCTACCAAGGCTGTGCCTGTCCAGACACACCTACATTAGGGGGCATATTTATGAGCCCCTTGCAGCATAGGAGCATCACCTTTTGTGATGCTTTGGCATTGCAAAGTTCAAAATCAAATGTATGAGGTCACTCAAAGCCGTTTTGCTTGCCTTTGCATGGCCTTATAAAAGCAAAGTAAAGAAAGGCAGTACAAATTGCTGTGTTGCCTTACTCTGCACCAGGGAGAAATTCCATGGGCGTTGTTGTGGTCTTTCTCACACAACGGCAAAAACAACAGGTGATGGACTGAATGCAGAACATTGTCATACATTCACTCCAGTACAGAGATCTGGGACTAAATCCATCGTTTTTTTGCACTCCACACCACCCCAGGTCAGACATGGTCATATGCAAATTAGCCTTTCTCACACAACACCTATGGATTTTGATGCTTCCGTTGATTTACAAAACCATGCAATGCTAGGGATTCACCAAAACCTCATGCCTTTCCAGGGGAGGTGCAAAAAGGAGAAATAACTTGTTTCTCCTTATTTTTTCCTCTTTCCTTCTTCATCACACAAAGCAAGAGGAAATAGTCTTACTGCACATAAACAATCCTGCTGACAACACAAGGAGCATGGTGCAAGTGTGGCTGCATTGGTGCTAGGCTTCCAAACAGTGCCAGTGCTGGGAAAAAGGACAGGATTAAACCAATGCAATACATTCCATTTGATGTAGGGCAGTGACATGCTGTGCAGTCCTACACCAAAACCCCTAAATAGGTATGCTACTTGGAATGTCAGTGGGTAAAATTCCTCCAAATACCATAGGGTGATACCCTTGGGGTAGTATTGAGAGATAAGTTAAGCATGGTAGGGGGTCCCTCCTGTTGTTTTTGTATGTTTAGATGTTTGTGAAAGTGAGCAAACCCTATATCACTTGTCACTCCCTTCTTCTTGGAATATAAAAGAAATCTGCACTAGGACTGTGGATACAATGCATTTTATTCTTTTCTGCAAGCACCTGACCGTCATCAGGAAGCGATTAATCCTCCCAATCCTAGCTAATAAAGGCTTTCTCCAGGCCAAGCCTGCACTTCTATATCTCCAGCTGTTATCAAATGTGTGGGACATTTTTAATGTTGCTACCTTCCTCACCGCGGCCGTATTATGAGAACATTTAGGTTAAGTTTAATTGGCTCAAATGCACTTTAACTGAATTAAATGAATGTCTGCAACGTCTCAGTTTAGTAATAAGGTTTTATGAAATTTGCCCAACGTGAGTTTGAATATATTGTACTGTGTTTTAAATTTTATGTAAATTGTTACCATTTTTAATATGTAATTAACGATTTTACAATTTTTTGGTACAACATGATAGCATGCTTTTATGGTTTTAAAACACTTTGACTGACTGTGCGGGTACAAGAATTCACCCTCCTTTACAGGTCCCTTCTTTCCCAATCCAAATGTGAGCTCTCCCCTCTACATTAATGCTGACATGGGATTGAAACTCTCAAATGATGACTGGACTAATGTCCTGACTAATATCCCTCATGCTACTTGCAATGCTCCTTTTAAACTAAAATAATAAACTACCTTTATAGTGTGTCCCTGCGAATAAAAAGAATGTTCCCCTGTTTTCTCCTTTTTTAAGTACAATAATCATGATATTCAAATCAGAACAGAGAAAAGAACAGAAAAATAAGAACAAAGTACAATATCTAAAACTGGAGAGACAGATAAAAAAGAAAAAAAAGAAAAAGTGAATACATATTTATTCACAATTAGTGCTTGAAAAATCCCAGCAAAAATTAATCCAGATCTTATCAAACTTTATTAATGAGGAAGAACCTCTGGCTTTAGCCAAGGCTAACTCATTCTCATCGATATGATGGATGAGCGTGCACCATTCAACAGCTTTTGAGAGAATCACAGGAACCCATGACCGTGCAATAGAGAGCCAGGCACAGACTAGTATAATCATAATTAAGATTTGGATTACTGCCTGATACTTATATTTGACGCCCAACACTAACTCTTCAGTAGATAGAAAAACTTGATGTCCCAAACTATAAGACATAAACTTAATCACCCCAGAGCAGAATTTTTATGAGGCGGGAGATAGCATAAGCATGTGTATAAGCAGCTGGGAGCTTCACTTGGGGCATCTGGTCCTATCTGAGATAGTGTTCATACAGAGATTTTAACTGGAGGATAATACAAAAAGCAAACTGTTTGCAGCTGTTTTAACTTAAAGTTAACAGAATATACAGAAAAATCCAATATCTCTAATGCCCCCATAACCTCTGAGCCTTGGAAGAGAGCAGCCAACTCCACTTAGCTGAGAATGAAACGGGACCATCTGTAACAGAGTGAGTGAGGCCTTGTTAAACTGTACTAATTGATGGTTTCCTGCCTATTTTATAGTAATACAATGTAAGGTCTGAGCCTGTCAGTCAAACTAATATGCACATCCTACCAGATATAGGCCCTCACTTGTGAATACTTAGTGACAGGGAAGCTCATATGTATCTTGTAGTCCTGAAAAAGAATGGAGGCCATTCAGGTCATATAGTTCACCATCTGAACCTCGTACCGTGCCCGAGACTCACTGGTTGAACCCTGAAAAACGGATGGAAAGGCAGGATTGTCCCACAGTGGTGTATCTTTGTTTAAAATGGCTATTGGAATATTTAGAACAGATCTCTTTTCAGATATAAACAATATCTGTTATTACCTTAAAATTAACCATCTTATAGTAGTTAAGGTCCCCCAACCTGTAAACAAAAAGCCAGAACTTCACCTCCAAAGCTAAGAAAACTAATGTATTTGTATCAGACATGATTAATAAGCTGCATAAATGACAGGAGTTTCATGAAGCAGATGGCTCATCTTGCACACCTATTCCCCCATATGAAACTTCCAACAGGACAGTCAAAATGGCTAAAAAAGGAATCAGGGACTCTGAGTGGGATTACCTGTACAAATAATACATTAAGGAAGAATATTCATCTTCATAATATTGATTTTCCTGAAAATAGTAAGCGGTAGCTTATTTCAGGATTTCATCTCAGAAACACCTAAAGATAGAAAAGGTTCATCGTTTACCTTAACAATGTTTGAGATCACAGAACTCAATTTAACCCCAAGGTAAATCACAGTTGCAGTTACTCCTAGGGTAGGGGGGGGCTGGCTTGAAATTCAAAAGAACCTGAGTTTTAGATAGATTACTTTTGTACTCAGAAACCTCAATACACGTAACTGCTTCATTAACAACCTATGCAATTACTACCAAAAAAAAGCCGCAACATTGTCTACTTAAACAATCGATTTAAATTGTTGACGACCAAACTTTAGCGGACGAATACCTGCTTTTTTAAGGAGTGACTTGCGTAACGCTCGATGAACAGGAGAGGGGAGAGTGGCAACCCTGATGGGTACCTCACCAATCTGAAATAGATTGAAGTAATTTCTGCCATAGCCTACCCTGGCCGAAGGGTCTAATACAAGACTTGGGTCAATTTAAGACCTTGATCACCTAGGCTGTACGTGCCCATTATGACCCACATACAGTCCCAAGCCTCACAATTGAATAGCCAAGCTTTAGACTAATAGGATCATACCTATGTTAATGCTAGGTTTCCAAGCAATGTCGAAAGCTGCAATCACAGTAGCAGTATGGCTAGTGGTGTTCCTTCGTTGGACAAATCAGTGTTGGTTTTGAGAGACCAAAATCAAATTACAGGGCAAGATGCATAGGCAGGATTTTTGCAAACCATTTTGCATCTATATTATTCATGAGATGGGTCGGTATAACCCCATATACTTTGTGCGTTTACTCTTTTGGTAGTATTACAAGTATCAGGAACAGCCCCATCTGTATAGGTTTATTGAATTACTTTTAAGAATGCAATCACTATTATGACTTTAAATACCTTTTAGAATTCCAATGGTATGGTGTCCTCGCCTGCTGCCTTACCTTTAGGAAGAGCCACCAATACAGCATCAATCTCAGCCATAGAGAACTCGACGTGTCGCTGATCTGATCTTCCCCAATCCGGCAAAGACTGCAGTGCCTGATGTACTTCCCAAGTTCAACCCAACCTGATTGGTTACCTGAGGCCGGCTATGTAACTCCTCAATAGAATCCAGAATGGACACAGGGCTTGTATGAACCCTTTTATCTGTACTCTTAATCCTCTAAATAAGACACTTGGGCCAGTGATCTGATATTTGATGGGCTAAGACTTGGCGTAACCTTTCCGCATACTCATATTTTAGCATTCTGTGTTTTACATATGTAGCTGCTACTTGATCATTTAGCCTACGTCCAAAAAGGAACCATTTTTCTATTAATTGAAGAAAACCTATCCCTCTTCTGCCTCACCTTGAGTAATGTTTGAGGCGTGTACTATTTGAAGTTGGAGGATCACTTGGCGCAAGCAATTACATCCTCAGAAGCAGCCCTATTTTTCCTATCCACATACTGAAGAGTTATTTCCCAAATATATGCCTCCATTTTATCCCATATTCTGATGCTGTACCATAATTGATAAGCAGGAACTCCCAAATTAACCCTGAAATATGTTTCCTATACTTGTCGTTAGACAGCAAATGATGAGGAAATGAGGACTTGTAGCATTTGGATCTATTCCCTGTTTAGGTCTGCCACAATTCTGAGATATACATCCATTTTTAAGCTATGCGTCAGGGACTTCTTAATGAAGACCGGGTCGATCCTAAAATGTTTCCTATTTGTGCATGCATAGAAGATATACCGAGGATCAACCGATATACCTAGGATCAACCGGATGAAGAGTCTGCCATATGTCACATAAATCAAATCTTTGAGTGATGCCTTAGGTGTAGCGTTGAATAATCACTCAAATAAGTAGAAAATGAAGTTTCTTTATTGGCAGCACGGCACAAATCTTCTTGCATCAGAGTCCAGAATTAACTGTCCTCTAGATGTAAAACATAACAGTTCCACCAACATGTGGAATGTGGAATTGTATTAAAGAAAAACATGTCGCATGCAATGGCATGCGACCATCAATACATTTCTTAAAGAGATAAAATCAAATAAGAGAATGTAACTTCTCCCTTTTTTACAAAAAGAAATTAAACCATAAAAAAACACAGATGTGAAAAATCATAAAAAAATTATGTACAGCATTTACACATCGTTAATATATTTTTTAGGTAAATTAATAACTCGTTTCGCATCTTTGACTCTGTAAGCAACAGTATCATTTTTGTCAACAAACAAATCTTTGTCAGAATTCCCATTACAAAAATTGGAACATTTGGCCAATCTTCCAATATTCCAGATTCTACCATCTTGAGTCATACCACTGTCGGTAAATACTTTTTTTATTACAATGTGATCACTAAATTCACTAGACCCTTTGGACAACAGACCTGGTTTAAGAATTCTAACCCATTCTCCCACTTGAAAATATTGTTTTTTTGCATTCCACTTTTTGTCATACCATAATTTCGTTTTTAATTGCTTGTCTTCCACACGTTTGGCAACATCAGTAACAATCTCCCTATCATCTACTAATACATTGTTGTATTTCTCCTTTAACCACCATGGTAACACATTGGATGCCGGGTTGCGACCTTTAAATAGTTTAAAAGGACTCACCTCTGTAGTGGAATGGGGCGTAATGCGATAAATCCATAACCTCTCCCTTAACGCACTTACCCAATTTTTTTTCACATTTGAGAGATTCTACAATAAAATTCTTCAGCACCCGATTAAACCTCTCTACCTGACCATTTTCATGTGGTTCGTATAAAGAAGTTAACCTGTGAACAACATTACATTTTTTAAGAAAATCAGACATTTCTGCAGATGTTAATTGCACACCGTTATCAGTAACCATTATTGCAGGACAACCTTCTCTAGTAAAAATTTCTTTAAAAAACCCTATGACTGCTTCAGTGGTAGCTTTGGGAACAAACTTAACTTCCCGCCACTTGGAATGATAATCAACCATAACCAAAGCATAACGTGCAGACTCTGGTAGCATATGGTAAGGCCCAGAAATATCAAATGCGACCTTCTCCCAAGGTTCAGATGGCCATTGTACCATTTTAAGCGGTGGAGTAACAACCTTCAACATTCTCTCACTAGATGCACATTCCTGACACTCTCTGACTGTTCTATCAATAAATCTATCAATTCTTTGTTAAACACAAAGAAGTAAGAGGAGTATACAGGATACTAAGGTGTTATTGGTATATTTAATTTTTTTGCTTGTAATATTTTAACATAAGGCAATTTTCAAGCCAAGTGTTTAATTTACAGAATATATTACAATAAATATGCAATTTGATCCGCCTGCAAAATTTTTAAAAACTAAGGGTGATCCATCTATGCAATGGACAAGGTAGAAAGAAGAATTTATGACCTATATGAACGCTATCGATGGTGAAAGGATGGGCTCTGAAAGAAAAAAAAGTATTCTTCTACATTGCCTTGGTTCTGAAGGTCAGGTCATTTTTAGATCGTTACCTCAAATAACTACTCCAAGTGAAGGAGGAGGTGATTCCATGAATGTTTATACAGAAGCTTTAGCGAGACTTAAGCCAAATGTTAGTATTGCTCTCAACCCCTTCAAATTTTATACCAGGAAACAAAAGGAGGACACATCCTTTAATGATTTTTTAACATCTTTAAGATCATTAAGTTTACATTGCAACTTTGGAATGATGGCGGATGAGATGATACAAGATCAGATTATAGTACATGTCAAATGTAAAAAAATGCAAGATAAGCTGTGGGTTATGGGTGATCCCAATTTAACAGAAACTATATATTTTTTTCCGGATGATTAACGTTAGGTTTATGTGTAGATTCTGGTAATTCCAGTGATGGTTCAACACCAAAAATGTAGTCTGATTCTGAGATTTTGCATCATGAGGGATTGCATTAATTACAGAAGTCGTTTTGAATATTGATTGGTGGGCAGGTGTGTTGTTTGTTACAGGGTGTATTCCCCTCTATAGATACTCCAGTGTTATTTTGATCCTTGTTGAATGTTGCTGTAGTGGAGCGTGATGAAGACGGTTTATTCCAATGGAGTCCCTTCAAGCAGGAAACTGTCTCTGAATAATACTTGAATTGATTTTTTTGTTAGTCATTTTAAAGGTAATGTATCATTTTCCAGTGATCATTTTGGGTGGCAATGGCAGATCTGACTTATGGTCAGTGAGTTGGTTGACAATAAGGTTAGCACTTCTGGTGCACTCTGTGAGACTATAGGGGGGCTGGGAAGAACCTATCTAGTTATCCTCCTTGAGCCTCTAATGTCCATGTCTCCACTGATGTGCGCCTTGATCTTCTATGAATAGTCCTTTGGGATCTGGCTTCATTATTATGATGACACAATGAGTCACAGGTCTTGGGATGGACCAATGTTCTCCCTGACCAGTTCATGTGTAACTTACTTTGGCTGCAGAGATGAAGCATGCAGTTGCAGCAAATAATGAAGGTGGTTCAATGAAGGTAATATGCACTGCCATCAGCAGCCACTAGCTTATGGGAGATGGCAAGGTCAGTAGCCAGCTACTTTAGTAGGACAGCTCAACAACGCAGCCCACTAATACTTCCCCACATTTTCTGTAGCCCTTTTTGTGCTGCTTTGTGTTTCTTCCCCAGTTGCCTCTCACTGCCTCCAACTAGCAGGCGAATAATCGGCCAGTCAAAATTAGCAACCATATATGCTCTGTGTCACTTATCAGAGGTATCTCTATTTGTGGCTACCAGACTTTCTGATTTGAAGTGCACTCCACTTGTGGAGGAGAGAAATAATAATATGTGGTTTACAGCAAAATGAGAGGCTGACCAGTGTCACTTTGTTCCTGATTCCACTACACCTCTGAAGATCTTCTAAATGTTTGACCACTCACTATACTTTTACCGATCAATTTCGCCTTCCAGATCTTCTCACTAATTTATTTCCATTCCACCTCATTCAGCTCTTTCTACAGTTATCATGAATGCTATAAAAAGATTGGCCGAGCACTATTTATGGTTGACTGTACACACTCCATCTTGATGGTGCTGAGTGCAGTGTAAAGTCGATAACTCATACTTTTTTTATATCTTAAGGTATTTAAAGGGTGTTTTGAAATGCTTTAATCCAGAATCATTTACTTTCATGCTTGCACTACATACCTCAGTATCAAAGTGGGCATGGGGCTAGAATAGGAAATGTGCACTTTGTGCAAGTTGATAGTTAGCGCATATATGTAGTCACAATACAAAAATTACTAATAATTGTACACTCAATTTTTTTAACATGCTACACTATGAAGAAACACATTTTAGCCAATAATAACAACAATATTAATTGTGTTTATTTCTTTTTTTAGGGAAGATTGGCAAGAGAAGCAAAACATTTTAAAACAAAAGATCAAAAATGTTCTCAAATACGATGTCAGCAAATGTAACCCGCTGTCTCCCACCGTCCTCCCCCAGGCTGACTGCCTGCTCCTCACACATTGTTTGGAAGCCCATTCGACTAATAAAGAGGAGTTCCACAGTGCCTTAAAAAATGTCTCATCACTTTTAAAAAATGGAGGGCATTTACTAATGATAAGTTGCCTCATGCAGACATTTTACATGATTGGAACCTTTAAATTTCCCCATCTAAGTATTGATGAGAGTTTTGTCAGGAAAGCACTAAGTGAGGGTGGCTATGTCATTCAGAAGCTGCAGGTGTTTCCTAGGACACTTGATCAATTGCATGAAGTGGCAGATTATGAAGGCTTTATAGTTGTTCTTGCAAGAAAAGAAATGCCTGTTTGATCTACATGTGAATTGTAATTGATTGACATATTCACTCATTTCTTCTGCATCCTCATTGGTGCCCCCATTGCTGCTGACACCAGTGTTTTCCTGGTTTTGTCGCATATTTCACTCTTGACAACTGAACTTGGCTGTCCCAGGCTCAGTCTCAATCAATGTTTACTGCAAGATCAATTGGAGTGTGACTGAGGGACTAGAGCTGGGAGGAAATGGTCACTGCAATCTTAATAAAATAACTGTGTATGTTCTCAACAAATTAAAGTGGTTTTGTGTTCTGATCTGCAATGCTCCATCTCTAATGGCCTTACTTGCATGGTTTAAATAATGTCAATATTTTCTATTGGATACAGCTCTCTGTCCACTGTTTATTGTTTGCCAATATAGATTTTATGATATTTGAATACAGCAGTAAAAACTCACATATAAAATAAACAGAATTATGTTATTATAATGTTGTATTCTTATTGTGCACTCAATTTTTCAGATGTTCACATGTATGAAGCAACATCCAATGTGACAGACTCATGTCATTGACTGTGGATGGAAGCACACCACTCCACCACCTTTCCATTATGTTCACACTACACAACCACCACATATACCTACAAACACACATGTGTACCTTGCACATGTGCACACATGTGTTAACATGCTTGTGGGGACTTTGTGTGGATACTTGATTCAGTATACTGCTGTACATATGCAAATAAAGCTTTACTTTATCATGTATTACTAACCTTATGAAACCTTACTTTAAAATTGTGATTAGTGGTTGAATATATTCATATACAAACAGCTGAATGTTATTTGCAATACCTAAAGTGCATAATTGTTTAGTCATATACCAATAGCTCCTTGTACCCCAGGGGCACACAGAAAACTGATTTTGCTTATAATATACTTCTCATCCAAAAACTATAGCATATTAATTCCATGAAAATGAATCACTTTAGCTATCAAAGTGCGTTTGCCAGGTTCTTAAAGCCACCTTGCTACCTCAACCTCGGAATCTCCATGCCAGGACCTATTGCGTCCTAAGGATTTATATTGATGGACATGGGGAATACAGAAATATATTCAGGAAAGTCCTGTGTAATTTATGAGCATGAGCTTTTTAATATTTAAAAAAATGATATCCAAATTTTTCTAAAAACTTGAGGCGGTTACCTTTTACCAAGGGTTATCCTGTGACAGACCATGAAACATACTTAAATTCAACAAGCCTCACGGAAACTATAGAACATTTTCTGTTAGAGAGCGCTTAGTGGCATAGCTTGAGTCTCCAGAAATTACCATTCTAGTATAGAGTGGGTTACACATAGATATTGCTAAGGTTTATCTAATCACTTTCACCGCTAACTTTATACACCATAATAACATCTTACTTAAGATATATTTGTGCCTTTTAGATATCCTTAATACCCGCAGACATTCTTTCTCAGCCAAAGTGAAGAGTTGCAGTGGTAGAGTTCTGTGATTTTTTTTCTCACTTATCCGATTCTCCTTCCCCCGCTTCTACTACTGACTCTGATGTGATTATTTGTGGGAGTGTGGAGAGAGAGAAATGATCTTAAAGCAAACAAGAGAAAGCCCAATGATTCACTTAATAGCAGAGGGTAAATAGTGTGGTATTCAACATTTCCTGAGAATTATTAACAAAGATGAGAAAACATGGCATAGTATTAGAAATACTAAAAAAAAAATGAAAACAATGCTATTTCAATAATAGATTTTATATTTAAAATGGCCAAAGTAAAATAGAAGCTTGGTGCATCACTGAATAGAATATCACATTGCATAGAGGGAGTGACAAATGGAAAAAAGAACCAGACATATTGTTATACATCCTCGGATTCTCTCACCTAAGGCAGGCTGCCAAAGGGTAGGGCTCACACAGACGTTTATCTTGTTTTCAGTGGTGGGTCTTCCGTACGGCTCTAGTCTGTGGGGGAAATTGGAGTGCTGGGGATGCTAGTGGGCAAGAATCAGGCAGTTGCAGCACCATGATGGTTGGGACTTCCAAGCTCTTAGCCAAATCCACTATGGACATCATGCTTTGCATTTAATGAATACAATATATGAGATCTGCAGGAATATCATCTATTGCACTGTAGTGCTCTCTGATGGTTGGTTCTTTTTCTTCCCTTGCTTGCCCTTTTTTTCTTTTTAAAAAGGCAGTTCCCTTGGGCAGATGTGCAAAGCATTTTTCTAGTCACAAACGGCCTGAATCATAGATGTTTTTAAATTATGTATTTATTTATGTGTGTTATAGAGCTCAAACTTGACCCGTTAGGGTATCAGAGCACTTTTTACAGAAGAGCAAAGCAATATACAGACAGGCTTAGACTCAACCAGTAACAGTTCGAATAGTAGGGGGGCGGGGTGCCGAATGCATCAGGGAAAGAAGAGCATGTATTTACAGTTACATATCCAATTACTCAAGACAAGATAAAATGTTACAGATTGAGTCAACAATTATTCAAGACAGGCCGCAAGTTTCTGATTGGGTGACTAGGTAGTCCAAAGAGAGGCAGTGGACGGCCATAGATTTGGCCATTGTGGTGGTTGAGGCAATATTTAGCCGAGAAATGTACCCATAAGGAAGGTTTTGGCATTTCTTTTGAAGCGAGTCAGAGAGGGGATTCTTCTGATGTCAGGTGGGAGAGAGTCCCATATTCTTGGGGCAGTCCCAGAGAAGGCCCGATTGTATGTTTTCTCGAAAGTGTGTAGGTTGGAGAAACAGGTCTCTGGCAGATCTGGAGTTTCTGGTTCCTCCAGAGATCACAAGTTTCTGTGCAAGATCGGCAGGGGAGTTAGAGTATGAGGCTTTGTGTGTGATGCATGCTAGTTTGAGTTGTTTTCTTGCCTCCAGGGGAAGCTAGTTGAGAGCTTTCAGGTGCGTCGAAATATGATCGTATTTCCTTGTGCAGGTAAGTAGTCTGGCGGCCACATTGAGGCAAGCTTTAAGAGGTGCCAGGGAGATCTTGGGTAAACCCGAGATGGTTGAGCAGCTATATTCCAGTCTAGAGCTTGGCAAATGCTTGGACTGGCATTTTTAGGTCAGGATCATCGAGGAAGGGTTTAAATTTCCTAAAGTATCTCAGGTGGAATCTGGCTGTTTTGGCCATTGAATTGATGTGGTCCCGCATGTTAAGGTTGCTGTTGAGCGTAGTTCCCAGGGATTTGGCCGAGTTCACAATGGTCTGTGAGCAATTTAAGGCTGTGATAGCCATAATCTATGATGAATATCGATGTTGGTATTGGGCGAGGAGATCTGGAGAAATTATGTTTTCTTTGCATTAAGTTTGAGTTAATTGAATGCAAGCCATTATACGGTGAGTTTCAGGGCTTTGTTCACGGAGAGAATCTCTTTAAGAGATGAGGTTTTGATGTAGATCTGGGTATCATCAGCGTAGATATGATAGGAGATATTAACTGCACGTAATACTTTGGTAAACGGTTCTAAGCAAAGGTTGAAAAGGGTGGGGGACAGGGTTGATCGTTGAGGGACTCCAATCGTGACCAGGGTTGGTGACGATTGGTTGCCATTTATTAGGAATCTCTGTGACCTGTTGTGAAGAAAGAACCTAAACCATTCTAGAACAGTGCCATCAATCCCATCCTGAGTTTGAGGCATTAAAGTAGTTTTTCATGATTGACCGTGTCAAAGGCCGAGGATAGGTCCAGGAAGATTAGGAGACAAGTTTTGCCTTGGTCAAAGGCTTGGAGGGCATCATCCACGAAGTGGAGCCTGGTGGTTTTGGTGCTGTGCCCTGGTGTAAATCCAGATTGGAAGTCATCAGGCAAGTGGAAGTTGTTGATGTGTTGGCTTAGCTGCTGTTGCACATATTTCTCCAGCCCTTTAGCTAAGAGGGGGATGCTGGACATGGGTCAGAAGTTGTCAGGGGAGACTGGATCCAGTGCCGGCTTTTTCAGAATGGGGAGGACTTGCCGGCTTTTAGAGAGTCAGGCATCATTCCTGCTGGAGGGAGGCGTTGATTATTGTAGTCCAGCTAGGAATAATGGATTGGGCAATGGCAGCTAGGCAGTTTAAAGGGAGCGGGTCATTAAAATGGTTATTCAGGTTTAAGGTAGATAGGATTTTTGAGATGGAGTCTTCGTCATAGTCTTTGAAGACAGTCCAATGAGCATGATTTTTGGGTTGAGACTGTGGGTGCATTGCGGTGGGAGGAGGCAGGTCAGGAAAAGGTTGAGGGTGCTGTGTTTGTTTTCAAGGGCTGAGATTTTGTCAGCGAAGAAAGAGGAAAATTCCTCAGAGGATATAAGAGATTTGGTTTTTTTTCCAAGGTTTTGTCCCGTTTATTAGATTGGTATTTGACCAGTTTGAAGAGCTTTTGGGGTCTCTTCTTGGCTTTCTCTAGTTCACTTCTGAAGGAGCGAGTGTGTCCGCCATCTTGGGTGAGGAAAAACGAGGTCGCAGGCTAGTGGTTGCTGACTCACCTGCCTGGCCACCTCCGGGGTTCCTATAAATGACCACACTTAGGCGCCCACGCAGCCACCAGACTCCTGAGGCGTGAGCCGGGAGCATTGATCGCGCTATACTAAATTTCTGCCCGAAAATTGTACTTGTGCTTTTTACTGTGGGGAGAACTTATTTTAATTACCTTTTCTTCATCGGGCCATTTTTTTAGAAATTGTTTGCGCTGTTGCTGCCATTAAGGATCCACTGCTCGGTGCAAGGGAGGGAGTGTGTCAGCCATCTTGGGTGAGGTCGCAGGCTAGTGGTTGCTAACTCGCCTGCCTGGCCACCTCCGGGGCTCCTATAAATGACCACACTTAGGCGCCCGCACAGCCAGGGGCAAGCCCGTCTGCGCCCGTCCGTGCCGGGACGCCGCCAGATGCCAGGACCCCTGCATCTCCCAAGGGCGAAGATGGAAATGGAAATGGAAATGGATGTAGATTTATAGAGCGCGTTTTGCTTCCCAGGGGCGTCCAAGCGCTAATAAATAACAAGGGAGCCCTCCTAGAGAGGCTAGCTAAGACTTAGTGAGGCAGGTTGAAGAGGAATGTTTTTAACTGCTTGCGGAACGCGGAGAGATTGGAATTGGCTCTGAGGTGAAGGGGAAGGGTATTCCAGGTTCTGGAAGCATTGTGAGCGAACGTCCTGCCGCCAGACCTGGTCTTTTTTATTCTTGGAGGCATTGCCAAAAAGGTCTGGCTGGAGCGGAGGTTTCTGCTGGGATGGTAATGGGTGACTAAATCACGGGTAATCCTGGGGCCTGTGTCCCAGAAGGCCTGATGGGCAATGCACATGGCCTTAAAGAGGATTCTCTGGCGCACTGGCAGCCAGTGAAGGCTGACCAGCCCGGCCGACACTGATTGTCTGCGAGGGAGCTCAAGCAGTAGGCGGGCCGCACAGTTCTGCACTGTCTGGAGTCTGCGCAAAGTGTACTCTGGGGCGCCGAGATAGAGCACGTTGTTAAAGTCTAGGCGCGACTGTATTAGACCCTGTATAGCTACCTGCTTGGCTTCCATTGGTAGAAGAGGAAAGATCTTCTTTAACATCCTAAGGAGGCCAAAACAGGTAGCTGAAAGTTTTGTGGCTTGAGTGTTGAATGAGAGGGATCTATCCAACCAAACCCCAAGGCTCTTGATGTTGTCTTTAGGGGTTGGAGGGGGGCCTAGACAGGGGGGCCACAGAGAGTTAAAGAAACAGGGATCAGAGGGGCCTAGGAACATCAGCTCCGTTTTGTCCCCAATTAGTTTAAGGGATGATGAGGACATCCAGCTTTTTTCTTCCTCTAGGCACTCTCTAAGTCCGCCTGACGCAGGCCTGTTGGTCTCCTGCGCCAGTGAGACCACCAGCTGTGTGTCGTCCGCGTAAGAAATAATCTTAACCCCAAATGGGCGGACGACCTCAGCCAGTGGCCTCATATAGATGTTGAATAGGGCGGGACTTAAAGAGGAGCCCTGGGGGACTCCGCACTTTAACGGTCTGCTGGTGGACACAGACTCACCATCGAATACTCGAAAGGATCTGTCCTCTAGGAAGGATTTGAACCAGAGCCAGGCTTTATCCTTGATCCCGGCGCTAGACAGGCGGTACAGCAAGGTGTCGTGGCTGACCGTGTCAAAAGCCGCGCTGAGGTCAAGGAGGATCACTGCCACTGATCCTCCTTGATCCAAGATTTTTCTGGATTCCTCAGTGACCATCAGGAGGGCGGTCTCGGTCCCGTGTCTGGGTCTGATGCCCGTCTGGGTGGAGTCTAACAATTGGTGATCTTCTAAGAAGTTTACCAGTTGGAGATTAATATATCTTTCCAGGATTTTGCTCACCCACGGGAGCAGGGAGATGGGCCGGTAGTTGCCAAGATCTGACGGGTCTAGGTTGGGTTTCTTTAATAATGATCGGACCATGGCCCGTTTCCAGACAGGTGGGACTGTGCCGGAAATGATAGAAGCGTTCAAGACATCTCTAATAGTTGGCAGAATAAACTGGGATGCTGACATTATGATGTCTGGCGGGGCTGGGTCGTCAGGGGAACCAGATTTTACTTTATGAGCTATGGATTCAAGGGTTACAAGATCTAGGAGGGGGAAGTGAGTCAGAGTGGGTTGAGGCTGAGGGGAGGGGGATGCTATGCCTTTATTGATTTGGGCTGGGGAGGTGATGCCTCTAGGGGGGAAGGATGAGTAGATTTTGGTCACTTTTTGATGAAAAAACTCAGCAACATTATTGCAGTGAGTAGTGGATTTTGTATCATGCAGACTGGGAGGGGGATTTGTTAATTTGTTCTCAATTTGAAAAATGTCTTTAGGTTTTGATTTGGCAAGGAGAATTCTGTTTGAAAAGTATGTAGCCTGGGCAGCTTTAATTTCTGCTTTGTATTCCCTGATTGATTCTCGGTAATGAGTTTTATTACCTATAGAGTAGTCTGAACGCCATCGTCTTTCAGCTTTTCTGCATTGCCGTTTCTTGTCCCTGAGGGCCTCCGTGTACCAAGGGGCAGTTTTGTGGGGGCGTTTCAGCGTGATTTTGTTTTTAGGGAGAGTGACTTCAAGGGTTTGTGTAATCTATTCAACGTAAGCCTGGTTGGCTAAACCAGGATCCTCGTTGTAGCGGGGTTGGTTACTGGCAAGTTTGATAGACCAGTCGTCGACTGAGAGGCAAGACCATGCTCGCGTGAATCTTGTAGTGGGTCTCGTCGGCGGGGGTTTACGTGCGGTCCAACTGACGGGGACCAGTAAGTGGTCTGTCCAAGGGAGTGGAATTGGCGGTCCGACTACAAGATCTGCACAGTTGCTGAACACAGGGTCCAACAGGTGGCCCTTGGCATGGGTGGGAGTCTTGACGTGTTGAGTAAGTTGCAGAGCAGCTAAGTCATCTACCAACGTGGTGATTGTGTGATCCAATAAGGAATCAAAGTGCAGATTGAGATCACCTAACAGTGTAAATTTGGACATGGTGCTGACGCGTGCCACCACACTCGAAGGTAGAAGATTGTGGAACTGCTTAGGGGGGCCAGGGGGTCGGTAAATAAGAGTACCTGAGAAGCAGTTATTAGGGGAGAGATCGATACTGAAGGTAAGGCTCTCACAGTCAGGGATGGTTTCAGGAATAACTTGGCAGTGAAACTGTTCCTTATAAATGATTGCTAGGCCTCCTCCTCTCCCCTTAGGTCGGTCTTGCCGAATGATTTGGAAACCTGGAGGGAGGGCGGGGACTAGGGCAAAGTCGGACTCAGTGGTGAGCCATGTTTCCGTTAGGAACAGTATGTCAGGCGTGCGTTCCTCTAATAATAGTGCAATTTCGGTACTATGTTTCGGCAGGGAGCGGCAGTTTAACAAGAACATACGATAGTCGTGGGTAAGTTCAACAGCGGGCTTGGGTTTGAGGGGTGACTTGCATTTGGGACAAGCTTGTGGAATAAGATCAGCGTAATAGAGATGCCGTGGGCAGATTGTGACAGGGGGCCTGAGGCTGTAAAGGGTTTCAGCACTGTAATACCTGGGCTCTGGTGGCTGTACAACAGGGAGTATGGCCCTAGGCCAGGACTCGGCGCGGACGAGCGCAGACGAGCTTGCCTTAAGCGCGCCTTCGGCGCGCAAACGTCGCGCCCGCTGCGCTCGTCTGCTGCGCCTCCGGTAGATGCACATACTTTATAGGTAGAGGAGTGTGTAGGAAGGGGGCGTGGCCTACACAAGAAGGCGTGTCTCGTGTCTCTCCAATGGCGGCAAATTTAGAAACAATCGCCCGCTTCAGCGCTAGATCCGCTGTACAGGAGATGGCAGTATTTGGAGTGAATAGTGCTCAGAGGGTGAGTGACATTCTATTAAAATCAGAAGTAACACACAAGTTTTAAAAGTTACAATCAGCTCTCGCAGCTCCCGGCTTCCGCCTCAGGAGGATTCTGTTGCTATATGGCGCTTGTAGTCAGCGCACTATTTATTTACCTCAGTCACGAGGGGGCGTGGCCTACACAAGAAGGCGTGTCTCGTGTCTCTCCAATGGCGGCAAATGTAGAAACAATCGCCCGCTTCAGTGCTAGATCCGCTGTACAGGAGATGGCAGTATTTGGAGTGAATAGTGCTCAGAGGGTGAGTGAAATTCTATTAAAATCAGAAGTAACACACAATTTTTAAAAGTTGCAATCAGCTCTTGCAGCTCCCGGCTTCCGCCTCAGGAGTATTCTGTTGCTATCTTAGGTACACCTGTGATGAACTGTTGGGTCTGGCCACTAGGTGCCCATCAGCACCGTGAACCTTTCAAGAGCCTTTCAAGAGCCATATTTTGTGTGTAAACTCTGCGGCTTTAAGGTCAACTCTGAGGTGCAGGCTATTTGTCCATCTAGTTACTGAAAATGTAACTTCCTTAGCTTAAATTGTCGTTCTCTGGTGAGTCATCATGCAGATGTTTTTGATCTTTTAATGGCTGAGGCCCCTGATGTCCTGTTTCTCACAGTAACTTGGCTAACCCAGGATACAGTGGCAGAGCCAGGGCTCGCCCTCCCTGACGGCTATATGATATATTATATCAATAGAGAGGGAGGAAGGGAGGGGGGGCATTGCGGTGATAGCTAAAGTGACATTTGCCGTCAATTTGGCGAAGGAAGAAATTGCGGGCTGTGAGAGTGCTCTCTTTAAAATAAAGCTTATCTGCAACCTGACCATGTCCGGTCTTCTAATCTATAGAACCCCTGGGCCTTCTGGGAATTTTCCCTAAGATCTAGCGAATACAATTGGACTTATGGCTAGCAAAGCGGCTAATTTCACCATTCTGGGGGATCTTAATCTGCACCTCGAGCTGGAAGGAAAGGCAGAGATCTCTAATTTTTTAGCGGATGTAGAAGATTTTCAGCTGCCGCAGTTGGTCTCGGAGGGCACACATGTGGCTGGGCATCTGCTCGACCCCATTTTCTCCAATCTTGGCTGCTTAAAAATCCTCTCCCCGGTCCCGCTGATATGGACTGACCATTCAGTAATTCCATTCTCTCTACCGTGGCGGAGTAGAGTTGATGTGGTTGGTCCTGCTGTGGTGGCAAAACGGCCATGGCATAAGCTAGAGCGGGAGTTGCTTGCCGCACGGTTAGCGGAACTTAGACCTCAGCTTCCCATAGATATCGTGGAGGCGTATGCGTGCTTTCAGGACTGGCTGATAGCTGGTCTGGATAGTTGCATTCCAGCAAAGCAGGGAGGTAAGGGTCTTGGGCCATCTAATCCTTGGTTCACAGACCTTCTAACGCAGGCAAAGAAGGGGTGCAAGCAGCTGGAATGTGCCTGGCATCGCTCCTATGAGCCGTCTGACAAAGCTGTATATCGTAGGGCAGTAAAGGATTATCACAAACTTATCCGCAAAACACGGGCATAGTTTGTCGCTGATAAAATCTTGACAAGCTCCAATCCCACAAAAAACATTTTTAAATTGCTTAAAAATATGAAGAGTGCAGGTTTGACCAGTATTTCCCATGTAGCGTCAAATCATCATTGCCAGGCTTTAGCCCTCAACTTTGTGGAAAAAGTGGAGTTGATTTACCAGGGCCTCTCTACAGGGAACACCCACATTGAAAACGCTGTGCAAGTAGGGTCAGACAATGGGATGAATAATGGCTTGCTATCCCTGCCATTGCTGTCGCCTGAAGAGTTTGAGATCTTAAGTGCTAAGATCAAGTCGGATTCGCCAGCTGACCCGCTGGCGGCGAGTCACTTTCGCCAGCTTCAACCTCTTATCTCCCCGGTGGCTCTAGAACTGGTTAACCTCTCACTGAAATCAACCTCCGTCCCAAGGGCGTGGAAGCATGCTAAGATTATTCCATTGTTAAAAAAGCCATCACTTGACCTGGACGACCCAGGCAATTATCGCACCATATCTCAGCTCCCTTTCATGGCGAAGGTGGTGAAGGCACATGTAAATTCCATCTTATCAAACTACATTGATGAGCATAACATCTTTGACCCATCCCAACATGGATTTCGCCCCCGCCACAGCACGGAATCCACTCTTTTGGCGGTCACGGAATCCATCCATAGTATGTTGGATGGAGGTGATTCTGCGACCTTGGTCCTATTGGATCTAAGTGCCGCATTTGATACGGTGTCTCATGAGATTCTTCTTCAACATCTCTGGATGGTCGGCATTAGGGATGATGCCCTGGAATAGATCCGGTCCTTCCTGGCTGGGCGGTCGTTCCAAGTGTCCGTGCTGCCGTTCCATTCTCATGAACATGCCCTGGGCCGTGGGGTTCCTCAAGGTTCCATCTTGAGCCCACTTCTATTCAACCGGTAAGTGGGACCCTTGGCGGAGGTGGCCAGAGGCAGGGGGTCGTCCTTGGTGTCGTATGCAGACGACACCCAGCTGGTTATCGGTTTCTCCCAAAAATGCCGTACCAACCTGGAGAATTTTAAGGAGGATTTATCGATTATCTCGGACTGGATGAAGGCTAATTGCCTTCAATTAAACGCCAGTAAGTCCGAGATTCTATTGTATGGGAAGGACCAGGTACTCTGATCAGAGCAATGGTGGCCTGATCATCTGAAACCCGAGCCGTTGCCGAGGGAGACGGTAAAGAACCTGGGAGTTTTGTACGACACGGACTAACATTCGATAAGCAAACAAGAGCTGTAGACGCAGTCTGCTTTGGGCTTTTGAGGGGATTGAGGCCCTTGCTTGGCTTCTTCCGTCCCAGAGTATGCCAGACCATCCTGCAGGCTTCCATTCTTGCGAGGCTTGACTATGGCAACGCTTTATATCTAGGTGCCAATAAAGCTAGCATCTAGCACCTGCAGAGGGTCCAGAACGCGGCAGCACGTATGTTAGTGGTACTCCCATGATCTCAGTCAGTGGCCCGGGTGCTCTTGAAGCTGCACTGGCTGCCAATCGAACCCCGCATTCAGTTTAAGGTGCTATGTATTGCGCATAAAATTCTGCGGCTCCAAGCCCCTATCGGTTATTAGGTCTACTGAAGCCATATTTGCCTAGACGCGCTCTGCGTTCGGCTAATCAAGGTCTGATCTGTGTCCCTCGAGTTAAGAAAGCGAGGGTAGGGGGTCGTTTGTTTGCTCCCTTGGTGGCCAAACTGTGGAACTCCCTTCCAGCAAGCATCCGAGCCACCCTAACCTTCTGACGTTTCGGATATTCTTAAAAACCTGGCTGTTCCCCACTATTTGATTTTTATCACTCGCTGTGTCTCCCTGTCTCTTGTCTGGTTTCTGGCTGCGCTGGGACGCCTCATCGCTGAGGCAGCCATGCGCATTACAAATCCTTAAATAAATAAAGAAGTCTTTTTTTAATTGAGTATGTTCCTGTTGTAGACATTTCTAGCCTGGTGGAGGAATTTTACTTGTACAGTAGAGGGGTGCTGCCTCCAATGAGAGGGCTCTCCTCTCATTATTAAGGGATCCCGTAAACCAGGGTTTTTTGTCTTTGATTTTGTCATTTTTCAGTTTTAGTAGGGCTAGATCATCCGAGTTATTCGATATAATCGCAGAGTAGTGATCGTTGACGTCACTGACTGTTTTAAAAAAATATATATTTATTTGATTTTGTCAATAATAAACACCCCCCCCCTCAGTCCGGGTCAGACAAGTGGCCCTACAATAATTTCTATACATTATAACCAACTCCCCACTTTGTCAATTTCATAAGCATTTTCATAAGCGTTTAAGGCATTTACTATGCAAATTAACCAAAACTGTGTAAAACAAAGGCAAATGTTCATCATAAATCATAAAGTACAATATTATTTTGGGCTTGACATTAACAAATTCAAAAGCAGTTTACATATTTGCTATACAGATTAACCAAAACCCTGTATGTATGCCAAAGGAAAATGTTCATCGTAGATCATACAGTACTATTTTTTGGCTTGACACCAATCCATTAAGGGGGCCCAAATTCTTAACCCCAATTTGCGTCTCTTCTTACCCTTTCTTTTATAAATGACAATTTCTAAATTGAAGATAGCTAATAACCTCGCCAGCCATTGCTGAAACGAAAGAGCAATCGGGTCCAGCTACGCCGAGGCTATGCAAATCCTTAACACAGCCATGGCAATATAAATGAATTCTGCCCCCGATCCGGGAAGACTGGAATCTACGGCCCCTAATAAGATTATTTCATCAGACAAACTTACAGATCTTTTTAATACAGCATTGAGGAATTTCTCGATCTCATGTATCCATCACATGAGGAGAAAATATGTACACAATCAGAATTGAATAGTTGACATCTAGGGCAACATGTCCCTTTACCGGACCCCCATTTGGCAATTTTATCTGGAGTGTAGTATAAAAAGAAACAAGTTTTATAAAATTGCGCCTGCAGTTTAGTGGACATGAGACATGTTTGTGACATTGAGCAGGTTTTGTAGAATTCATACAGAGATATCCCTATTTTCCCATGCCACTTCTGGGCGGTTTTCTGCAGATCATCTGGAAACATCATATTCACAAGGGAGTATATCCCCCCAATGGTGTTTCTATTACTATGGATTAGAGTTTCTACTAGTGTGATTTACTCGGGCATAGCCCCTCCCGCCGCTCTTCGTATAATATAATCTCGAATTTGGAGATATTTAAAAAAATCCCTCCTGTCCACCTGAAATTTTTCTCTTAATTCTTCAAAAGATAACATCCCCACGGTTGAGAAGAGGCTCCAAAAATGTGTAATTCCAGCTGCATCCCATTTCTTCATACAATTGCCTCTAAAGATATCTAGTAGGTCGGGGATATATCACATAAAGGTGTGTAGTATGAGACTCGCAAAATGCCCAAGATTTTCTCAACGCTTTCCAAGTTTTAAATCCACGAAATAACGGCTTGAATTTCACTTTTTTATGGTAGCTGTCGTGAAGATGTTGACATAGATAGCCGAGGCTTTGATTTCCTATGATTAGTAGAAATATAGAGGGCTGGAAGTCCCCAGAGCGCCCCTCATCCCTTATATTTTGCAGCAATTCCTGACTATAGAGCAGTACAGAAGCCCAATAATAAGCTTTAAGGTTTGGGAGAGCAAGCCCACCTCTCTCTTTTGTAAGGGTCAGAAATGTATAGGCACGCCGGGGTTGTGCGTAGACCCAAATGAAGTTAGAAAAAGTACGTTCCATTGTTTTAAAGCATTGATCGGGGAAATCTAAACAGATAGCTCTAAATAGATAGAGGATTTTAGGGAAAAAAAACATTTTCAAGGCGTTAGCCCTACCTATTAGAGAGAGATGTAAGTTATCTAACCGCCGCAGATCCTGTTGCATGGAATCCAGCATTGGTTTCACATTTAATTCCACTAAACACTCGAGTTTAGATGTGATGGAGATACCCAGGTACGTCGCCTCAGTTACCACTAAAGTCGTTCATCTCTATTTCATTATTCACAACAATCTGAGTCTTCCCATGATTGAGTGCGTATCCCGAAATCCCTCCAAATTTAATCGCCTCACTGGTAATAGCAGACATAGCAGTTTTTGGGTTTGTGGTAACAATTGCTATATCGTCAGCATAAGCCAAGGTTTTGGTGGTGTATTTCTGTGACAAAATTGGCTCTATCTCACCATTCCTTTCCAATCTGTGAATAAAAGGATCAAGATACAGCGCAAAGAGTAGAGGGGAGCATGGGCACCCCTGCCGGGTTCCTCTAGTTATAATCAATTCCTTTGTAAGACTACCATTCACCTTTACCATAGCCCAGGGGTTGATATATAGTTTTTGTACTGCTTGAATAAACCCCTTAGAAATACCCACCCTGGACATGGCAGACCACAAAAATTGCCAGGAGACCCTATCGAAGGCCTACTCGGCGTCGAGAAGAGCCAACGCCATAGGGTCTCCTGCAACTTCCGAATGATCAAATAGGGTAATAACTCTTTGAATGTGATTCACCATAGATCTTCCAGGCACAAAGCCATGCTGGTAGTTGACTATAACTTTGTAAATGATGGGGGAGATTCGATTTGCTAGAAGTTTTGAAAAGATTTTGGTGTCTGCATTAATGAGCTTGATCGGCCGATAAGAGCCTAGCAGTTCTGGCGGTTTATTTTTTTTAGGAAAGATTACTATCTTTGCGTTGGACCATGACTTGGGGGGGTGGCCTCTTTTGAAAATATGAGTAAATAAATCAAGTAAGATATCTTTCAATTGGTCCCAAAAAAAAAATCAGATGGTAAACTATCTAAACCTGTTGCTGACGTCACTGACTGTTGTGATATGCGAAGGGGGGGCGATGCCTCCACCTTTCTTGTTAGATTGTCTGTCCAGCCTTGCGATGTTGTAGTTAGGAGGTACTAGGAGGTCCAGGCATGGGGATGAGGATTCATTGAGCCATGATTTTATTAGAATTACAAAGTTGAAGCTTTTGCAAAGAATTAGATCAGCAATATCTGCGGCGTGCTTGGCTGCCGATCAGCAATTGATTAACAGACCAGCCAGAGAAGATTGGGACGGAGTTTCTGGAGTCTGGGCAGACAGGTGAACATGTGCTAGATTACTCCTGACCACAGATCTGTTGTGAAAGGTAGATGACATGTTCTTCCTTCACATCGAAGGGATAAGGGGTAGCTGGGTAGAGTTGCAGTCTCGGAGGATTAAGAGGATTTCCATTTCAGTGAGGTCTAGTGGACTTGGAGTGGCAAGTGTAGAGTTGTAGGAGAGGACAAGAGCAAGGGTTTCTTCCTCTGAGAAGTGGCATGGTTGCTTACGGTGGCGAAAATGTCTCAAGGCTAGCAGAAGAGGTTGTTTAGGGAGCTCTGTCAAATGCAGGGGTGGGGTTCGGCAGAGGCATGAGGTTGGTGTGGGAGGGTTCAGCGAGGTTCATTGGAAATATGAATGCTCTGGGTTAGTTTGGCAGCTTTGGAGCCATCAGAGGGCGGGGCAGTGGTTGGGAAATCATTCTGTTGGCATGTCTAGTGATATTGCAGACTCAATTTTAGCTGAGCTGGAGCTATTTAACAACTGGGGCATCGGTATTGCCCCCTTTTAAAAACCAGCCTACCGTTTCTTACTTCTGAGCATGACAAGCTCAGCAACAAAGATACACCAGGCACACTCAAACAGTGTACTAAGAGGTGCACGGGGAAGATCGCCAAAAAGGAGCACCAACATCCAATGTGATCGACCAAAGCTATGGTCGAAGGCAGCTGCTCAGCCATATCAAGGTCCAACAAGGGAAGTATTGTCTCGTACAATCATCATATGCCCGAGGAGGACTGATGCTACCTACAAGACAGAGTTCACAGCAGGGGATACAAATCAATCCTAGGCCTATGCTCGTGGAACATTAATGGTTTAACTACAAAGATAGATGATCCTGAGTTTTTGTATTAAGTCTCCCTCTTTGACATGTTAATGCTGCAAGAAACCAGGCTCAAGGACCCACAGCACATCTACGGCTACACATGTTTTGCCACACCAGCTACAAGGACTAGCAGGTCTGGCCATCATTCAGGTGGATTGGCTACCTATGTCTCCACAACAACAATAGTAACCCTCACTCAATGTCAAATACAACACTAGCAGCCAAAATAAGCATTGTCCTTGATGGTAAAGAAGTGGAGGTCTGCATAATCAATGCGCATGTATGTATTCATCGCCCCCAGGTATTTCATATAACAGCAAATATTC
This sequence comes from Lissotriton helveticus, assembly GCF_964261635.1. NCBI lineage: Eukaryota > Metazoa > Chordata > Amphibia > Caudata > Salamandridae > Lissotriton > Lissotriton helveticus. Next base: position 121,303,525 of record NC_136064.1, read on the forward strand.
CGACATTAATCAGACCAGACACACCTATGGGGCGATCCATTCCTTGAATCAAAAAAGGATTGAATGCACAATTGCCAACACCAACTTCCAAGCCAAAGCTGCAATTCAACTTTTCGATATCCAAGCTTCGACCACAGCCGGCCACATCTCCAATTGGGGTCATTTCATCATTACACTGCTTAAAAAGCTTGCAGTTACTTTCCACTCAAAAGATAACTTTCGTAAAGAGGGTAGTAAAAACAACTTAAAGAACGAATAGAGAGTACAGTTAAAAAAACTCTAACGGTCAGTAAATTCGACTCTACACAAGTTGAAAAGATCCCCTGGAAAAACTAGCGCACGAGTATCTTTGAAACATCAATGGGCAGCGCTCAAACGACTTAAATAGAATATCGAGAGAGATGGTGAGAACAAAGTTTGGGCTAAAATCGTATACAATACAAACAGTAACAACAGCGCCCGCTTTTGGAATTCAGCAAACGGGATCATGCATCCGCAACACAAAGAAATAGGACCTCACATCTCTGAAGAGAGTTGGATAACATATCTCTCCAGCCATTTCAATGACCATACAGAATATGCAGGAGCCCAAAAGGTCACTAGCTGGATTCCAGAGAGACAACGGGAAACAAGCACACAAGATATATGGGATAGTCCTATTCAAACATAAATATCAATCTTTCGGAGACAGTGAGGTGCCAGCAATTATACTCAATTTAAAAACAGATAGCCAAAGGCAGGAAAGAAGGTGCCCCGGGACCAAATGGCATTCCACCTGCCCTTTATAAAGCAAAGAGCAAAGAGTGAGCGGATATTCTGCAACCCTTATTCTTGGAAATCATGTTGTTAAACAGAATTCCATAATCCTGGAGGGGCTCTAGAATAGTCCCAATTCACAAAAAAGGAGCTCTTATCGACAACAAGGCAAAATATTTTGTAGGCACCATATTAGAGGAGCTTACACTTTGGGCAAAGTCAAACCAGTTAATACCGCTGAATCAGACAGGTTTCCGTAAAAAAACTGGAACATCAACAAACATTCTCGTCATCTCTTTAATAATTGACACAACAAAATCATCTAAGATTCCTCTACATCTGTGTTACATCGATTTAAATTACGCATTTGACAACATTGAGAGAGGCAGACTGTGGGGGGAACAGGCGCGATGGTGCATACCACAGTCTATCCTAAACATGCTGATGCTCTTACACACGGACACACTGGGTGCAGGTGAAACTAGGAGGTGGCTCTCACCTGTCCTCAAAAATGCCCACTACAAAATGATTTAAACAGGGGTGTGTGCTTGTGCCAATTTTGTTTAATCTCTTTCTGGCGGACCACCCAAAAGTGCTTGATGCCTGCAACTCCCACTCACCAAGGATATGTTGGAAAACCTTGACCGAACTTATGTATGCCGATGAGGTATGCTACTCAGTCATTCTTACATCGGCCTTCAACGACTACTGACTAAAATGCAGAAATACGCCACAGAAAATAACTTAAAAATAAACCTCAGCAAAACAAGGACAATGTCAATAAACAACAACAAAAAACAACAGAAAGTTTAGTTTCTAAGCGGTACAAAAATTGGTCCAGCTTGTGAGTACATATTCTTGGGAGTTACATTCGATAAAGAAGGATCCTAGGTGCGTCAAAAAAAGGAAATAAGAAGGAGAGGCGTATTGATCGCCATGTCGATGAAAAACCTGGCAAATCAACTGAAGGGCCCGACTATGACCCCGTTTTTTAAGGTAATTCAGGCCAAACTGCTCCCTTCAATTACCTACGGTAGTGAGCCAATGCGGGGAAGAGACACTAAAGACCTGGACCGTACACAGGTTAAAGCCTAAAGAACAATGTTCTCACTCCCGCTTTCTACATCTCCGACTCAAATAAGATTTGAGTGTGGCCTGCAAAAACAAGTTTTAGCCAGGTACGGGACATATATCATCTGCTGGCACAAACTAAGAAGCGCCAATACAAACACGCTAAACTATCTGCTATGGCACAACATAGAACACAGGGATGTCTCTGAGGCGAGAAATCATCTTCAGCTAGCCTTGAAAGTCAATAAACTCTCAGATCTTTGGGATACACAATTTGGTCACAGAAAACTACTTTCCTTACTGGAGGATAAGGTGTCCAATTTAAAAAAGATCTCACGCATGGATGACTCTAAACTCTTACAAACCATTAACTCCACAAATATACTTCAACAGGGGTTACCTCAAAGCCATAAAAGTGAACTTCCTAAAGCACAGACTAGGGATTCTTCCATGGATGAGGAAAAACAGTAAGAGACTTGAAGGCTGTGCAACTCCAACAATGGCAGCATCCTTCAAGTAATCTATCTATGTGAAGAGCTGCACCAATCACGACAACTGCTTCTTAAAGAACAATTCAAGCAAAAAGGGATCTGCACCAGAAGGCAAGCGGTCCTTGCCAGCCTGAATCCGCCAAACACCAAACTAAATTGCAGATTTGTAAAAGTTCTATCGGCGGTTGAACAGAGAATGCCAAAAATGGGGAAAAATGCTCTACAAAATCCACAGACCCAGGCTAACCAGCAGATGGACAATAGGACCACGGAAACCGTATTAAAGATGTCCATTTAGCACCAGGGGGGGCAATTTGTGTAAGTAAAGTCCATGTGAAAAACATAGAAAACGGTCGAACTGGATGTGAGCAAGTGAAAACGGGGATTAGCACTTTCAGGCAGTTAGTGTATAAAAATGGGTCTTAGTCAGCTCCATTGACCTACCATTTTAAACTGTAATGATTTTCTTACTTTTGAATTTTGTATTACTGGATGTTTTAAACAAGGATGTTTTAAGAATTTTCGTAATATTTTATTGCAATGGTTTTAATTAACTATGCAAAATAAAAATAAACTTAAACTTAAACTATGTCTAGGTGATAGGGAGGAAGGACTAGTACGGCCTGTGTTGTAGGTCATTGGATCTATGCTGAGGCCCCTTTATGGGTTGGGTTGAGGGCTAGAAGGGCAAGCACGACCTATATCATAGGTATTTTGGGGCGTACTGGTGGCATAGTCAACTTGGGGGGTTGGTAGGGAGGGGATCAGAGATCTAGGGCTCATCCTGTTGGCAAGGCTGTGCGCCCTGCTGGAGTGGTTAGGGGATCTGTGTTGGAAGACCTTAGAGGGGTTTGTGAGTAGCTAGCTATGCTGGGTGGGGAGGGGACAAAAGGTCTAGAAGTGATTCTGTTGGCAAGGCCGGGCCGTGCTGGAGTGGTTAGGCAGGTCTGTGTTGGAATACCTTAGAGGGGTTTGTGAGTGGCTAGCTATGCTGAGTAGACTGGATGAGGACTCATCAGCATGGGAGTTGGTTACTGCCAGTGTCATGCACGTGGTTTCTGAGGAAGCTAAAAATGTCTGCAAATTTGTTCATGTTTTTGGTTGAGGCTTGGATCAAGACAATGCCATTTTTGTAAAGAGTGCAGATGAGGTCAGCTCGCAAGGTTGGAGAGGGTGCTACTGTTAGCTCAGTGTTGTATGGAATGTTCTTTGTTGCACGTACATTGAGGAGGTGGACAAAGGTGTTGCGCCAGGCAGAGGTTCTTCTAGAGTAGCAAATGAGGTCAGTATTGACTGTGCCCTTGTCCGAGCTGTAACGTAGGTCAGAGATCAGTGTCTCAGCGTGCTTTTTCAGAGTGGAATGCTTGAAGGATTTTGCTGTGGTTTTGGAGAGGTTAGGGGGTAGACCAGAGTGTAAGAATTTCCCCCCATAGTAGATAGGCCAGGACTTGCCATGCTGGCTCAGGTGGGCTACTCGAGGACCGATAGGGACAGCTATGCAGTGGAGTGGGCCGCCTACCGTGTGGGAACCGGAATTGTAATGAGTCAGTACGGTGGGAGAGAGCGCTATTAGTGTAAGAGCCTGGTTGGTAGCTCTCAAAAGAATATCTAGCGAGTATGAGGGTAATTGGTTGGCAGGACCCAAGGAATAGCTAGTGAGAGTGAGGATAATCAGGTTATCTTAGGAGAGCCGCCCTTTTAGGGTCAGGCAATGAACAGTCTGCCAGTTATATGGCTACTGTGGAGATACCGACAATACATCACAACTCTAATGGTTACATACAGTATAGATTTCCAAATGAGCTAACTGCTCATCAGGGATGATGTTCCCATGAGGAAATCAGGGAAAATAATGATCCCCGTTTTTACCGTGGCTCCACAATTTTAGGTCCAGGCAGTCGTTGGTTCCTGCATTCGTTAATATTAAATACGAGACGGGGCGCAATAACCTGGTGCCGTCGTGTCGTGTTTCAAACTCACGGAGGCGGAGGGACAGGGCTCCCCAGTCAGATTCAACGTCGCACTTGGGAACTGTAGGCCAAGGCATTGGTGCGCGGAGCGAGCGGCAGTGCCCGGAGAACACAGCAGGAGCCGATCTCAGGCCCGATGTAGGTCGCAGGGCTCAGGCTGTTCCTGGGATCTGGATTCACCGGGGCAGGCCCGGGGATCAGAGAGACAAGACCATTGGTTAGGGTCTCACTGTCATAGCATCTGTCTTCCCACAACAGCAAGTCAGGGAGCTGGGCATCGACCAGGCAGCGCACAGATTGGACTGGAAGCTGGACACCAGTCGAGCAGCACTGGGGGCCCGGCCAGCGAGGGTGCTGACCTGAGCGGTAGAGGTCAAGAATACGGGTAAGATGGCGGCCAAACTCATTTTTGGGATGGTTCGGAGGGGTCTGCAATCCGGTCCAGGGGGCAGGCAGGTGGTGGGTTTGTGAGGTAGTTTTTCCGGGGATATTCGCCAGATGGTAAACCCCAAACCTGGAGCTCCTCTGGAGGCTCCTACTCAGGCGGCCGTCTTGTTTTTTATATGTACAAAATGCAAATGCAATTTGCATTTTTTTTATTCGGTATTTTGTAAGGGGCATGTTTAGGGTGTCCTTTCTAAATATCAAATCAGTTTGGTATTAATTACTGATTTGTGACAGAATTCAGGTGGCAAAACAGTAATACTGCATACCACCAATTTAAAACTGATAACCCACTTGAAAAGTGGAACGGCTCCCTTGGGGACTCCTCCCCATTCAAATAGTTATTTTAACTAAACACAGTGATCCCACAAACTATTGGCTACTCTTAAAAAAACAAAACTGCATTTAAATATAGATATTATCTACTGGCGGTAGCCAGTAGGAAGTTATAGTAGGACCTATTTTTCCATAGGAAATCCGCAACTTTCTATTCCCAATAACTTTGGCGCCGACTGATGAATCTTTGTGACATTTTTAAAACTTATGGCCCACTCTGGTCCGCTCCTATCTTGAAAGTATTACGGTGAGTCATCAAGCAGGGGCCGAGAAAAAAGGGGGGTCCCACAACGTGTTTTCCCATGCAATTTCCCATAGAAAACGTTAGTGCAGCTACAACCCAAACTGCTGAACGGAATTGCTCTAAATTTCGGAAAAAGGTAGCCCTTGGTTCAGAGTCATGCCTTTTTATTAATTGGTGTACCTCAGTTCAGTAGTTGTTAAGAAAATCTAAAGTAAAATCATATATATATCTATAGATGCACAGGATCCGCGCACCCTCCTGATGACAAGCTGTATGCTAATCCAAAGCAGGAAGTGTTGGCAGCCATCTTGTGCCTTGGTAGAACCAAGGCACAAGAAAGCAGAGAAAAATACATGAAAAACTCAAAGAGAGGGCAGGGTAGAAACACCCTGACCCCCTAGGCCTGCTTAGGGGGTCCCACAAGGACCCCTAGGGCCAAAAACATATATTTTTTTTAATTGGCCAAATCTGCGCAGGTGCGCGGTTCCTGCCGATAAAAAAAAAAGAATCGTGGACTCCCGCACTTTGTTGCTAATTAGCCCCCGGGGAGCAAAGTCCCGGGGGCATGCTAAAAAAAAGTGTCCGAGGCAAAGCATAAATAATTGCAGGGGCACACAGCCCCCCCACAGCCCCAGGGACTGCCACCCACGGGGCTTCATAGAGTAATGTTAGGGGGCCTCTAAGGCCCTCCCAAACCCGGGGGACCACCACCCCCTCTGGGCTTGATTTAATTGGGATTTTGGGATGCACACTGCCCCCCGCATCCCCAGGGACTGCCACCCCCTGGGCTTTAAAAAAAAATACCCTGTGTGGGGGGCTCAAGCCCCCGCATGCCGAGGGGACACCACCTCCCCAGGGCTCTAAATATTTAAATTGGGGGGTCCATCATGGACCCCCCAGCCTCGGTGACCACCACCCTGGGGGCTTTGTAAATTGTGGGAGGTGGGCCACACGGCCCCCCTCCTGGAGCCTTGTCATGATGCCCTGGGGACCGCTACCCCCCTGCAGTGTCCCGGGGTACCCACTTTGGGACACTGTAGTGTGCTATTGCAGGGTGGGAGCATCGCAGCTCCCACGATGCCATAGAAAACTTGGTTTGAGTTTTGAAAGAGAGAGCAGGGAAACATGCTCTCTCTTTTAAAATTCAAACCATTTTGTTTTTCCACACTGGGAGATGCATGTTAGCAGCTCCCCATGTGGAAAAGCAATGCTGGCTCCCAAGGGACGTGGGGGGCCAGTGGGACCTTGAGGGGATTGGGGACCCCCCACGGTCCCCAACGGAGAGGGCCAGCCCTGGGGGATGGGGTCCCGGGGCTACAAGTGGCCCGGGAGGGGGGCCACACAGCCATCATACCCAAAATGTGAAAAAATTAAATAGAAAGGCCGGCCCCGGGGGATGGGTCCCCCTGGGGCCATACGAGGCCAGAGGAGGGGGGGAACACAGCCCCCTCCAAAACAATTTCAATTAAAAAAAGGCCATGCCCCGGGGAATGGGGTCCCCGGGGTCAATTAAGGCCTTGGTTCAACTCCAATAGGATCAGTCAACCCCTGTGTAACAGACCAGGTTTTCTCCAAGTAGGAACACATTTACGTTAGTAACCAGTAGGGGGTAGCTTGAACACTATGGCACAGTGTGCTACCGACATACGTCTGGACAGACCTATCACACTTAACAAAAAAGTGATGGGGAATGCTTGAATTAATCTCAACCATCATGGTTTTGACATTTGTCTGTGCGATGTCACAAGCGATGAATATGTCCAAATAAGTGTCTCATGATCACACCTGTGTGACTGGAAGCAAGCTGCAGTCTACAGAAGAGGTCAAATAGTCTAAAGACCTGACTGGAGATGTCTGTGCTCTGGTGAAAAGTGGAACAGACCTGTCAGACTGTTCCTATTATAACAGAATGAGTCCAATTGAAAAAAAACAATGGACTGGGTGGTGGACTGAAAAAATATCAGTGGCTGAGATGAATTTAAATAGTGGTCTCTGCGCTTGTCCTTTCCAGGGCCGACTACTGCAATGGGCTCTTAATCAGGTTGCAGGTTGAGCAGAATGCGTCGACTGGGCTCTTGTTGAATATCCCAAGACACAGATCTATGTCAAAGACACTCAAGGACTTACATTGGCTGCCAATAAAAACACATATTGAGTTTAAGGCTTTATGTATTGTCTTTAAGACCACCCAGGGTGTAGGACCAGTTTTTTTTTAATGGAACGTGATACCCCACATCCCAGCACACAATCTGCGTTCATCCTCCGCACATGATCTTATGTTCCCAGGGTGAAACATTTTCCTGGAGGGGAAGACGCTTTGTATAGTGCGTAACTAAATTGTGGAATTCTCTACCTATAAAACAGGAGACATATCTGTTAGCCTTCAGAAAAGCGTTAAAGACCTGGTTATTTATTCATTAAAGCGCCTGCAAATTCTTCAGTCAAAATTTGGTGTCAATGAGTTAACGCCTTGACACCCTAGGGTGACTGTTTCGCGCTCTATAAATTGCCATTTCATTTCATACCACCCGTCACACTTGTACATGCATTTGTGCAACCACCACCATGATATAAGTTGACATTTTCTCTCATTTACTACTCTGATACCGCAGAGGCAGCATTACACACAAAGCTAACATGCTTAGCACTGCCACCTGCTCCAACTTGACCCGTATAGTGCAAAATTAGGACAATCTATTCAGGTCAAGGGAAACATCTGCTCCATAGGCATCTCTTCAGTGCTTCTATCAGGATACATGTTTTTTAGTCAGATGAACAAATAACCAATTTCGTCCTATTTTCGACTGATCGTTTGGGTACTCCATACAAAAAGTGGCATATCTATGCACGGCATAAGGCACATGTTTGTGCAACTTTAATGAAAATATTCTACACACAATGTTGAGCTTGTATTGTAGATCATGACTGCAAGACATTGTAATTTGACCTCAAACCCTTCGGCTGTGTCTGGGCTGTATATACACTGCTTCTTAGTTTGTACCTACAAAGAAAAGTTTTAGAATTTATCATAATCAAATTAACATAAACCTACATGTGCATTCAGATCTTTGTTTGCTGTTCTGTGTCTCTGTGCTGAGATTCATTAGATGTTCCTTCCATGTATATTAAGTCTTCAGCTGGTAAACCTTAGAGATTAGAAAACAAATAATACATAAATAGACTGGACCATGAGACGCAGAATCTGATATTCAGGCCATGGTCATCAACAATCACTAGCTCCTGTGTCCTGCCTTGTAATGTAGAATGTGGGAGAGTAAGGCTGCCCTCCCCAAGGTCAGTAGAATATATTCTGGGTCACTTTTGTGGCAAGTTTTAAATTTCATGTGCTCGTCAACAGGTTTAAGGGGTTTAAAGTAAAACTAAAAAAAAGAACAAATCAAATGTATAACAGCATTTAAATGACTGAGTGGACAATGGGACTCCCTTATGATTATTAACACAACAGCATTAGAGCACTGGCATGAATACTAGCAGTTTCACCATCAAGGTTCAGAGTTTGCGGTGGCCAAGCCAGCCATGATGGCGGAAGCACCTCTTTAGTGCTTCGATCGGCTGCCCACGCAAGCATGACATAGCCTAGCTAAAAATGCCTGAACCTCGGCGCAAATCAGCGCAATATTAGTTGTTACTCGCAGTGCTCCCTGCGGCGCTTGAAATCACGGCCCAACCGACGCGATCACCAAGATACGGGACTGGCTCGACGCCTCCGGCACCAACTCAAAATGGCGGCTCCCTTCGGCCAGCGCTGCTGACATGAGAGAGAGGAGCCTTAACAAGACTGTGATCCACTAAGTGAAGAGACGACCTCAGCGCCGCTGTGGAAGAGATACCCAGACAGGAATTCTTGACGATTTGACGCCACAGTGAGTACACTCAAAGGTACTCTAAGTCCTTCATACATACTTCTGTGACCCCAGTGCAGTCCGAAGCCAGGCCCTAGAGTTCACAGACACACCGTGAACCCCCCAATCTGCCGGAGTGCTGCGGCCACCCCCCCACTTCTTTAAATGGCACCGGGACCCGAGGCGCATGGGAGGTGAGATGGGAGGGGTGCCCAGCGGAAGACTACCGTGGTAGGGCCAGGATGATAGTGGAAGCCTCCTTCGCTAAAAAGAATCGCGGGCGTGTCCCTCGGTCCCAGACCAACCGGAGTCCCTACAGCGCCAAGAGCCTGAATTGCTGGTCTCCGGCCCCGAATAAGATGGCGGGAATCGCCGACTGATGGCGATGAAGAGGGGGAGCACATAAATTGCCCCGGAGGAGAGAGGAGCGTGAACCCTGTAGATGCTTTGAGGGAGCCCCCCCTCAGATACCACCATGACGGGGGAGCGGATACCCCGATCCCCTCTTTGCCTGGTCCCACGCTCACCGACTGCTGCATGCGCGGACCGCGCATGGAGGGAGCCGGACCCAGGGATTGTCGCCGAGGAGACTGAAGGGTGTGATGGGCCTGAGTCCCCCAATGTGCCAATGGGACTTGAAAATGCAGTAACCCGGCAGCAGTCGAGGAATGGCACAGGAGCTGTGACAGGAAGCAGTCAGCTCCTCTGGGCGCCCCCAGACTCGGGGACTGGGCCTGGGATTTACAGAGCACACACCCATAGTGGTGGGATCCCGCAGTGCACTCTGGAATAGTAGTGGAGTCAGAAGACAGCGGGTGAGGCCACAAGAAGAGTATTACCAATGCCAGCTGTGCACTGAAACCCCTAATGCAGTATTTCGGAGGTCTGGTAAACCTGGGCCCCGGCGGCACGAAGAGAAAGCTGACATAGCCAGTACAGACCATTCCCTGATATTGACTGCAGTAGTCACCGCCGGAAATCGAGACTTCGCAGAGGTGTCTTCATGCTACGCAAAGAAAAAGTAAGATCCACTGAAAGAGAAAGGAGAGGCGGTCCTCGCTGCCATCTACAAGGCACTCGCAAGCTCGCTGCAGAGAGAAAACAACGAGAAATAAACATCCGACCAGCACGAACATGGGGAGACAACGGATCGCAGGCACAACGACGGGGAGACAGTCCTCCCTGGGCCCTTGGGAGGTGAAGCAGAACGGGGTGCCCCCACAATCTGACTCCATGTCCGCAAGCTTGACAAAATCCTGGCAGCGATAGAACAGTCCCGAGTGTCCATGGAGTACCAATTCGGCGAACTAGCCACAGACCACAACCTGTTACGGGATGACCAAAGAAAACTGGCGGATAGAGTCAAGCAGGGAGAAAGGACATTACAGACCGTGGAACCACAAATCCAGTCACATCAGGAGGCCATCAAAGATCTACAGTCCAAAGTGAAATTCCTGGAATGTAAGACAGACGACCTGGAAGGATTCTTTCGCTGGAGCAACATCCGGGTTCTTAACCTACCAGAGGGGGTGGAGGGGCGTACCCCATACGGGACGTAGAAGCATGGATCAGAACTTTCACCCTAGCGCAGGACCTATCACCATTCTTCTCAGTAGAGAGGGCACACAGGGTTCCCGCCCGGAAGCCACTTCCAGGTTCTCCACCCAGACCGTTTCTGCTCAAATTGCTTCACTAACAGGACAGCGATACAGTGCTACGAGCAGCCAGGCAAGGTAGAGCTCTCAGAGTCAAGGACAAACAGGGCATACTATTCCCGGACTTCTCTCAAGCGGTTCAAAGACAACAAGCTACGTTTCTTACAGTAAACAACAACATACAATATGCACTCCTATTCCCGGCCCGCCTTAAGATAATTCATGGAGGATCCACGTATTTCTTCACAGATCCGTCAGAAGCAAGGAACTGGGTGGGACAACACATAGGAGAGCCATCCGACCGCAAAGCCACGCAAAATCAATGACCCCCCAAAGGGCGGCAACAACAGCCTAAATGGATGACTCTAAAAAAACTGACACTTACATCGGTCTCTAATAGCAGGAGCTCCCCCGACCTAGACCCCACAAACAGCCGATACACTGATATAACGAACATGATGAAATTGGATGATGCAGGAAGAGCAGGAGGGGGACCTCCCATCCCAGTCCACACCATCGGACCCACAGGCACATGCCAGACACAACAGTAACCAGAAGATTAGACGACATCGACAGCCACCGAACTTCACAAAAAGCAGAGAAGAGGAACGGTCATCAGCATACTTGTACTCTTCTGCAACATGGAGTGGGAAGCTATGGCACTGACCCCCAGTGACAAAGCCTAACCACCCCCTCACGTAACAAACTAAAGACAGTACGAGATGGACAGTTTGAACTTGTTGTTTTGATCAATAGGACCCTTAAGTTGGGTATGTTTCCCAAAGTTTGATTTCAGGTTCCCCCTTTTAACCCACCTCCCTAGAACCCCTGTTGGAGTGAACAGTCAGGACGATATAGAGGGTGTGGAGGGTGGATGCGCGGACAGGAGGGAACTCGAGGTCAGGACGGAACAGTGTAGAAGGGACATCTATATAAGTAACTGCAGACATGACCACGAGAACCCCTAATACTGACATCAAATGTATCACGCTAAATGTTCGTGGAATGCATACGGCAAGCAAACGCTATGCAGTTTATGCCTACATAAAGAGACAACAGGCTTGCATAGCCCTCCTGCAAGAGACTCATCTTACAGCAACAGAGGTAGAACGCCTACGTAGAAAATGGTGGGGTACCATCTGTGCCACAGGGTACTCAGCGTTTGCCAGGGCGACTCTAGTCTGGATCAGGCCGGGAACTCCCTTTAATGAACAGACACGAGTATTAGATAAGGAAGCGCAATATGCGATTATAGAGGGCTTATTAGATGGGCAGCCCTTTCTAATAGGGAGTATATATGCCCCTAATGTAGAGCAGGCCACATTTTTGAGTCGCCTCACAGGAACATTTACTCATCACACACTCACCCAGTGGATACTCATTAGCGATTACACCTGGTCTTAGACATTAACCTAGACAGATCCCACCCCCGCCAGTGCATTTACCAATATACAGGCAAACCGACCTCTTTAACATATGGATGAAACACTGGGTGTTGACGGATATGTGGAGAGCACGACAACCCACCCCACCACCAAACTATACTCTTTTCACTCCAGCCCCCACAACCTACGCGTGCATCTCAATAGATTTTTATGTTATACTGTCCTACTCCCCAAATTACAACACTCAGATTATATAGGAAGGATGCTATCGGATCAATATACACTCACACTGACCATCAGATGAAAACCACCTCACCCCCATACCCATCTGGAAGTTACCGCGAGAGTGCCTCACAGACCAGGTGTTCAGGCAGGAACATGGGGAACATATTCAGGAACACTTCACATTAAACGCGGGAATGGCAACTTTACGGTTGATTGAATGGGATGCCTGCAAGGTTGTAGCAAGGGGGCATTGCATACAACAAATAGTAAGGATACGCGGAACACTAGAGAAGGCACGCATTAGCAAACGTCTTGAAAAAAGAGGACAGAGGTGAGGCCACCCCAGAACATGAGGCCAGGGCCAAGACAACTCACGCGGAAACACTGAGGGACCTCCGAAATTATAATGTTAGGGTATATGCCGCCAGGGTACATTGGGAGGGCAACAGGGGAGGGATGCTCCTAGCCTGGCTCGTCAAACAGGACCCGCAGATTTTACACAGCTTCCATAATTATTATTCTAATATTTATCAAGCCCCAGGACAGGATGACCCTCAGCAACCACTAGATTTCTGCATTCATTAGCACTGCCCCAGGTACCAAGCGGATAAAAAAATGAGGATTAAATCTGCAGATGTAACTCAAGCGATTAGGGCGCTAGCGTGACACAAAGCCCCGGGAATAGATGGCCTTCCACTCGAATATTATAGCACATTCTCAGCCCAATTGATCCCACCCATGGTCATCATGTACAACAACGCACTCGATAGAGGGGAACTACCAGGATCCCTTAGGGAATCGATCATAGTCACCTTTCTGAAACTGCAGAGAGACCCAACGCTCCCCTCATCATATAGACCGATTACACTGCTCAACGCGGACGGCAAGATACTAGGCAAAATACTAGCAGAAAAATTCGCCCAAATCCTGACACCATTGTTCCATCCGGACCAATGCGGTTTTGTCCCGCGGCGTAACACATCTCAAAACATTCGCAGATTATTCCACGTACCTAATATTAGATCTCGAAAAGGCATTTGATACACTACTGTGGCCGTTTTTATTCATTGTCCTCAGAAAAATCAACATCGGACCAGTCCTGCTAGCATACACAAAACTCCTTTACACGAGCTTCACCTCTCGAGTCAGACTGGGCAAATACATCACCCCAGGGTTCGCAGTAGAAAGGGGAACCAGACAGGGTTGCCCTCTATCCCCTCTCCTGTTCGTCCTGGTGGTAGATCCCTTGGCGATGCGCCTGAGACGGGAGGGGGAGGAATGGGGAATTCCACTAGTGGACACAATGCATTGTGTTTCTTTATACGCAGATGACTTATTGATCTATGTTTGTGTCACCACTTGAGACCTAGCATCTATCTGGAGGGCACTCTAAGATTTTGCGGACCCCTCGGACCTGAAAGTGAATTTGGAGAAATCCACAATATACCCGTTGAGCCCTCACTTGGCAAAAATTTGAAGTACTGATTGGATCTCAGTCACTGGCATGGAACGCTGAGGCGCCCATATATCTGGGAGTGAGGTACTACCACACCCCGAGGATTTATATGAGGGGAACCATCGTTAGGCATTTGCGGGCATTCAATCGGCGGTGAGATTCTGAAAAACATTGCCTCTAGCCCCCATAGGATGAGCGGCGCTAGCAAAAATGATAATGGTCCCCGGGCTAATATATAATTTTACTAACCTCCCAGTTATACCGCCAAAATCCTTCGTTAAGGAATTGGATAGTCTTCTTACTGAGATGATATGGGGGGAAGTCGACACAGGGTTGCGCTATCAACATTATACATTATATTTCCCCATGACGGAAGGAGGACTGGTAGCACCATCATTTGAGGCATACTTCCGGCGGCCCAGCTACAGTGGCAGTAATACTGGACAGCAGGGCACCCCACAAGGGAGACCACCTTCAAGCAAGCCGGGCCGAAGACGCCTGAAATGGCAGAAACCGGTCCCCGGAAGCTTGTTTCCTTCCCAGTACAAGAATTGGCTTGGTAGTTTGGTTTGCCCTGTTCTCATCATGCACTGGGACAGGAACAGACTAATTTGCATATAGCCAAGTTCTGAGCTGGGATGGTGCAGTGAGCTAAAAAACGGTGATGGATCAAGCCCTGATCTTTGGACTGGGTAAGAGTGGTCTGCTTAATTCAGGCACTCTGTTCATCACCACCCCCTTTTCTGAACCACCGTGGAAGGCCACATACCACTGCCGACACTCCATAGATTGTTGCTACCAGCCACTAAACCCATGCATACTCATCCACTACTGGTGTTTATAGCCCGCACCTGCATGATGAGAATACATCGCATGTCTAAGGGTAGGACCCTGTACTCAGCCCTGCTACCACTGGTGGGCTTCCCTAAAGAAGAGATATACTACACAGCGGGCGCCCTCCAGTTATGGACTGACTTGGCAGTCACAGAGGAAGAGTCAAAATGTATGCCCAGAAGATTGAACAATCCTATCTACCGCCCGGGCAATTTTTTATGCAAAGACAACCAAGACCAAGGTTGCCGCCAAGACCTGGAACTCCCTCCCGACCCACCTCCGCCTGACCCAGGACCACCTCGCCTTCAGGAAGCAGCTCAAGACCTGGCTGTTCGAGCAGTAGCGGCCCCCCCCCCAGCGCCTTGAGACCCCCCGGGTGAGTAGTGCGCTATATAAATTGCTTTGATTGATAGATAGATAGATAGATGCCGGTACAGGAACCCCAACGCAGGAGAACGCCCGATGCACCCAGTGATACATACTATTTTGCACATGGGAGTGGGGTGACATCTGGTCACTTTGCTCTATCAAGCTGTGCAGGAACTGATCCTCCCCTCCCTTCAGCCCTTACATCAAAAATTGAAAACGGACATAGAAAGGGTAGTGAATGACAAAGAATGGAATATAGCCCTGGAGTACCCCAAAAAGGTGTCCAGGAATGCGCGGTTTTGGAAGATACAGTTCAATATCCTCCACAGAGCTTATCTCACGCCACGCCGTCTCCATCAGTTATATGCACACTTAGCATGCCCCCGATGTAAAATCCCTGAAGCGGACATCAAACACATGTTCTGGGAATGTCCCACCATCCACAATTACTGGGACAGGGTCCATCGGACACTCAGGGCAACAACCAACATCACAACTATATCCACATGGGAAGCATGTGCTCTCGGGATCTTCTGCAAGCAGAAGACCGCAAAAGTGCAGTGCCGCTTTATGTCCCTAGACATCCTACTAGCGAAAAGGGGTTTAGCCATGCACTGGAGATCCCCCACAGGACACGCGGAAGCAGCCTGGATAGGAGATATGAAAAATTGGGGGGAAAGCAGAGAAAGAGACACTCAGGGAGGAAGAACTAAATCGGAACCAATAAACATCCTATTTCCTTAGAATGAGTGCAATTATTGCCTACGTTTGCACATGAAACAAGCCCGCCGGAGACCCCTACAGATTCACAACCGCAGACCCCACTGGTCCCGCCTGCTAGTTCTAATGCAGAAGTGCCGCAGGAGAACCCACCACTCCGGAGTACCTCCTGGGTAGCAGACACACAGGGAAATCCCCCCTAGATAACACTGGAAATACCGTAGAGGCCCACATCCCTGACCCTCCCTCCGCGCATACACTACCATGC
This sequence comes from Lissotriton helveticus, assembly GCF_964261635.1. Lineage (NCBI taxonomy): Eukaryota > Metazoa > Chordata > Amphibia > Caudata > Salamandridae > Lissotriton > Lissotriton helveticus. The sequence continues at coordinate 121,319,612 of NC_136064.1, forward strand.
CTTCACACCCTACTAATGGAATGATACCATCGACACGATCGATTCTATTGATGCCTGGCTGGAAAGCTCCCTCCCCTTTCTTCTCTCCATAGTTTACCCCCACAGTTGAGAGTTCGTAAATTTGTAATGATGGACAAGTCCGCCAACTATTTATTTGGGACGCATATAGGCATGACAACATCGGGTAGTCCACGAAACAGTGAAAAATGCATGTACGCCCATGGGTGGCAAGCTCCATCTGACCAAGACACAGAATTGCTGACGAGGTAGGAACAACGAGCAGACTCCCCCCTGACAGTTTTTTCCACGGACTACACAGTGCTGACATTGTGAAACAGCAAAATACACGTAGGCATGGACTAAACAGGTATAATATTGTGAAAGTGCCAAATGTACGTTGATGATCACGAGTACTCTGCACTTTCGTGTAACTGTGTGTTAAAGCATTGAACTGATGTACAGAGTTGAAAAGCCATAACAAATGTTAAAACCCAATAAACAAATTTAAACCAAAAAAAGGTCCAGAGTTAATGAGGGTGGGTTTTCATATTCAGTGGGTCCTTTTAAGCAGAAACTGAGAATGAAGCAGAGTTCATGTAGTAATATGCAAGTAGACTGCACAGCACCTATTTTTTCGTCCTCTGATAGGCTAACATTTTTAGACCTGTATGCATAACAAACACATTGTCTACGTCAACTACTGAACCTCCATCAATAAACCCAACAACATCTAAGAAGATTTCATATAGGCATCACAGAAATATGTGAAACAACTGAGAAAGGTTTTCTGTCTTTCTTCAGAGTGTATACACAATATTCTCCAGGCACCCTTAACCCCTTCACTGCCATGCCTCCCTGTGCCATGCCATTTATTTTGGCTATTTGGAGCAGTTTGTTCTTTGGCCCCTGTAACGTTTTGTTCACAGACGGTATCCATGCCAAATTTGTGTCCTTTCCTTCCAACTTCCTGAGGATGCTCAAAGGTACCTAGTGTTTGTAGATTCCCCTGTAGAGAACTGTGAAATGAGTCAAAATACAGCTAAATGTTATTTTGTGGGGGTAAACAGGGTATAAGTGCTGTAGAAGACAGTGTCTATTTTTTTCCTTGCAAATGGTATCCACAAAGGGTTTGTTTTGCTAAAATAACCATCTTCCCAGCTTTCAAGAAGAGGCAGCCTTTTGTCAGTAAAACAACATGTTCTATACAGTTTTGGCATTTTCCTGGGACACAGGCTATTTTCCCTATTTGTTGTGCTTTCAACCTTTGCAGTTAGTGGTATAAATGCGTGTGAAAACAATAATGGATCCTTGTAAGCTATACATTTTTGAAAATGAGACAACATTCTGAATTCTGCAAGTGGTGATTTGTGGAGATGCTTCAAGGCTTTTATAAAGAACCTAACAGTTGAAATGAAAGAAAATTGAAATTGTGTTGAAAAAAAACAGCAATTTGTGCCTACATTTATACCTGCAATTTTTTCTTACTAAACTAGATTTTTAAAACCAATATACCGTTTCATCCACTGAACCTTTCTAGTTGCAGGGATATATCGGTTTATAAGTTCCCAAAGAACCCGAAAGGTACCCAGAGCCATTAACTGAGCAACACCTTGTAATGGTTTTTCATTGTGTACATGGGGGTATACACAGCAACTCATTTTGTTAAATACAAAGAGTGAAAAATAGGTATCAAGGACACCTATGTATTTCCAAAATGGGAAGAAGATTTGCAGTTTAGAAGCAGGGGTTCTTTGCACATCTCTGAATATATGGGTAGCCATACTAGCAGGTGAATTCAGTGGCATTTTTCCAAAATGTCTTCTTTTGTACACACTTACATTAGGATGGCAGAAATACAGAGAAAGACAATAGAAAATAATTGTTTGTCTTCAGCCCTGTGTTTCCTTACGTCTTCTGATAAAAATGGTACCTCACTTGTGTGGGTAGGCCTGGTGCCTGTTACAGGAAATGGTCCAAAACGCAACGTGGACACATCACATTTTTCCACAGAAAACTGACACTTTTTTTCAACATGCCTAGCTGTGGATTTTGGGCATTAGCTCAGCCAGCACCTATAGAAACCTAGCGAACCTGCACATTTTTTAAAGCTAGACACCCAGGGAAATCCAGGTTGAAGTGACTTGTGTAGGCCTCACCAACTTCTGATACCCACAATCCCTTGAAAACATCAAACTTTGTCAAAAAACACATATTCCTCACATTGCTGTGATGGAAAGTAACATAACATTGTATTAACAGGATATTTCACATAAAAAGAAATGCACTGTTACTAGTTAAAAGGCTAAAAATCTGAGACATTGACTCACATCTCACATCTCACATTAAGGCGGGGATGTTTTTTTTCGGGTACATGGCAATAGTAATTTTTACCCATACACTATCTACCACTTTCCCTACTGTTGCACTCACTGGATTGAGAATAGTCATTTTTACCCCTACACTTTCCAACACTTACCCTACTGTTGCCCTAAAAGTATTATCCTTTGTAATGGTATGCGTTGTAATGGTATGTGTTGTAATGGAATGCGTTGTAATGGTAGTTTAAAAAAATGTGATGTAATGGCATGCATTGTAAAATCATGCAATGCAATTGTAGTTGCGATTTAAAGACTGTGTTGTAAAGCAGGCTTTGTAATTGCATGTGTTGTCATATATTCCCTCTTTACTGGCCATTCATTCACCTGTTATACATGATGCATACAAAACCATTCGCACTGCCAGCCATGGGTACAGCACATTACAACACTCACATCAACAGACAATGTCAAAAAAATGTACACCCTGGCAGAGAAATAGAAAATACAAATATTACTTCACAACCAACTATTCCTCAAGTACACACACATACTGGTTGAGTTTGGAATGAAGCTGAGTGAAGGTTCAGAGCGTAAATGTTTATTAACAAGATATTTCACAAAAAGGATATGCCCTGTTAATAGTTAGAAGGTTAAAAACTTGAACCATTGACTCACACCACGTGAGCTGTAAAGCCATAGCAAGGTGCCAACCTCTTTACAGGCCATTCACACACCTTTTATTCATGACACATACAAGACCATTCTGCTCTTGCTACTTATTCCAAACAGCCTCAGGCTGCGGATCTTGATGTCCTCACTTTTGTAAAACCCACCCTTTGGGAATTTCCGCAGCTAAGTCTTACTGCCTCATTAGACCATCTGACTGGTTTGAAATTGGGCTCCCCTCTAGATCCTTGCCCGGTCTCCTGCCTCAATAAAATAGCCCCGGTGTTAAATAGTCTCGCTAATTCCATTCTTAATTCCTCACTGTCTTCTGGCATAGTCCCTCAGGCTTGGAAGAGTGCTCTCATTCTTCCACTAATAAAAAAACCAAATCTAGATCCCATCATACATGCCAACTATAGTCCTATTTCTCTCCTCTCCGCTCTGGCGAAGGTGGCGGAAAGACATGTGCACCGAGCTATCTCTGATTTCATCGAGAATAACAACTTATTGCACATTACGCAATCTGGGTTTCGTGCGAATTACAGCACAGAGACCGCGTTACTTGAAGTCACCACCGCCATTAGAGAGGTCTTAGATTCTGGAGGGAAGGCCATGTTGGTTATGTTAGACTTGTCGGCGGCGTTCGACACCGTTCCCCATGATACCCTCCTAACTCGACTCTGGGATTGTGGACTCAGGGGGACGGTGTGGAACTGGCTTAAATCATTCTTAGCCAGCCGTCGACAAACGATCTGGGCGCCACCTCACTCCGCAGCTATGGCAACCCTGGAAGTGGGGGTCCCTCAGGGGTCCATTCTTAGTCCCCTGCTTTTTAACATCTTTATGCCCCCCCTTGCAGAGGTTGCGGAGTCGTTTGGCGCTCAGATCGTGTCTTACGCTGATGACACCCAGCTCTTGTTTACTTACAACAGGAACGAGGTGTTTGATGGGATCCGTATCAGAGGCTGCTTAGAAGCAGTCTTCGATTGGTTCAAAAGACACGGCCTGAAATGCAACTCCGATAAATCGGAGCTGCTTTTTTTTGGGTGTGTCTCTGAGCCAGATTGGAAAAGTTGGTGGCCTCAGGATTTGTTTCCTCCTGCTAATGCCAGTACCAAGGCGAAAAACCTTGGTATCATTGTTGACAATGAGTTGACTTTTGGACCTCAAATAGCCTGTCTTTCGGGGAAATGTTTCGGAATCCTGCGGATGCTCAGGAAATTTCTCCCTTTGATTTCTGTGAACCATCGAAGGGTTATTGTCCAAGCACTTGTCGGGTCGCGTCTGGACTATGCAAACGCCCTCTATTTAGGTCTCCCTAAATATCTTGTAAGGAGACTCCAGGTTGTCCAAAATTCAGCTGCCAGGGCTATCTATGGACTCCCTAGACGTGCTAGTGCCTCTAACTTGCTGAGGGAATTGCACTGGCTCCCTATAGCCAAGAGGGTTCTCTTTAAAAGTCTGACGCTAACCTACAAGGCCCTTCATGATTTGGGTCCTAGGTACATTAGAAAGCGTCTTGCTCTTTACAAACCGAGCAGAGCTCTGCGATCTGCCTCCTTGTCTAAAATGGTCGTTCCATCCATCAAACGAACCAGACAAGGGGGGCGCTCTTTCCATTACCTGGCCCCACGCGCTTGGAATGAACTTCCTCTTGCTCTTAGACAGGCCTCCAGTCTGATGTCTTTTAGAAAGGCATTAAAAACCTGGCTTTTTACTAGTGAATTGTGATGTTCTTTATTTGCAGTTATGTTTCCTTTCCAATAAAGGTCCTCTTCGCCAAAGCGCCGGGACACTCCTACGGGAGTAGCCGTTGCGCTATAGAAGAACCCAATTAACATAACATAACATAACCATTCACACTGCCAGCCATGGGCCCAGCACATTACAAAACTCACAACAACAGGCAGCGCCATTCAAGCCTGACACAGAAACCACACAGGCTAACGGAGTGTGTGGTGACCAGTATCAAGTTAAAACTCCCACATCTCGAGTCATGGGGCAGTCCACACATACCACCAGCCAAGCACTAGTCCACGTACTTAACCTGCCAAGCGCCAGTCCATGCACATGGCCAGCCAAGTGTGCATCCATATACACCGCTAGCCAATTGCTATTCGACACACACCAACGGCAAAGTGCCAGTTTACACCAACGTAAGGTTTTTTATGCTAAAAAGACATCACAGACCAATTAGTAAAAAATACAAAAATATTACTATAAACACAGCAGCTCTAGCTAAATACTTCACTTTTCCCAAGCGTGAAATTTGAAAAAAAGTATAAAAGTATACATACTAGTCAGTTCACTTTTATGCTCACAGTTGCAACCAAGAACTCTGTTGCGTGTGGTACAATTTAAAACATGTGGGCACACCCAACTCTGGATTAGAAGGACAACAGGGGCAGTACATATGACTCTCCTTCTGCACACCTCTTTGGGCACAAACTCTGCATTTCTTAGTGGCAAAGTCTGTTTTGGCCATGGGAGGAAGGTGATCAGAAAAGTGGTGTTCTTTTAATCTAGCCACATCCTCCACCACTGCTTCTCTTGGAACTCCAGCCTGTTTAAATAAAACAAGTCTGCCTATCAGAGACTGTTTAAACTGAACAAATGTCATCTTTATCTCTGGAGAGCAATCGTTAAACACAACAAAGACATTATAGATTGCTAAATGGAATTAATGGATAGACAACTTCTTATACCAAACATACGCCTTACAAAGAGCAGTGTAAGGTTACGGCCTCTAATCTACTCGATCTACACCACCCATGTGCTTATTACAGTCTAAAATGCAAAAAGGTTAACACACTTCAGCAAACTGGTCAAGTATTTTCATCATGGAGGTCAGTCAGCATATAGACATCTCTTCTTTCAGAAAATTGCACAGCTAGAAGTTCATTACTACACAAGGCACTGCAGTGTTCCTTCACAAGTTTTTTTACAAATCAGCTATTTTGGATAACCTTTATGGTTAGAGAAGATTATGCCACAAGCAACAATGTCCACTTTGACCAATTCCCTGAACATTGGCACACCAATGTAAAAGTTATCTACATATAAATGCTGACCTTTGTTAAAAAGTCCCCTACCAAGTTCCCACACAATTTTCTTGGTAACTCCAAAAGTGAACGGGCAACGAGGGGGGATAATACTGGAATCCCTATAAGTGTAGACCCTGAAATTATAGACATATCCTGAGCTAAACTCAGACAGCATATATATATTAATTCCATAATGTGCCCTTTTGCTAACAGTGTACTGCCTAAAACAAAATCAGCTCTTGAATAGGACCAAAGACTCATCCACAACTATTTCTTTCCCTGGCACATAGATCTCTGAAAATCGATCTACAAAGTGATCAAGGACAGACCAAACCTTAAAAAGATGGTCACAATCAGGGTGATCTGAACTCGGGTGGCAGAGAGGGCTAAATAACGGTGATGGATCAAACCCAGATCTTTTGACTGGGTGTGAGTGTTTGATTGGTTCAGATGCTCCGTCCATCACCATCCCCATTTTGTACCGCTTTTGGCCGCCATAAGTGTGGCAGGGTATGCTCAGACGTGAGTCCCTTGCTCGCTTTTCCACTGGATTCAAGCAAGCCGGGCTGAAGATGGCTGGAATGCCAGAAACCGGTCCTCGGAAGCTTGTTTCTGGTCCAGGGAAGACATGGCTTGGCAGTTCGGGCTGGACTGTTCCCATGAGGCACAGGGTCAGACTGATTTGCATATAGCCATGACTGAACTGGGGTGGCAGAGTGGGCTAAAGAACGTTGATGGATCAAACCCAGATCTTTTGACTGGGTGTGAGTGTTTGATTGGTTCAGATGCTCCGTCCATCACCACCCCCTTTTGTACCGCTTTTGGCTGCCATACGTGTGGCAGGGTATGCTCAGACGTGAGTCCCTTGCTCACTTTGCCATTGGATTCAAGCCAGCCGGGCTGAAGACGACTGGAATGCCAGAAACCGGTCCTCGGAAGCTTGTTTCTGGTCCAGGGAAGACATGGCTTGGCAGTTCTGGCTGGACTGTTCCCATGAGGCACAGGGTCAGACTGATTTGAATATGGCAATGTCTGAACTGGGGTGGCAGAGTGGGCTAAATAACGGTGATGGATCAAACCCAGATCTTTTGACTGGGTGTGAGTGTTTGATTGGTTCAGATGCTCAGTCCATCACCACCCCCTTTTGTACCGCTTTTGGCCGCCATAAGTGTGGCAGTGTATGCTCAGACGTGAGTCCCTTGCTCACTTTGCCATTGGATTCAAGCAAGCCGGGCTGAAGACAACTGGAATGCCAGAAACCGGTCCTCGGAAGCTTGTTTCCGGTCCAGGGAAGACATGGCTTGGCAGTTCTGGCTGGACTGTTCCCATGAGGCACAGGGTCAGACTGATTTGAATATGGCAATGTCTGAACTGGGGTGGCAGAGTGGGCTAAATAACGGTGATGGATCAAACCCAGATCTTTTGACTGGGTGTGAGTGTTTGATTGGTTCAGATGCCCAGTCCATCACCACCCCCTTTTGTACCGCTTTTGGCCGCCATAAGTGTGGCAGGGTATGCTCAGACGTGAGTCCCTTGCTCACTTTTCTACTGGATTCAAGTAAGCCGGGCTGAAGACGGCTGGAATGCCAGAAACCGGTCCTCTGAAGCTTGTTTCCGGTCCAGGGAAGACATGGCTTGGCAGTTCGGAATGGACTGTTCCCATGAGGCACAGGGTCAGACTGATTTGCATATGGCCATGTCTGAACTGGGGTGGCAGAGTGGGCTAAATAACGGTGATGGATCAAACCCAGATCTTTTGACTGGGTGTGAGTATTTGATTGGTTCAGATGCTCCGTCCATCACCACCCCCTTTTGTACCGCTTTTGGCCGCCATAAGTGTGGCAGGGTATGCTCAGACGTGAGTCCCTTGCTCACTTTGCCACTGGATTGAAGCAAGCCGGGCTGAAGACGGCTGGAATGCCAGAAACCGGTCCTCGGAAGCTTGTTTCCGGTCCAGGGAAGACATGGCTTGGCAGTTCAGGCTGGACTGTTCCCATGAGGCACAGGGTCAGACTGATTTGCATATGGCCATGTCTGAACTGGGGTGGCAGAGTGGGCTAAATAACGGTGATGGATCAAACCCAGATCTTTTGACTGGGTGTGAGTGTTTCATTGGTTCAGATGCTCCGTCCATCACCACCCCCTTTTGTACAACAACACACAGTCAGCCAAACGCTAAATGCCAAACTACAAAACTACAAAATAGCCAAACTATACTTGGCACACCAACTTTCCCTAGTTGGCAAATGGGCCTAAACATATGTGGTCAATCTACCCATTAGGGTGGCAGAAATGGCCAAACTAACAATGCCCCAAATGGGGGTCAACTCTTGCCCAAGGGGCCGCTCCACATAAACACAAGGGACAAAATATCTGGCTTCAACTGGGCTTCCACTCCTGGGGGCTAGATGGGCCGATGAAACAGCTGGTCTAGGCCCGGGGGGGGCAAACCACAGGAAAACATACTGCACCCATGGCAGTGTCCCTTTCCCAAGGGTCCCTCTTTTAAAAATATATTTACAGGAAATCCCGAGTGCCTAGTATTCATCTGGAGTTAAAACAATTTCATAATTTCTAATTTGCAGGACACTACATCTCTACCTGTTTCATTAAAGAATATACTTTTAATTAAATATTTGTATAGATAGACATATAGATTCAAATCACTTTGATCAATCTTTTTGGTGCTTTAATTGTTTAACATGATCGTATTTGGGAAAATTAGAAGGTTTCTTCACCGATGTCCAGAATTTACATCAATGGTGTAGAAGCAACAGCATTTACCTGATGTTTCAGATCCAGTCTCTCTTTTTACAATTTGATCTGGTGAACAATTGGTCAAGTGCCTGAATCAAGAATATTTTCAGGTGATAGACTTGGCATGATGGTTGGCAGTCGCCATGTGTGCCTTAGTAGACATTACTTGGAACTGTTCTGCATCAAATTTTCTGTATTTGTCATATGAGCCCTTGTTCTCCTCTCTTAGAGATGTTGTTTTTCTTATGTTGATTTTTGTCAGCATATGCTTTCATCTTCTGTATGTTCACCAAGTCCTTCTCATGATTTGCCATCTAATTTTTCTTTCTCTGATTGTTCGCTTCTGGTAACTTGGTGTTCATTGCTCTCCGTAACTTCAAAGTTACAAGACTTTCACTGGGGTTGAATGAGGTGTTGCACAATAAACTCTCAAGGTGGCATTAAATACAGTTTTCATATTAAACTTTTCAAGAGCGGCTTGTGGCCAGAGATGTATGATCTTTTAATGCTTTATCTTAAAATATTCCACGAAATCTCTAAACTGTTGACTATTGAAAGGCCGGACATTGGCAGACTGCAATGCCTGGAATAACCCATGGCACAAAGACTCGTGAGTTGAAGATTAAAGATCTTCACTTAGTGGAAATCTTGAGTATTTATCCATAATCACCAACAGAAGATGTCCATTGTCAAGAGGATGAAACAGTCAATGCATGCTTTGCAAGTTTGAATATGATCAAGGTGTGGTGAATGGTTTTTTAATAAAGGCTGTTGCCTCAGTGACAGGACTTTGACAAAGAAGGAAAATGTTTCTGCGGACCACCTCATGGTGGGATTTCCAAAGTGGGCAGTCACAGATGCCTGCGACCACTCGGGTTAAGAAACTTCCTGTTCTCGATGAGGAAGCTGCTGCTCGATTTGAACATCTACTCATATAACAGAAAGAAGCACCGCCATCTTGTGGTATGCATGGTGCTGTTTGCGCTGTTCTTGCAGAACGGGACAAACACAGAGTTTAGGATCACTTCATGGAGCTACACATAGCAGAATTCTGCGATCTGTGCCCAGGCCTTGTGATTATATCCTTTAATATTAATATGTCACTTTCATGGCAATGATAGTCTGGGCTAACAAAATGGCAACTAGTGTGTTTGATTTTAAAATTAATTTGAAAGAGCAGTCAACAGGGTCCTGACCCTTCCCTAGATGATCCACAATGGTATATTCATTCTTTTATTTATTGATTTATTTATTTATTTTAGTGTTTTATATAGTGCAAACTTGACCCATTAAGGTATCAGAGCACTTACCAGGAACAATACAGTATACAATAGATTTGAAGTCAACAAAAGTACACAATAATATAGGAAGGGGCGGGGTGCTGGGTACATAGGGGATAGAGGGTACGTAGGTACATTTTGCATTATTTATTTACTCATGGTGATCGTCTCAGATGTCTTGAGGGTTGAGGCAAAAAAAGCGAGGAATTTGCCCATAAGGAAGGTTTTGGCATCCTTTTTGAATCGTGCCAGTGAGGGGATTCTTCTGATGGCAGGCGGGAGAGAGTTCCATACTCTTGGAGCGGGCCCAGAAAAGGCCCGATTGTAGGGTTTTTTTTCGCAGGAACGCAGGTTGGAGCAAAAGGTCTCTGGCCGACCTTGAGTTTCTGGTTCCTCCAGATAACACAAGTTTCTGTGCAAGATATGCAGGGGAGTTTGAGTATAGTGCCTTGTGCGTGATGCATGCCAATTTGAGTTCAATTCTGGCCTCGAGAGGAAGCCAATTCAGAGTTTTCAGATGAGGTGAAATGTGATCAAATTTCCTTGGACCAGTAAGCAGTCTGGCGGCCACGTTGAGGCAGGCTTTTAAAGGTTTCAGGGAGATCTTAGATAGCCCCGAGAGGGTAGAACAGCCATATTCTAGTCTAGACATGACTATTGCTTGGACTGCCATTTTTAGGTCGGGAGCGTCGAGGAAGGGTTTCTGTTTCTAGAGGTAGCTCAGGTGCAATCTGCCTGCTTTGGCCATCGAGTTGATTCGGTCTTGCATTTCAAGTTGCCATGAAGGGTTATGTCCAAAGATTTGGCCGAGTCAACAATGTTCGGTGGGCCGTTTAGGGCTGTGATAGCCTTAATCTATGTCTGAATCTCAGGGTTAGTTTTTGGTGGGGAAATTCAGGAGAAATTCTGTTTTCTAAGCGTTGAGTTTGAGTTGATTGAGGTGAGCCATTGGACAGTCATTTTCAAGGCCTCATTCAGAGATAGAATCTCCTTGAGGGATGAGGCTTTGATGTAGATCTGTGTGTTGTCAGCATACATGTGGTAAGAGATGTTCACGTAGCATAGTACTTCAGCAAGCGGTTCCAGGTAAAGGTTGAAGAGGGTGGGGGACAGGGTTGAACCTTGAGGGACTCCAACCATGACCGGGGAGGGGGCAGACAGGTTACCATTAATTAGGATTCTTTGTGATCGATTTTGGAGGAATGACCTAAACCAGTCTAGAACAGAACCATCCAATCCCATCCTAAATTGGAGACATTTGAGTAATTTTCCATGGTTGACTGTGTCGAAGGCTGAGGATAGATCCATGAGGATTCGGAGACAAGTTTTGCCTTGGTCGAGGGCTTGGAGGGCATCATCTATGATGTGGAGCATGGTGGTTTCAGTACTGTGCCCAGGTCTGAAACCTGATTGGAAATTGTCAAGTAGATGAAAGTTGTTGATGTGATGGCTTAGCTGTTGTTGCACACACTTCTCCAAAACTTTGGCTAAGAGAGGGATATTGGAGATAGGTCTGAAGTTGTCAGGGGAGGCCGGATCCAGAGACAGCTTTTTCAAGATGGAGAGAACTTGGCCGGCTTTCAAAGACTCAGGTATCAATCCCTGCCTGAGAGAGGCGTTGATTATTGCAGTCCAGCTAGGAATGATGGATTGGGCGGCAGCAGCTAGGCATTTGTAGGGGAGCGGGTCATTGAAGTTGTTGTTCGGGTTTAAGGTATATAGGATTTTTGAGACAGAGTCTCCATCTTAGAGCTTGAAATTTGACCATGGTGCTTCATTTTTGGGTGAAGCCTGTGGAGGGAATGCGGAAGGAGGGGGCAGATCCGAAAAGGTTTGAGAGTTTGTGGCGACGGTGAGTTCATTTCCTAAGGCTGTGATTTTTGTCGGAGAAAAAGGAGGAAAAATCCTCAGATGATATTAGCGACTTAGGGGTTTCTTTCGATGTTTTGGCCAGTTTATTAGATTGATGTTTGACCAGATCGAAAAGCTTGCGTGGTCTGTTCTTGGCGTTCTCCAGCTCTGATCAGAAAAATTATTTTTTTGCATTGAGAATGTGCCTGTTGTAGGCGTTTCTGGCTTGGCAGAGAAGTTTTAAGTGTGCTGGTGAGGGTTGCTGTCTCCATGTTCTTTCGGATTATTGACGGAATCTCCTCTCGTTACTGAGGGAGCCAGAGAACCAGGGATTCCTGTCTTTGATATGGGTTCTTTTTAGTTTTAGTCGGGCTAGGTCATCTAGAATGTTGGTTATAGCTGCAGAGTAGTGGTCATTAAGGCCACTGGCTGTTGTGATGTGCGAGGGGTCAGAATTGCAGCGAGAATTCAGTTACTGAGAGTGCAGTCATCTGCAAGTGGACTGCAAGACACCCATTTTCTTCTTCCCCTGATAGGCCCACATATTGTAACCGGTATGCATAACAAACACGTTGTCTAACTATTGAACCTCTGTCTATAAACCCAACAATAACTAAGAAGATTTCATTCAGGCATCACAGGAATATGTGAAACAACTGAGAAAAGTAATATGTCTTTCTTCAGAGTGTGTACACAATATTGTCCATGCACCCTTAACCCCTTTACTGCCTGCCCACCCATTGCTATGCTTTTTTGTCCACATAAGGTATCAGTGCCAAATTTGCATCTTTTTCTTCCAGCATCCAGAGGATCTTAAAGGTTCCAAGGGTTTGTATAATCCTGTGAAGGGACTGGGAAAAATGTGGGGTTTTGGAGAATAAAAGGCTGCAGAAGAGATTGTCTGGTTTTTTAACCTGCAAACGGTATCCACTAAGGGTTCTGGTGCAAAAATAACCCTCTTTCTAACTTTCAAACAAAAGCAGCCTTTTGTCAGAAAACCATAATTTGCTAAACAGTTTTGGAATTTTACTGGGATATAGCCTATTTTTCCTATTTTTGTATTTTCAACTACCTTCCAGTTAGTGTTAGAAATAAGTGTGAAACCAGTAATGGATCCCGGAAAGCTATACTTTTCTAAAAAGAAGACAACATTTTGAATTCTGCAAGGGGTGATTTGTGGATAGCATTTAAGTGTTTTGTACAGAAACAGTTGAAATGAAAGAAAATGTATATTATGCTGAAAAAAACAGCCACTTGTTCCTACATTTTTACCTGTATTTTTTTCTAACTATGCTGGATTTTTAAATTAAGATGACTGAGTGGACAATGGGACCCACTTATGATTTGTTCTAGAACAGGATTATGGTACTGGCAAGAATATTAGCTGGTTTATCAGCCAGGTTTAGACTTTGTAAGGGTGGGTTTTCATATTTACCGGATCACCCATTTTGAGGAGAAACTGAGAGTTCAGTAGAGTTCATGTGGTCATCTACAAGTGGACTGCCAGGCATTCATTTTTTTCTTCCACTGATAGGCACACACATTTTACCTTGTATACATAACAAACACTTTGTCTAAGGTAACTACTGAACCTCCATCAAAGAGCCCGACAACATACATAAAGATTTCCCTAAGGCACCACAGCAATATCTGTAACAAATGATAAAAGTCATCTGTCTTTTTGCGGAGCTTGTGGCAAATCTTCTCCAGGCACCCTTAACTCGCAGTATTTAAACAACCTTAAAACAAAGATAACACTAGAATCACTGGTGAAGATGTCTAAAGCCAAATAGAAAGCATCACTCAAGACATCTGTTATGCAAAGTTTGTATGAGTATGATCGACAGAAATTGTAGCATCCTCATCTTTATTTGTGTGTGTTAAGCTCTAACAGTTAAATGGCAGCTTTATTGAGTTCATCTGGAGCTTAAAGGGTTCCACCTGGCCCGTTTTTACTGGCTTGACTAGACTTTGAGAAACAAAAAATAGGAAAATCACCTAATGTCAGTATTTTTTCCCTTATTAATACATACGTATGAGATTAACACTATGTAGAGAGGGAAACAATTCGCCAGAGAAAGAAAGAGGCAACCAGTAGATAATACTAACTCTCTTTTTGTGGTAGAGTGGGTTTATGAAAGGAAGGTTTTAAGCATCTGTTGTACAGAGACAATAAATGAGATACAACTCAAGAATAAATCTAACACATTTGTATGGAAATAACAATTATCTTTGTATATGTTAGAGAAGCAAGATATTAGATCAGAAATATTCAAATACATATTTGATGAACTTTCATTTAGGGTGAGACATTTGTTTCCTTTCAAAGTATGCATTACTTCCAGTATCCAGGCACTCGGTGGTTGATGCCATCAAATATTTACCATTGCGGTTGTCGGAGAAGAGAAATTAAAGTGTATACCTTGAATGGAGTTCAGTAGACTGCCAACACAGGTACCGTCATGGTCACCGGCAGCAGGTCACTGTAGATCAATGGATGCAGGACATCACCAATACAGTGGCTGCTGTTGTGGTTGGTAGACGGCTAGTGTAGCTTTGTACGGTGGCACACCGCTGACTCATTTACTCTCCTGATCACTGGAAGGAGGACTCCTCCAAGGAGTTTCAAAAACAACTGCAGAACAGGTGTAATGTTGAACAGACTGTCATGGAGTAGGCGGTAGGGCTAGCATTGCGGATGCACGCCATTGAAGGTTCTCGGGAACTAGGCTGTTTCCAGCATTCATCATCATGCAAGAGGATTTCTCAAGATGATGGAGATGTGCCTGGGTCAATTCCACTGGGCTAGGGAACCTAGAGACCTGGCAAGCTGCAATGTTTCATTTCCTGTGGTGATTTGCATCAACACAGAGTTTGACGGTCCTCAGCCACAACAGGTTTTTTTTACCAGTTGGGCAGTGAGCCACTAGCCCAAAGGCAGGTTCTTGGCAATTTCTGAAGTGTGTGGGGCCCCAAGAGTTCGTGGAGGCCTTTCGGGTTTCAGGAAGGAGAACAGGTCCTAGTTTTTGAGTAGGGTTGCAGTTGGCAGGGTTTGGACTCGTTTCTTCTGCAACAAGGTTCTGCTCCTGGTCTGCCAGGTGTCTTTTTCATCATCTTATTTAGGACAGTCAAATCTGAAGTCAGGTTCCCAGCGAGCTACATAAATACAGAATTCTGTTTTTTTTTTTAGGGGAGGCCAGGTAATTACTAAGCACTTGCCTATCACTAGGTTGTCTACACCCTCTTTATGCTCACCCTAAGAAGGCAGACAGTGAAAAGTGGGGCCTACCATATCTGCCACACCTGAAGGGTGGGGTAGGGTACGGTAGACCATCCTCCTACTTTACCGTATTTTCCAACCAGTCCTTTCAGCAAACATGGAGACGGACTGGGACATCGCCATCTAACAGGAGAGGGCTGGGTTCAAAGGTGGCAGATCCTGTCAGGGGAATATGTGACCATCTCTGCACATAGCAGGCATTTTTTCTGGATCCAGAGGTCTCTAACTCTCTACCCGGGGGTCCAGAAACGTGTCTGGTGATGGCACATTGGCTAAAACTGGACAGGGACAACACCAGTGTTTGGTAGGTATCAGGGGACCCTCTAGCATGGTCCCCTGTGTAAATTTAGTAATACAAGCAATATCAGCATCAGCGAGGATTCATTAAGACAAGGTTTTTAGGACCAAACATCTTAGAAATCAGTGAAGCCATCATGGAGCTAGGAAACTCCTATTACCCAGTAGCCAGCCCATAGACTCTTTATAGCTTCCATGTTCACTTACATCAACCAGAAGGGACTGGATAAGGTAGAGATGCTTATGGTGATAAGCCCTCACTTAGGATATAGAGTACCCTGCCTTAGGTCTAAAGGCCTACCGTAGGTTTTTTTGCCAATTTCTTATGTTGTACAGTTAGACATTAACAACAACAATGGCAGCCCTGCACATCTGAACCAGGGGCAATCAATGTTTAGTCCTAACAGCAATTCAAGATACTATTTAAATAGACATACACATTTTACAAGCAATCAGTGATACCAACAGATTAAACTGCTCACAAAGAAGGAGAAAAAATACTATACAGATAAAACTATATAGAAAGAGAAACCCATATAAAGAAGAATGACTAAAATATGTCAATTTCATTTGATTTATAAATAGTAAGACAAACGCTCAGAACAATACACTGGCACAATTTTCTTTGGGTGGTGTACAATACAAAACCAGACAAGTGGCAGACAGAAGGGATTACATAACAAAAGAGGTTCAGGACAAAACTGAAACAACATCAAGTGTGACGATGCATCCTTCCGGCCACATATGCATCAACGGCGTTTCGACCTTTGTATAATTACATTGTCATCATGAGCGTCCAAAAAGTTATATAAAATACAAAAATTACATTCATATGGGTGTAAATTAAGAATTTACTCCTTCTATAGAAGAAGAACAGAGAGAAATGAAAAAGGGGAAAAAGAGAGCAATAAAGGAGAGAAAGAAAATTGCACCGGCACACCTAGTGTGAGAACAACAAATAATAAAGTTACGTTGAAAAGCATAATAAAAGACACCGTAGTCTCAAAAGAAAAAGAAAATGAATGAAAAATCAAAAATACTTCACCTGATTTTGAAGGTAATCCACCCCCAATGAATTCAACGGTTTTCAAAGATGTTCCTGAATTTTTGGAAAACAATGACAATGTAACTAAAATTGAAAAGATAATTAATAAACAAATCCTATATACAGACTAAAGCCAAATAATTACTACATTTATACTACTTTAGATTATAGATGCATGGTTGTGGTGCATAAACCTCATGACATAGAAGAGATTCTACCCAGTAGTCTGAAAGAAATGAAACAAATAGTAAAGGTGAATAATATCTATAGCTGAAACAGTCCCAAGCATGCCTCAAATGGTTATGGCCAATCCAAGTGTAAACCATGTATTAAAAACCAAACAAACAGAAGGAAAAAGGTAATGGAAAATGCATCTCACTCTAGCAATCTAAAAAATCCAAAGTGCTTGTAATAAAGCTGTTGGGCATCCTAGGATTACCAGTACTGTCAAACCTAACTAAGACTTAACCCAAAAAAAGAAACATATATTGAGAAACATATTTACCTCCATATATTTAATATAACAGAACTAGCCAGGGGTGGAAATAACAAATATCCGGTGTGCTTCGCTCCCTCATAAGGCTGAAAAATGAATCCAAAATAAGAAGGAAAAAACTGAGATAAATCTGTAAACGGTTATCAAAAAGATAGTCCCCTGACATAGGGGTGCATACAAACTTTAATGTAGCAAGAAAAATGGTATTTGGTCCCCATGATTAAACCAATACAAAGGTGTATTATACAGCAAGCACAACAACCAAAAGCCTGAAAATTTGTAAATCCACGGAAGAAACCAACTAACAAATAGAAAAAAATCATCTAAAGCCTATGCACCCATCCATTGTTTTAACCTACTACTACCATTTAGCGAAAAATAGAGTGAGCGAGAGATCTTTTGCTCAACAAATTGTCCCTTACTTGGCACACAGAGCCACAAGCTAAAAACTAAAGATGGACTGTAGTAAAACTGACTGTTATTATTCCAACGTTGTCCGCCATCTTGAAATGAAACAAGGGATTGAGTACACTTTTTCTTAATCTACACAAGTAAGCTTAAATGATTTTTTACCAAAAAAATTTAAAGTTTTTATTCAGTTAACAAATAGGCAATGATAATACATATTTAAAGGACGAGCAATATAGTAAGGTGACACTTTTCTGAAAATATTACTATTGTCAAACAAGAATAATCGGTACTTTCCAGAGGTTCTTTATTTGGCAATTCAGTCCCCCATGAACCCTTCTTCCCCCATAATCCTCATCCGAGCTATCAGAATCTAATTCTGGTATCGGGTCACAAATATCCCCTCTGTAGGTGTTCCAAGCCACCCAGATTTTAGTCCTTTTTTTGGGGCTTTTACATGTTGTATACACTGTTCTTTCTGTTATCATAGTGAGATCCATATCTCTGCACCAAGCCTCTAGTGATGGTAAGTCCACTGCACCCCATTCCTGTGCAATATTCCTTTTTGCCACCATGAGCCTCAGCGTGACCCACGTTCGACCATGGCACTTGAGATCAATGGGCTCCCATATGTTGAGTAAACATCTGCGTGGCTCTGGTAGCAACGACACCTCCATCACCTGTGATATTGTTTTTAGTACTTGCCGCCAGTAGTCCGCTACCGCTGAACATTCCCATATTGTGTGTATGAAAGATCCCACCTCTCCACACCCCCGTATGCAGTATAGGTGCCCTTGCTATTTTAAACAACATGGTTCTAGTGTAATATACCCTATGCAGGATCTTAAGCTGCACTAACCGAAGCCTTGCAGGGATTCCCACTTCTTTGGGTTATGCCAGGACTTCCTGCCACTCCGAGTCTTCTGCGTCGCCCACATCTGTCACCCGTTTGCCCCTTAGTGAGACTGTTGGGTCTGCCAAATTGGTAATCAGCTTCCTATATGTGAGGGACATGGCGCGCTTTTGCATATGGTCAGTCAGTAGTCGGTCCTCTAATGGGGAGGCCTCAGGGACGCCAGCGCCATGTGGGATAGCTGTGAGCAATGCATGCCGTATTTGCGTATACCTGTAGGTCTCAGTCGGGCCCAGTTCATATTGTTGTTGGAGTTGGGCGAAGGGAACTACGGTCGCTTTGTCCCATAGATCTCCAACCATGGAAATACCAAAATTATCCCATTGGTCAAATCCCTTGCTATTTCTCAGCCGTCCTAGTTTTTTGGTGTCCCACAGCGGGGTAAGCTTAGTAATAACCCCTCTCTATCCCAGCCGTGTCAACGCCGTGTGCCATACCATGGCCGTATGCTTTGTAGGGCCCTGTAGTTTCAGTGCTAGTCCTTTATCGTATAATATTATGAGCATCTTATTCGTTCCTAGTTGGGCTCTCTCTGCCCTGTACGCCGGGTCGTCCTGCGGTGCGTGTAACCACTGATTAATGACCTTGAGGTGGCCTCCCAATAATATAGTTTAATGTCTGGAAGTGCTATCCCACCATCGTACCAACTTTTATGTAGCTTTGCCTGCGCTATGCGTGCCCAGCAGCTGCCCCAGAGAAGTAGCAATACCTGTTCAGCTATCTGTGTAAAGTACCTGGGCGGAACATGAAACGGCATATTGTCAAGGGTGTAAAGGAACCGGGGTAGGGCCATCATTTTATATAGTGCCGCTCTACCCAAGAGAGTGAGGTGCAGAGACGCCCAGTGCATCACATCTCTCTGCAACCTCTCCAATGGGGGTGCCAAATTCTTGGAGAAGAATTCCCTTTCATCCGATTTCCTATGTATACCTAAGTATTTAAAAGAGTCCATCGCCACTATCAAGGGGTAGTCAGGAGGCACCTGACCCTGCAGTATCTATAAGATCGACTTGGACCAGTTTATCGTATATCCTGATACTTTCCCGAAGGCATCGCAGATGGCGGGGAGTATCGGGATAGACTGCTCCAGGTCTGTGAAATATACCAATATATCGTCCACGTATAGAGAGAGACGATCCTCCCATCCCTCACGCCATTGAATACCCTTCAGCAATGGGGTTTTTCTAATCAGTGTTGCCAGAGGTTCCAGCACCTGCGCAAACAAAAGTGATGACAGGGGGCAGCCCTGCCGCGTCCCTCTTGCCAACGGTATCTCACTTGACATGTGTCCGTTAGCTGTAATATGAGCCAGCAGATTTGTGTATAAGAGGCGGACCCAAGCACAAAATTTAGGCCCGAATCCCAAATGCGGGAGGACCGGGAAGAGTATCGCCACTCTATCATATCGAAGGCCATCTTCACATCTAGGGACAAAACCATTGCAGGTTCCGACAGAGACGGCACCTGCGCAATTACACCATGTAATCGCATGAGGTTGAGCACTGTGTTCCTGATAGGCATGAAGCCCGACTGATCTGGGTGTATTAAGTGCGGTAAATATGTCATCAGCCTTTTAGCTAGTAGTTTAGCCAAAATTTTGGCTTCAGCATTTAGCAAAGATATAGGGCGGAATGAAGTACACTCAGATGAGGGCCAACCCGGCTTTGGGATTGCTACTATCATGCTATTCTTTGGTCTAATGGTAGTTCGCCCTTCTGCAGGCTTTCATTGTACATTGCTCGCATATGCGGGCAGACAGTTTCTGCCATTTGTTTATACCATTCCACTGGGATCCTGTTGCGTCCCAGTGCTTTGCCAGACTGCTGTAATCTGATTGCCAATTGCAACTCCTTATCCGTGAGGTCAGCCTCAAGTTCCATAGTATCATCCTGAGTTAACCTCTGCATCTCTATTTGTATTAAAGACTCTGCTACATCTGCGTCCGTTATGACTGATGTTGGTGTGTAGACTTCACAAAAATAGTCCGCTAAAATGTTCACTATTGTCTCAATCAATGGCCAATGCTTCTTAATAATGGCAGTAATTTGATTGCTTTGCGGGCCAAAAGTAGTAATGCATGTGATCCTTTAATCAACATCCTGGGATAGCCTTGTTTCCTGAATTTATCTGCCAGTATTTCTGCCTCTCTAAAGTAGTCATCCCTAAAAAACCAGTTTCTGCAAATATGCAGAAACTGCCCAAAAGGCAGACCATCTCTCAAACCAATATGAATGGTTGCTGGAATATTCTACAAGTGTGTTTTGGGCAGTGGGTTTGGTAAATAATTTGTAAGATCCAAAAAGTCGAGTATTACTTGCATGAGAGGTGAAGTTCAAATCAGAACAGCAAGAATTCAGCCAACTGAAAAAAACAGTCAAGTCAGAAGTTGTACCCGTCCAAATGAAAAAAATGTCATCAATGTAGCATCGCCAATGATGTACGCTAGCAAAATAAGGATTGTTATTAGCATCATACATGAAAATCTTTTCAAAATATTCTCCAAATAAAAAAGCAAAATTGGGGGCATAAGAAGCCCCTATAGATGTCCCCTTTGTCTCTAAATAATACTGTAAATAAACTCAAAATAATTATGTGTTAATGAAATTGTCAAAAGTTCCACAATGAAATCAGTAGGGAGCGTCTCTGGAGCCAGACGTGTCTCTTTTTTTTTCAAATTTTTATTAATGACATGAAGGCAAAGTTACAGTAAATAAGAAAAGAAGCTTAGCGTTTAAAAAAAAAGAAAAAACAAAAGAGTATTTCGAGGCAATGAATATGATGTAAATAATATTATACACAAAAAAAGAAAGAAGAAAGAGAGCAAAGGGCATATTATCAGATGAGAGAAGTATAACTTGAATTTAGAAAATAAACAGTTATCTTACCATATTCCTAGACAAATTCTCCCCATACTTTTTCCACTTTCCGTAATTCTCTTAAGCCCCTAGATTTAGCTAATGCGCATTCCATTTTATATGTATCTGTTACAATTGCCCACCATTCTGCCGTCGAAGGTGGATCCTGTGTGATCCATACTCTGGCCACTCCAAGCCTTGCACAAGCCAGTATAATACTAATAAGCTTTCTTAAGCTAGGGTCACAGAGTTGTGGGCCCAGTAATATATCTATGGCATTGAATGATATTGATATGTTCAATTTGTGTGACACAGTCCTTTCCAGACCTTTCCAAAACGTTAATAATTATGGGCAAGAAAAAATCTTATGGACAAGATTGGCAGCAAATAGATCACATTTAGGGTATCTAGTCCTGTCATTACTTACCTTATTTGATTCCCATTTCGAGATACGGGCAGGGGTATAATAAATAAAGCAGCTGGAGTTATATGACTGCAAACTTAAACTAGATGAGTGAACTGCATTACAAACAGTATCTAATGCGGAAGAAATATCCTCAGAAGTGATATTAACCTCCAATTTCTGGCTCCAGTGTAAAGCTAGTTTCCTACAGTCACGATCTGTCAGAAATTTAAAACTTCCATATGCGGAACTGATCAGTAATTTATTCTTAGCTACATGGATAAACACCCAAATGCATGAATCCGGTAATATATTGATATTAAGACTGCGAATCAATAGTCTCTAATTTGAAAAACCCACTATTATCGTATAAATCCCCAAGATTTTTAATACCCAATTGTGCCTATGATCTTCCCCCACCATCGTGAAAAATTCCTGGTAGAGCTGGATTGTCCCACATCGGGAGTTTGGGATGGTATAACGGCATTTGGAATTTACTAAAAATAGATCTCCATAAAAAAACGATGTCGCTTGCAGTCTTAAATTTGACTTGCTCAAAGTAATTTGGAGCAAATGTACGATATAAAAACATTTTAAATTTAGTTCCCAGCATAAATGCATAGTAAGAAGATGGATCTTCAAAGGGGAGTAATAGACTACAAATACGACCTATAAACGTCGACCAGAAATATGCTTTGAAATCAGGGAAGTCAAGACCCCCTTTATTATAGGATAATTTAAGTAAATCAATTGCGCTGCGTGCTTTTTTATAGCCCCAAATAAAGCTAAATAATATGCAATCTAGGCGTTTAAAAAAAAAAGATTATTAATGCAGAGTGGAATTGATCAAATTAGATAGATACATTTGGGGAGGATCTTCATTTTAATTAAGTTAATCTTGCCAATTAAACTCAATGGAGTGCCATTTTTTAGAGCAATAGCTGTATCTTTTAACAGTATTTCATAATTCAATGTCGCTATCTCTTCTGGACAAGCATAGATTTTTATACCAAGATAAGTAGCCATTTTACAAACTCCCTGGATTTGATCCCTTGGTTTATTCATAATATTTTGCGTCTTATTAGTGTTTAATTTGGATCCAGAGACTGAGCCAAATGACCTCGCCTCCGTAATAATGCAGATTATTGCTTCTTCGATATTTGTCGAGTAAATCGCAATACCGTCATTTAAAGAATATTTAGATCAGATGAGAATGGTATATGCAAGTTGTTTTGTATGGCAACTAAAAATGGTTCAATGGATAAAGTAAATATTAGCGGTGATAGTGGACACCCTTGACGGGTGCCACGCAAAATAAGGAATGTGTCCGACTGCATACATGCATAGCAGATTTTTGCCCTTGAGTTATTATATAGAGCTTTTATCATTTTTAAAAATGAGTCTTTAATACCGAATCTGTCCAACACAGCCCAGAGATATTCCCACCCCACTCGGTAAAATGCTTTCTCTGCATCAAGTAGTATCATTCCGAGTGGGGTGGAATTTACTCTGGCAACATCAAAAGCCGTAACCGCCATATTAATATGGGTCGTAGTATCCCTGCCCGATACAAAACCTTGTTGTTGTGGAGAGACCATGGTAGAGACTATTGGAGCACGCCGGTTAGCAATTATTTTGGCAAATATCTTTGTGTCTGTATTTATTAAAGAAATTGGTCGATAAGACCCGCATTCATCTGTTTTTTTATCCTTTTTAAGAAAGAAAATAATTTGCGTAATATTCCATGACTCCTGGTCTTTCCCCTCTTGTCCAATATATCTGACAACTTGACTGAGTGTAGGGACTAATTCTTCAGTACATAGTTTGTAAAGCTCAACCGGGATTGAGTCCTCCCCTGACGATTTACCAGAAGGTAGAGCGGCAATTGCGGCTCTAATTTCTTCTTGAGTAACTTGTTTAATGTGTATTTTTGATCGATGTCAATATGGTTCACCTCATTATTCTGTAGATAGTTAAAAATGTTATCAAGACCCGGATGGTTTTCAGGGGTTTATAGTGCCTTATAATATCTAGCAAACTGTTCTAATATTTTAGAGGTATTATTATATGTTTCATTATTTGGGCCTTTAATGACCTGAATTATTGTTTTAGCCTTACTCTCTGCTACCTTGTAGGCCAATATTTTCCCCACAGTTTCCCCAGCTTCATATTGGGAGAGGCGATATTTATTCAGTTTTGTGAGGCTCTTTTCTCTCAGTGTCTGTTTTAAGTCCGATTTAAGGCCAATTAGAGTAAAGGTTAGTTCTTCTAAATTGGAACCTTGTAACAATGCTGTTGCCAGTTGATTTTCCACAGATAATATGCTCGCTAAAGTTTTATCAGTATCCTTTTTGTTTTTCAAACTCTGCCTAAATATGTATTGTTGAGTAAAGCGCCTAATGCTAGATTTGCAGCAATCCCAAACCATATTATACGAGGCTGAACCAGTATTAATTACCAAGAAATCTGTTATGTGGGCCTAGAGTTTTGATATGAAATCTGAATTAAGAAATCGGTGTCGTCGGAACGTGAAGCGGCGGAGGTCACGTTTCTTTGTTTGTATTTTAAAAGAGAGGATGATAGGGTTATGATCAGATGTAACCTGCTGGCATATCTCCATAATGCTTGTCTCCAGAATATCGTCAGATGCCCATACCATATCAATGCGGGAGCACAATTTATTCGCGGCAGAGTAATTCGTATAGCCAGAAACATCAGGGTGTAGTGCCCTTAAGGCGTCTTTGATATTATGGATGCGCCCAATTTCAAAAATAGCTGCCCTAGTTTTACGCATCCTCCCAAATGCCCCCATCTAGTAGTAACAATATTATAATCCATAATACAATTAAAATCACCAAATATGAGGTGCTCCGCCTCCCATCCAAGAAGTTTGATATTTATTTTATCCACAATAGAAGGATTGTCTACATTTTAACCATATACCACACAAAATGTATATATCCTACGTTCTATAATTAATTGGGCAATAGTCCATCTCCCGTTTTTGTCTATCAGAGTTTTAATTGTCTCGGCATTAAATAGTTTACTCTGTAAGATAGCAACTCCCCTAATTTACACATTTAGATTAGAACTTAAAACAATATCAATTATGGGAATCCTGTCTCTTTCTTCCAAGACGGCTAACTGCAACTATAATTCCTTCTTTTTGATTAAGTCGAGGACCTTAGTATTCTCTATTTTCTCCAGTTTTCTTTTTAATGCCATATGTGAACCAAGGATACCCCTAAGACAGGATTCCCATACTTGAAAAAGAGCTGTTACAGCTACAGATAGATTTTAAGGCTAGAGCTGATAAGGTAAACAAAGATAAGTGGGAAGTTAGCAAGCTTCACAATTTTGAATATGGAGAAAAGTGTGGCTCACTCCTGGCCTGGAAGGCGAGGACCGAGAGAAGTAGGAATAACATAAGCTTGCTTATTCAGAAAGACTCTGGGATGCTCCTAACAAAGGATGTAAAAATCAGGATAGAGGCAAGAAGATTCATGGAGGAGCTCTACCACGAAGAAAATAACTGTGGACTAGAGGAGCTTGAAAAGTGGTGGGATCAGAGAGAGCTACCCCAGCTGAGTGAAAGTGACATAGCTTTCCTAGGTACAGGGATTACTGAAGGAGAAATACGGGCCCAGATAAAACAGATGTCTAGGAATAAGGCCTCTGGTCCGGATGGTCTGCCATCCGAGGTGTATAAAGATAATGTGGAGGAAGTCTTAACACCCCTATTAACTCTGTTTAATAAAATCTTCCTGCAGGGAGATCAAGCACCACCATCCTGGTCTGAGGCTACGATTACCTTGATAGTGAAACCTAACAAAGATCCCAAAAAAATAGAATCGTACAGGCCAATTTCCTTGCTTAACTGTGACCAGAAAATATATTCCGGAATACTCGCATCTAGGTTGGCAAAAATAATTAAATCTATTATCAATTCGGATCAGAGGGGGTTCATACCTGGCCGTCAACTTAATGAACTCACGTTCCAAGTCCTAGGAGCAATAGATATAGCAACAGACAGGGGGCTGCCACTTGCTATCGTTGCGATCGATGCAGCAAAAGCCTTCGATCAGGTGAACTGGTCATTTTTGTGGAAAACCATGGCGAAGTTTGGGTTCCCGAATGTATTTATCGAGGGCATTGTAACATTATATAGGAATCCCCGGGCCAAAATCTTGGTCAACGGTTGCCTTACAGACTGGTTTAACATCTCAAGAGGAACAAGACAGGGTTGTCCCCTGTCTCCCCTCCTTTTTGATATATATATTGAGCCCTTTGTGTGTTCCTTAAGATCAGATCCAGTAATTCTACCTTTTAAAATAGGGGATTTGACGCTTAAGACAGCACTATATGCTGACGATCTCCTCCTATACACGTCCAATCCGGTTGAGGCTATCCCTAGGCTGTTTGAGTTAGCGGAGGATTTTGGTACTGTGTCTGGATATAAAATAAATAAAGATAAAACAGACATTATGAGCTGGAACAATACAGTACAGATACCTGAAGCTAAACAAAAAATCAGGTACCTAGGAATTTATGTTACCCATAATTTGGATAATGTCACGAAAGTAAGTTGGGAGACTGTAGTAAAGGAAGTGAGGAAACTATTGACCAGATGGAATACCCTGCCGCTTAATATCTATGGTAGAGTCAATCTGGTCAAAATGATCATCTTGCCGAAAATCACCTTCCTATTTAATTCCATCCCCCTCAATTTCAAAAAAACAGATATTGCTAATCTCCAAGGAAGAATTGGTTCCTTCATCTGGGCAACTAAATCTCCAAGGATCGCCTGGAGGAAATTGAGAAGAGGGTTGAAGTTAGGTGGGCTGGCTCTTCCTGATTTGCTTCTTTATTGTTATGCTTTTCAGTTTAAGAACTTCAGACTTTTAGCAAATAAACTTGATTCTTCATCTCAGGGTAAACTCTTTCAGGCTATGCTTTCTGATCTCCCACATGCCCTAGACTTTTTTCTTTACAAATTCGGGGATCACAAGTTTTTTAAAAAGGTTCGACTGAAGCTCCTAAAAACTGCACTCAACAACTGGCAAACATTACGTGGAATGTTTAATATACCTTATTACCATTCCCTAGCCCCAATCTGGGACTCCCCAGGCACACCAGAATGCCTTTTGGACCGATTGGCGCTACCTTTGAAGGCGGCAGGTATCACAAACTATGGGGACCTGTGTATCAATTCGGCTTTATTAAGTTGGGAATCCCTCTCGAACCTAACGGAGGGTACTATTACTAGGTTCAAATTTTATCAATTGTCCTCGTGGTGGGCGAGGCAGTGTTGGGCCTATAATAAGGAAATACTCTCATTGGAATTAATTAATAGGGACAGGGGATGGAAAGGTGAGGTTGCGCATTGGTATAATAAATTTGTGGGGGTTAAAGAAAATCTAGAATCTGAAATTGTTAAGCTATGGAATGACCTTTTAGACCCTGATGCTGGGGAGGTCTTGAAGGTCTGGACAGATTCTTTTACACTCTCCCAAAAAATTATAAAACCTTCCAATCTTAGAAGAAACCACCTATTCACATTGCATAGGGTCTATTGGACTCCAGCAAAACTAGCTAAGCTGTCAGCAGAAGTATATTTTTGCCCAAGATGTAAGTCTCCAGCGGCGGATGATAGACATATGTTTTTCGATTGTCCGTCTATCAAGGGTTATTGGAGTGAGGTGTGTGAATTCATAGAAGAAGTGGTATCATCCCCAATTGTTCCCAGCCCCAGATTGATTGTGTTTGGTCTCCCTAATGATTATAATACTCGAAATTGTGTGTCGCAGTTTATTTTTTATGTTATCGTTATTGCCAGGAGAGAAATCTGTAGGGAGTGGAAGTCTATTAACCCTCCCAGATTCGTAGACTGCCTTAGAAACATCATGGCGGTCAGTCGTTTAGATATGTTGTGTGGTGGAGAAAGCGCCAATGAGATCTGGTGTGCTCTGAATGCATGGACTGAACGATAACATCCAATGAGTCCAATGATTATGCCAGAGGTTAGTGGTCCTATTCTCCCAAAGTGGCAAGCTACATCGCGAATGGGAGTTGGCTTAGGAAACAACCTACCTCTTGGTGACCTCCATCGGCTATCCATAGACCCCAGGGCCGGAACAGCTGGTTTATGCCTGTGGCCAGGAGAGCGCCTACCTAGAGTTGACATTATCTGGTGGCATGTGTGAGGACAAAAAAAAAAAAAAAAAAAAAAGAACTTAAAACAATATCATATCCTAATTCCTTAAGTACATTTCGATCTTTGTGGCAGATATGTGTCTCAGACAGCAACCCAGATGCGTCTCACAAACTTTTACATAACAGAAGTTGAGCCAATCCTGGTACAATTTCAAGGAAAGCAGTGCAATTACAGTTTGAAATCACATCTGACATCAGGCAAAA
Organism: Lissotriton helveticus; assembly: GCF_964261635.1. Classification (NCBI taxonomy): domain Eukaryota; kingdom Metazoa; phylum Chordata; class Amphibia; order Caudata; family Salamandridae; genus Lissotriton; species Lissotriton helveticus. The sequence goes on from NC_136064.1 coordinate 121,347,642, forward strand.
AGTAGGTTCTAACCATTTCAAAAGAGGCAATACTTTAAACACTTTAATGATTGTCATTTGAGCACAAATCATTCCATTTAAAACCACTTGTGTGCCAGATTAATTGACTCTCAAATCAACTCATAAGTAGTTCATGTACGGAGGAGCAAATCTGCAGCCCAGTGCAGTCCACTGTAGCTGCCCTTACCAAACACCATTGGACCAGTATCAGCCTCATCACATCTAATGCATGCATCCAATTAAAGGCAAAAACAAAAAAATCACTCTTCTATACCTGAAGCTAATATCTTAAACTACTAGCAAATCAAACGTTATCCTAATGCAACACTGAGTTACATCAATCTAAAATCTTCCCTTTCAGGGCCATCATTGTTCAATTGCAATTAATTAAACATGATTCTCAACACTGAACACATGCACGTTTAAATGAGGATACATGGTGCAACATTCCGACTGTCCAATAGCAAAAAATAATACATTTCACCTGAAAATAGCAACCTCACACATGAGATTCAGGGAGAATGCAGTGCATCAACCAAATCTGGTACTCTTACTCCCATGAACACTGTTGTCTCAGTCTCTCTTTGTACTAGCCCACTATACTGGTGGTAGACAGCATCTCCGAAGCATGGTAATGTACAGCACACAAGAAATCAAAATTATATTTTTCAATTTGTGAAAGGTGCAGAGAAGATCCTGGACCGTGTCCATGAGGAAGCCAGTAGCTAACTTGTAATACCGACAGCATAAACATGAAAGTGTGCATAATGGGCTTTGTTTCTGGACCCAGAGAGCAGAGACTCTCTACCCAGGTGTCCATAAACCTGTCTGGTTGTGACAAATGGTGGGTAACCATCCAGGAACCAGACCTGGGCTGGCAGTTTTTCTGGGGGGCATCTCTAGATGCCTCTGTGTTAATTTTACATTACATCCCACAATGATATCAGTCTGGGTTTAATGTGCTGAGAAGTTTGCTATCAAACATCCAAAGTTTCTGTGAAGCTGTTATAGAACTTTAGAGTTTGTAATGCCCAACTTCTGGACCATATACTCTTTATGGCTTCAATGCACTTACAATGTTTAAGAATGGACTTGGACACTGTAGGGAAACAGGGCTCATGCAATTGTACCCTCACCTGTGGTCTATTGCACCGTGCTAGTTAGAATGTTTACCTAGACCATAGGCAGTGCATTGTAGGCCTGGCACCCAGGGATGTGTACCAGGTCATCTCTTTATTTTTCTCTGTACTGAAACATGCAGCATGCAGTGGCAGTGTGTGGGTGTTGAGATACAGTGCCTCTGAGAGTAGCACAATAGGTACCGCAACCCTTAGAGACCTTCTATGGTCACAGTGCCAACAAAGCTACAGCTCTTCCAGCTCTGGCAGGATTCCTCACCCAACAATAATCTTAGGTTTTGGTGTCAAGGCCCCAATATCTATACCATATTTCCCTTTGAAGTTGGTACAAACAAAGTTCATCTGGCACACATCAACCATTTTTGCCTGGCTCAGGCAAGGTTCACTACAAGATTTGAAGACAACTTTGTGCAAGGCAACCACAGTCCATTTAGGGAGAACCGACAACTCCTTCCACTACTCTAAATGCAGCTAGGTTTATTCAGCATGGCTACGAGTCACCCAGGAAAACAGGAGATACCTCAACCAGGCCTGGTTCTACTGGTGCGGCAGCTTGCGCTTGCAAACTTCCTGTTGACGATCATGAACTTACCGTTCACTATCGTTGTGGGGAAAAAACTGGTGCGGCTGCCTTGATCCACGCACGCCGCCGCTGTGCTTCCTGTTGTGCTGTAGCCCCGCCCACGGAGGTAATGGCGGTGCCGAGATGCTGAGAGACGCCGAGATGCAGGCGTTTGGCGCCCAATGCGAAGATTGATGGTTTTGACTGAGCCAGCTTCAGCTTCGGTCTTTTGAGACTGTATTTTCGGCAGACAAGACAGGTGGAGATCGATGTACGCCGGAGAGGTATCGAGGGCTGTGCCCTGTCTCATTTTTCTTGACTCTCTGTGTCTGGCATCGGGAGGTCCTCTCCGCCTTGCTTTTGCCTCGTTCTGCCGCCCCCATCCGCTCCCATCTGCAAGTTTCTGCGGCTTTCCGTGTTCGACCTCTGACCTCTGACCTCTGACCTCTGACCTCTGACCGCTGACATCCAGCCCTCTGCAGTTCTGTAGGTCATTGCTGGTTGCTGGGTGCTGCCGTGGATCACTATTTCCCACGTCTCGTTTCTCTCTCTGCTCTCGACATCGAAGCTCTCCCGGGACCCAGCCTCAAGCTGGGGCTTTTTTCAATTGAGAGGTTGATTGCAAACCGACCTGCCTTGCCCCTCCCTGACCGCCACTTACACCCATTATTTCTTTAACGACCATAAAAAGGGAGGGGGGCATAGCGGCCACCGCCTATCTATGTCAGTGAGAGCAAGGGGCAAGCAGGCTAAGCAGGACCAAGAACTACTGAAATCAATCAACAAAACCCTGCCTGCAGATAAAGCGGCAAAAAAAAATTGACGGAAAAATCAACAAAAGAACACCCCAAGGCAGAAGACCGCTGAGATGCAATTAGATAGAAACAAGTACGATGTACTAAGAGAAGAGAATGAGATTGAGAATAGGGAGGATGAGGAGGAGCTACGCAAGCAACCAAGATGGCCGCATAAGCTCCCGGCTCCGTCGACCTCCGTCGCTGGCGGACTTATCCTGAACTTCATCCTGACCTCCCGCCAGACTCCCGTGTGTCTGAATCGTTGCTGAGCCCAGGGGGGCAATCCCGGATTTTTTATCGCCTTTCTTGACGAAGTTACACCGTTTTTCATTTTTGGGCCTACTCCAGTGTGTAAGCCGGGGCCTCGAGTACTGACCCAGCCGGGTTTCAGTTGAACAACATCGGCCGCGGGTACCTGGCAGAGTCCGGTCTCATCGGAGTGGAACATATTCTCTATCCTGGTGGTGGTCTTTGGTCCCTGCGAATACTGGACGAACGGCGAGGAGACGTGGTTGCCGTGGTGGGTGGGGGGCCAGGTACCGGGACCCTGCTGCAGCCCTTGGGGTCCGCGGGTGGGGCCCCCGCTCTCGGCAGCGGTGTAAAGATTGCTAAGCTTGTGTGTCGCCAGTCGCCTCCGTCCACTCCACGCCTGTTGGTTTCCCCAGAGTAGCCGGCCTCCGGGGTTGAAGATCTGCTCTGTTATCGTTCATGCGGAGATGGATCGGATGAGGTGTGGACCGACCCTGGGGACCATAATGGCCACGAAGGCCTGCAAATGGAAGTTGCTCTCCACAATTTGACTGCAAGCCTCGAGACTGTTTGTTTGAGACCGGACTCCAGCCTTGTGTCAGACCTTCAACATACGGTGACCCCCGCGAAGCTTGATCTACCTCAAGAGGAAATCCCCAAATATGATCAGAAACTGGTGCCAATTGTACCCGCACAATTACAGCGGTACGTTACTGGAGCCCCTGAACAACTAGCAAGATCGGCAAAGTTAGCGCACGCACAGGACTCATTTCTTCCTTCTCATCTGGAAACCTCCACTAATATTTTTTGGATTGACTTTCACGTACCTGATAGACTTCGAGACTTAACCTTTTTGACTCTTTCAGGCTATATTTATCTCCTTTTTCGACAACGCTTTGACTCTTTTGCTTTTATATTGGTCCTACTGGATGGGGCTTGTGCAATGGATCGTAAGGGCCAGGGCTGAATTTGACTGTTTGAATTCGGTACAATGACTTTCTTTTGGCTCCGCTGAGTTGTATCTGTGGGAGTGAGGGCCAGATGGAATTCTTATTGTCTGGGTTTGGTGTGACAGCTATGTTCGAAATAGGGATTTGCTGCCTCTGTGATGCCGGGGGCTGGGCGGGACGGTCTTTTCTCTGTCGGTGGCTCCCCTATTGGTTTGACTATTAGCGTGTTATAACTTGCTTAATACCACGGTAGGGGATGTCTGCTTTTGGCGGGGGGGAGGGGAGTCCGGGAGCCCGTATCGTTTTGTAATACATCTCCTCCTCCATCTTTTCCCTTCCTTGGGGTGTAGTCTAGGGGGCGACAGGCACGCTGCTAGTGAGGTTAGGTCATAGTCATCAGCAGGGCTGCAGGGTGGGGGGTCGAGTTTTATTTTTTATTTTTCCTTTATTTTGTTCTATGACCTTTCTATTTTCCTTTTCCCTTCTTCACAAGAGATGTGGCATATTCTCCTGCTCCTTTTGTTCCTCATATCCGGGTGTCGAATGTTCAATCTTCATATCCTGTATCCCTGGTGGGCGGGTTCTGATAAGGTTTGCTTATGGTTATCTGTATTGTATTGTTTTGCCTCAGCTCTAAGCTGATATTGATACTTTTTCAGATGCCCACAATTGTAGTGTATTTCCTCAACTCACTTGCCCGTTCGCCACTGTAATATGTTCCATCAAATGACACCCGATATGTACATTTTACTCTTATGTTATAATCAATAAAAATATATATAAAAAAAAGAATAGCGAGGATATCGAAGTCAATCACGACGAGGGCGAAGTAGAGGTAGAGGTGGAGGCAGGCGGAGATACGGAGATCCAGGACCGCCCCGACCATTCAAGGGGGCCAAGCCCGACAGTAGCTGCTGGGAAAAGTACAGGGAAAGGCAAAAATGACGAGCTGGAGACGGAGGAATAAATTGTAGGAGCTAAGATGACCTTGAGGGGCGCTGCAGTCAACAAACCATCCTTACCGCAAGGCACTGGGAGTCAGTTAAAACAATATCCCCTTTTCTCAAAACCCCTTCTCCAACAGGGGCAACAGGGGCAACTCTCAAGAACCCCGATGCAGGGTGGGCCGAAGTGGGAGGGGAAAAAATATGCCCTGGGACAAAAAGTTCTGAGCACTGAAGGGGTATTAAACAACTCCATAACGCCTGAGCTGCCTGAGATGCCCGAGACAGCCTCATAAAAGGGGGTAGATAAGGAGTTGGAGCACTCCAAGGAAATCATATCTGTGGCTCCCCTAGCACTTATAACATCGGCTCTGGATACCAGCCAAAGTCCCAAGCTGATCATGAAAACCGCTAGCCAAGAGTTAAGCCAAGAGTTAAGCCTGCAGTCATCGCGAATTTCATCGCAAATATCAAAAGAGGATGACCTACTCTCCCTTCCTAACACCACAAAAATGAACTCCATTGAATTTCTGCTTGGAACTATCCTTCAGGAACTAAGAGATTTTAAAGAATCTCAGGCACAGGAGATTGCACAATTACATACTAGGCTCACAAAAATGGAAGAGTGTTTCGGGAATCTTCCTTCAAAGATCATTGAGGCTGAGACTCGTATCTCATCCCTGGAGGATTCACTATACACAATGCAGAAAGATCTTTCAGTGGCCAATAGGGAAAGAGCCCAGTTAGTGGAAAAAATGCAGGACCTCGAAAACTACAATCGGAGATCAAATTTACGTCTGGTAGGTATACCAGAGGGGGTGGAAGACAAGGACATGGTCAAGTGGTCAGAGTCTCTCCTGAAAACAGCCATACCGGAGCTCCAAGGCGATTTGACAATCATTAGGGCACACAGAGTCCCGGCATATAAACCCAATAACTTGAAATATCCGCGTACAATTCTGCTTAACTTTTCAGATTTTAGGGTGAAGGAGAGAATTCTAAACACAGCATATTCCAAGAAATAATTTAATGCAGAAGAAATAAACAATTTTCGAACTTTCTCGGACATGTCAGCGGCTTCTGCTCACAGACGCAGAGACTTTGTCAAAATGATAGACTCTTTCAAAAGCAAGGGAGCCCAGGCTATGATTGTGCAGCAGTCAAAACTCAAGGTCCTGGCTAAAGGGAGGTTTTTTGTTTTTACAATTGTCCACGAAGCCCAGTCCTTCCTGGAAGGATTAGGAGGATAGCCAAGCAGATCTCCAGCTGTATCATACTCCTAGCAGATTCAAGAGTTTAGTCTATAACAGCTCTGATCGACATGGGGGGGTTGTGCATAACAGGAAGCACAAAAGGATGCAATGCAATGGCATCCAACAAGAAGAAACAGAAGGAAAGGACGGACGTGGAACACGGGGGGTTCCCTCCAACTGAGGGGGGGGGCGGGGGGTCCGGGGTGGTGAAGGGAGGTGTTACAAGGGAAAAAACGAGAGTTCAAATGCAATATGTTTCTCAACACTTTTATGACTACAGTACGAGCAATGTTATTCTTTTTTTTCATATATCTGTTTCTTTTTTCTAAACCTGCACAAATAATATTTTGCACTCGCCACTTTTGCCCATATGGATCATGATAAGTTGACAAGTTTCTTTAAGTATATTTGCCTATTTTGCACTAGAGGGCTCTTAATCCTTCAAGCCCGTGCTGCTATTTGTATCAGCCTGCTGATTAATTGGATATTTGCATAGACAATGGTAATTTATTTTTATTCAATGATCTTTCATATTTATGCAGTATATTTCTAAATGTATACATAGGAGAAAATTGCACAATGCGTTCTCTATCTGCATGCTTTGCACAATGAATGGAAGGACTATTCAAATAGCATCACTTTAGATTTTTGCTGCTCGTTTGCATATTTCCACATTGCAATTTAGATTTTTATGAATGTTTCTATCAATATCTGCTGCTGCTATTATATTATTATTCTATATTGTTTTATATATATATATGTATTACTTATTGGTTATATACGTCGCTGTTGTTGATTATATATTTATAGATTTGCACACTTGCACATTTCCTGAGGGCCTCGTCCATCATCTCGAGTATGTCCGCTCGCAGATTTGCACACTTAATCTCAGATTCTTTAGGAATATTTCTATGAATATTTGCTGCTATTATGCTATTGGCCTATATTGTTATATACATATATATTACCTATTGGTTATATTTGTTGCTGCTGCTGTTGTTTGTTTATTTGCAGATTTGCACACTTGCACATTGGCTGAGGGCCACGTTCAACATCTCGTATATGTTTGCTTGCATATTTCCACATTTAAATCCAGTCTCTTCACAAATGCTCCTGTGAATATCTGCTGCTATTATGTTATGGGTCTAGATTGTTATATATATTACCTACTGGCGGTCGCCAGTAGGTATATATAGTTAGGATTTTTTCTCTATGGGTTTTTTGAAAATTCTATGTCTAATAACTTTGGCGTTTGTGGACGGAATCGGCTGAAATTTTCAGGAAAATGGCACATTTTGTTTCTGAGCAGCCCTTGAAAATTTGGGGGGGGTTCGTCCAGTGGGGGCCGAGAAAAAAGGGGGGTCCCAAAACGTGTTTTTAACATTGAGTTTTCCATAGGGCGGTTGGCCTCACTTTTAGCCCGAACGGCTGAATGGATTTGCACGAAACTTGGCAAAATTGTAGGGACTGGTAGCCCGATGTGCCTTTTGTAGGTCTCAATATATGTGCTCCAGTGGATTTTGAGAAATTAACGTTTAAAAAAAGATATATATCTGTAACAGCGGACCGGTTAGCGCTCTGGTTCGCGGACTTTTCGCGCAACGGAGCTTTGTGAAGCGAAGCTGATTGGTTCTCCGGCGTCTGTCAACATTCCAAACAGTCCGTAGCGGCCGCCATCTTGTCTCTCGGTAGGATCGAGAGACAAGAGGAGGTCAAAACAAAGGGGGAAATAACTATAAGGGGGCATAGTAGATCCTCGCTGACCCCCTAGGTTTGATGTGGAGGTTTTAAAAGGGCCCCGCGGGGCAAAAAAAAATAATAAAAATAATAATCGAACGGCTGAATGGATTTGCACGAAACTTGGCAAAATATTAGGGACTGGTAGCCCGATGTGCCTTTGCTAGGTCTCAATATATGTGCTCCAGTGGATTTTGAGAAATTAACGTTCAAAAAAAGATATATATCTGTAACAGCGCTCCGCTTCGCGTAACGGAGGTTTGCGAAGCTGATTGGTCATTCTGTCACTGGGCTATAGTTGGGCTACATCTGGCTGATATTTGGGCTACATTTGTTTTTTTGTGTGTCTGGCGGCCATCTTTGGGCTACATTGGGCTACATTGGGCTTCATTGGGCTACATTCGGCTAATTAGCAAATAGCTCATCGCAAACTAGGAATGGTAAAGAATCGCTATTTATTCCTTAAAGTTCGCTATTTAGGAAATGCAAATAACTTTGATGATACATATGGCGGTTCATCTCTAACAAGATAAGAAGCATAGGGATAGATTTATGATGACTGGCGCATCACCAGGGATGTGTTAGTCATTCTGTGCCGCTGTTCCGTCACCTATGGTGTGCTGCATTTACAATGCGGCGCATCACGGGGCAAAAACAGCACAGATGCGTGATGTATCTGTGCCGTAAAGGTGGCGCATTGCTGGAGTTGTATCGCAAGTGTGATGAAGCTCCAGCAAGGGTCGGGGGTGCCCCTGTCGCAGGGTTTCTGTTCTCACACAGAACTGTGGACAGAGGATTGGAACCTCGGCGAATTAGGGTGTCCCAAAACTCACGTTAGTAATCAAAAACTATTTAGCAAGCTAGGTACAGTGTCACATTGGATATAACAAACTCTCAATGTTTAGACAATCCAGAATATGAACTTATAGTACCTCAGGATACGTGGAACTCATGAACAGTCGGTCGTTATATATTTCTTAGAAACCAGAACATGGAGTTAAGAAGAACACATGTGTATTTGAAATGTTTATTTACTAATGCCGTCTTCTCAGGCGTAGTACCTTAGATAATAAAAGTACACATATTATCAGTAGCAAAATTACCAGCATAGTTACTAGTACATAAAAAGTGAATGGTGATAGTATGTTAACATGCTGTAAATGAATAAGAGTTAGCAACACTTATAAGCAGCCGCGGGCCGTGGAGGGAGTTACGGTGAGGCAGGGAGGCGGGGAGGGGGAGAAGCAGGGTGGAGAATACAAGTACACATATTATCAGTAGCAAAATTACCAGCATAGTTACTAGTACATAAAAAGCGAATGGTGACAGTATGTTAACATGCTGTAAATGAATAAGAGTTAGCAACACTTATAAGCAGCCGCGGGCCGTGGAGGGAGTTACGGTGGGGCAGGGAGGCGGGGAGGGGGAGGGGCAAGGTAGAGAGGGCTCCACCCTGCTTCTCCCCCTCCCCGCCTCCCTGCCTCACCGTAACTCCCTCCACGGCCCGCGGCTGCTTATATCTCACCCTCCCTAATACACATATTATATTATTTGCTAAGAAGGTCTCTTTGTGTTGGTTTAGGGCGTGCCCATACTTTAGTGTCTTAGATTTGAAGGAATCACATCAGCATACACCAGCTCTCTCTTCATGTGAACCGCATCAACTGTTGTGTATGTGTGTTCGGCAAAGCAATATAAAACCCGCCTCATGCCCAGAATTGGCAGAAGTTGCACTTATGTTATGAGTATGAAGTCGTGGAGATCAGACCTCATAACAATTCTGTATCGTGTTGTTCTTGAAACTTTAGCACTCGCTGTACAGATATAGTTTAACAAGTAAAGCAGATAGTAGACCAATAACATATTATTCTCATGTAAACCACGATGAACTACTAGGTGGAAAGCTAAAGCAACAACTAAATGTCGTGTGCAGAAGTTGCAAAAAAGGAAAAATGGCGTTTAAACCGGTAATGAGCCCATGCTAACTTAACACGGTGTAAAGATATCCAGGACCTAGATGACACCTCCCCATGATCCGGAAACGAACTGAATAAGATAATAGAAGTGCCATCTCATGAGAGCAGATTGCAAGTTTATATGTGGACGGTCCGCAAGGTAAAGCATTAAAAACTAGGAAAATTCAATGCTAAAGAAAAATAAAACAGCCAAGTACTTTATCGAGTCTTAAGCCAATAGGCAAGGTAAATAATACAAACTTGACAATTAAGTCAATGAATTGTCAATGAAATGCTAGTACTCAGCATATGAAACATGAAAAAGGTCTATGACATAACTGTGTATGCAAAATAAGCTGCAACAGCCTCCAACAGGAAGTCACCGTCTTCATCCGAAAACAGTTCAGCCATCCAATTTAAAAGCGGAAAAGAACATACGTGCTCTCCCAGCACCGGATCCTCTATCACCATCAGAGGACAGCTCGGTGGGTTTTCAAGAAAGCTGTGTTCCAAGAAAGACTGTGCTGCCGCCAGTAAATTCCAGGGACCAAGTAGTCCATGCATCAATGCCACAGCCATAATCCTTTCGCCAGGACAAACCAACTCGTGAGTAATGATAGGAGTCATCAGCTGATTAAAGTCGACGTCAGGAGAAACCGGTCCGCAGAGACACAAATCAATGGCCCAATCGAAATCACAGGTCAGGCAGTGAAATACAGGCTGGACACAGGTGAAGTAGGAGAACCGAAAAGATAATCCATATGCCGTGCTTAATATCGCCAACGGCATTGTGCCATAATATTCTAGCATGCGATTGCGGAACAGTGTCAGCAGCTGCAGGGTCGGAGGTTGCATAGGAGGGACATCCATATTTAAAAATGTAAAAAAGCACAAGAGCGTCCGCTGGTAATGCAAGTAAAAATGCAATCCACGAACCAGAGTGGAGAAAATGGAATGAAAGGGAGCAGGGATGACTCCAAAGATTTTCTCAAATGAAGTCACGAGACCACTGGTAACAACTTTAAAAAAGTGTGCCAGGGATTTTGTGGAGGATGCGTTAAAGATAGTCGGAAACATGTTGCTGAAATTGAAAGGCAAACCTGTGTACGGGTGTTCGCTATGTGAAGTACGAAAGTTTCACGGGCCGAACTCAAGGCCACCTCTCTCTGAGACAAAAGAGCTCTTATTCTTGTCATGCCGTTGAAACGTGTCCCAAGGTTGGTATTTGTGGCCAGATTGAAAACTCCCTATGTTCATGTGTGGGAGGAAATAGAACATTTCTGCAGCAAATAACCCGTTCACTTACTGTTACGATAAAAGGAATACTTTTAATTAACTCAGAACAATCTTCATTATTGAGCATCAAATAACTACCATTTTCCAACAACTTGAACGTGGGGATGATAGCAGGAACTGGCGTGCCTTGCAACACGCAAGCCATATTTGGTCGGTGTTTGTTGCATGAATCGTGTAACTGTATGTGCCTACACATTAGTGAATGATCTGGCGTCTCAGTGCATTCCTCTCCATTCAGATAAACTTCTTGATCATCTTTGAAACATCTGTATGTGTATGGAAGCGACCAGACCTCATGAACAAAAGCACTACCTAAAGCTTCATAAAGACCTATTGGTATATATTTCATACAATTTGAAAACTTATATAAAGCAAAAGGCAGCGTTATTAAACCGTGGATAAGGCATGTTGCCAAAAAACCCGCAATCCTCTGCTGATGATGTCACTGAGCATGTCATGAATGATGTAATATGTGACATCATCAGTAGTGGATTATGGGTAATAGTATCTCTAGTTTACTCCCCTATAGCTGTCTTTCTTTTAACATAAGTGTGTGTTTCCTTCCCTTATACTTACTGTTTTTGGTTCGCTTCCAGTTCGCGTACCAGCGAGCGAACTAGGAAGCGAACTAAGAGAAATAGAGGTTGGCACAGTTCCAAATATTGTACCAATTTTTTAATAACGGGGAGGTAGTTCTGAAAAGAACTTTTTTTTTTATTTTTCTGAACATTTTTTTAATGTTTTTGAATTTTTCGGAACAGTTTTATATTTTTTTGGGTTTTTCTTGGAGGGGGCAATGAAAACGATTCATTGTAAAGGGCTCAACAGGAGCAACAAAACAAAAAAAAGAAGTATTTATTATTTTGGGCGTTTCGGACAAACTTGCATATGATAGTCAATAGCTCTGTTGATCAGAGTGATGCTTCTTTCTCCGTAGGAAATGAATCCATCGCAAAATACGCAGGTGTGTTTTACTTCACCAAATCTCATTTGTATATTTGGCACCATCTCCCTGCCCTCTGGTCCCGTTACTTCCGGTACAACAGATCTTCTGGCCATAATAGGGAGATTATCTAGGTCGTTCCGAAACTGTGCAGCACTGTAGTTGTTAGGATGCCACCTAGTCATATGGCGATGCATTGTGTAGTTTCCGAAACTGTATTTTTTGTCGGTCCCTCTGGACAGTCTATCTTGACATATAAGGCAAGTTACGTATCTTGCATTTACTTTTTTCTGACCTTTGGGAATTTTAAAAAATTGCCAAATGAAGTTTTCTTTCCGGTGAGACGTCTTGGGCTGCTCAGGCAAAAACTGCCTCTCTTCGTGCTCGTCCTCCTGTTCCTCTTCTTCTTCTTCTTGTTGAATTACAACTTGAGCAGGTGGTCCTCTCTTCCTTGGAGGTGGTGGAGGTGGTGGGGAAGCACCAGCTGAAGCTACTAAAGAAGCCATTGCTCAGTGATCACAAAGGGTCTTTCTCTCACAATGATGAAAGTCAGAGTGAGGAAAGAAGGAGGGATTTTCATCATTTGGGAAAAACAAGAGTTCTCAACCAATCAAAAGTGTTCATTTTAGATTATATGACCTAGTCTTACATCATTAGGAAACCAAAAGTGAAATGAACCAATGAAAAGTGTTATTACCAAGTCACATGACCTGCTGTGTTTACGTTACGCGCTTTGCAGGGCCTCCCGGTTTGCTTCCAGAAACCTGCGCTTTGGCACTCGCTTCGCGTACCAGTTCGCTAACGTAGCACGTCATATGACGTATCACGCGACAACGTGGAACGTCATGCGGACGGGAGGCGTCACGATGTTGTTTTCTAACGCGGCACTTGCGGTAAAGAAACGTTTACCGGCTCGCGGTCTATTTCGCGGCATCAAGGTCAGCTAACGGGAAGCTTCCCGATTCGCGAAGCGGGAACGAAGAAAAAAAAATATTTAAAAAAAAAATTATTCATAAACATATAAAATATATTTTTGGATTTAAAGAAGAATACATTTTACAGCTACAGATATTAGCTGTTAAAAAACCAATGAAATTCACAGAAAAAACCATAGGTTATAGACCATATATAGTTAGGAATTAGCATTTACAAAACCTTGAAAATTCACTGAAAAAACCATAGGTTATAGACCATATATAGTTAGGAATTAGCATTTAGAAAACCTTATTTTACTCACACAAAACCATTGAAATTCCATATATAGTTAGTTGCACTAACTATATATCGCGCACCCGCAATCCACTGCTGATGATGTCACATATTACATCATTCATGACATGGTCAGTGACATCACTGATGACATCACTGATGACATCTCAAATGACATCACTGATGACAACATCCAGTGACTGTATGTTTCTGTAAAGTTAAAATATGTCTTAGATATTGAAGAATGAGTGGATGTATAAGTGTCTGGATGAAGGATTTAGTAGGTGCGTGACTGACTGTATGAGTGAGTGATTAAATGTGTCTCACTGAATGCATGGGTTAGTGACTAAACTGTCTTAATTTGTGCATCATTATGTCTGTTGTGATGTAAACTGCTGCATGTGTTGATCATTAGCTATACGAGAGGCTATATGTGTTATTAATTGGTTGCCCAAGTATTTCTATGGGAGATTGAGTTTGTGTGGGGGTGGCTGGGAGGTGTGTGACTCTGTGCATAGATGTGTGAGCAGTTGATTCACTAGGTGTATGAGTTCAAGAGTGCATGTGGAAAAAGCTACATGGGCGGTTGACTGTGTGCATGAGTGTATTGATGAGTGAATGGATATCTCAATGCTACATGTCATAGTAAGTACATATGTAAAACACAGTACATGTGAGAGTTGGCATATATAAATAACTGTGCATGAGAGCCACTGAATGTGTGAGTGGCTGTATGGATCATTGTGAACTTGTATCAGGGATTGTATAAGAGAGTAAATATGTGTTAGTATATGTTTGAATAAGTAAGGTGTGTATAACTGTATAGTTGAGGAAATGGAGGTGAGATTGTTTCTTTGCATGACTGACTAGGTGTGTGAGTAACTCCATGGATGAGTGGCAGTGTGTGAGTGTCTGTATACACTGAGTGTATCTAAGGTTATATTAGAGTCTGAAGAGGTTTATCGTATTAGCACAAGAATGATGTCAAATGAGATGTCATCAGTGATGTCATCAGTGATGTCATTTGAGATGTCATCAGTGATGTCATCAGTGATGTCACTGACCATGTCATGAATGATGTAATATGTGACATCATCAGCAGTGGATTGCGGGTGCGCGATATATAGTTAGTGCAACTAACTATATATGGAATTTCAATGGTTTTGTGTGAGTAAAATAAGGTTTTCTAAATGCTAATTCCTAACTATATATGGTCTATAACCTATGGTTTTTTCAGTGAATATATATATATATATATATATTACCTACTGGCGGTCGCCAGTAGGTATATATAGTTAGGATTTTTTCTCTATGGGTTTTTTGAAAATTCTATGTCTAATAACTTTGGCGTTTGTGGACGGAATCGGCTGAAATTTTCAGGAAAATGGCACATTTTGTTTCTGAGCAGCCCTTGAAAATTTGGGGGGGGTTCGTCCAGTGGGGGCCGAGAAAAAAGGGGGGTCCCAAAACGTGTTTTTAACATTGAGTTTTCCATAGGGCGGTTGGCCTCACTTTTAGCCCGAACGGCTGAATGGATTTGCACGAAACTTGGCAAAATTGTAGGGACTGGTAGCCCGATGTGCCTTTTGTAGGTCTCAATATATGTGCTCCAGTGGATTTTGAGAAATTAACGTTTAAAAAAAGATATATATCTGTAACAGCGGACCGGTTAGCGCTCTGGTTCGCGGACTTTTCGCGCAACGGAGCTTTGTGAAGCGAAGCTGATTGGTTCTCCGGCGTCTGTCAACATTCCAAACAGTCCGTAGCGGCCGCCATCTTGTCTCTCGGTAGGATCGAGAGACAAGAGGAGGTCAAAACAAAGGGGGAAATAACTATAAGGGGGCATAGTAGATCCTCGCTGACCCCCTAGGTTTGATGTGGAGGTTTTAAAAGGGCCCCGCGGGGCAAAAAAAAATAATAAAAATAATAATCGAACGGCTGAATGGATTTGCACGAAACTTGGCAAAATATTAGGGACTGGTAGCCCGATGTGCCTTTGCTAGGTCTCAATATATGTGCTCCAGTGGATTTTGAGAAATTAACGTTCAAAAAAAGATATATATCTGTAACAGCGCTCCGCTTCGCGTAACGGAGGTTTGCGAAGCTGATTGGTCATTCTGTCACTGGGCTATAGTTGGGCTACATCTGGCTGATATTTGGGCTACATTTGTTTTTTTGTGTGTCTGGCGGCCATCTTTGGGCTACATTGGGCTACATTGGGCTTCATTGGGCTACATTCGGCTAATTAGCAAATAGCTCATCGCAAACTAGGAATGGTAAAGAATCGCTATTTATTCCTTAAAGTTCGCTATTTAGGAAATGCAAATAACTTTGATGATACATATGGCGGTTCATCTCTAACAAGATAAGAAGCATAGGGATAGATTTATGATGACTGGCGCATCACCAGGGATGTGTTAGTCATTCTGTGCCGCTGTTCCGTCACCTATGGTGTGCTGCATTTACAATGCGGCGCATCACGGGGCAAAAACAGCACAGATGCGTGATGTATCTGTGCCGTAAAGGTGGCGCATTGCTGGAGTTGTATCGCAAGTGTGATGAAGCTCCAGCAAGGGTCGGGGGTGCCCCTGTCGCAGGGTTTCTGTTCTCACACAGAACTGTGGACAGAGGATTGGATCCTCGGCGAATTAGGGTGTCCCAAAACTCACGTTAGTAATCAAAAACTATTTAGCAAGCTAGGTACAGTGTCACATTGGATATAACAAACTCTCAATGTTTAGACAATCCAGAATATGAACTTATAGTACCTCAGGATACGTGGAACTCATGAACAGTCGGTCGTTATATATTTCTTAGAAACCAGAACATGGAGTTAAGAAGAACACATGTGTATTTGAAATGTTTATTTACTAATGCCGTCTTCTCAGGCGTAGTACCTTAGATAATAAAAGTACACATATTATCAGTAGCAAAATTACCAGCATAGTTACTAGTACATAAAAAGTGAATGGTGATAGTATGTTAACATGCTGTAAATGAATAAGAGTTAGCAACACTTATAAGCAGCCGCGGGCCGTGGAGGGAGTTACGGTGAGGCAGGGAGGCGGGGAGGGGGAGAAGCAGGGTGGAGAATACAAGTACACATATTATCAGTAGCAAAATTACCAGCATAGTTACTAGTACATAAAAAGCGAATGGTGACAGTATGTTAACATGCTGTAAATGAATAAGAGTTAGCAACACTTATAAGCAGCCGCGGGCCGTGGAGGGAGTTACGGTGGGGCAGGGAGGCGGGGAGGGGGAGGGGCAAGGTAGAGAGGGCTCCACCCTGCTTCTCCCCCTCCCCGCCTCCCTGCCTCACCGTAACTCCCTCCACGGCCCGCGGCTGCTTATATCTCACCCTCCCTAATACACATATTATATTATTTGCTAAGAAGGTCTCTTTGTGTTGGTTTAGGGCGTGCCCATACTTTAGTGTCTTAGATTTGAAGGAATCACATCAGCATACACCAGCTCTCTCTTCATGTGAACCGCATCAACTGTTGTGTATGTGTGTTCGGCAAAGCAATATAAAACCCGCCTCATGCCCAGAATTGGCAGAAGTTGCACTTATGTTATGAGTATGAAGTCGTGGAGATCAGACCTCATAACAATTCTGTATCGTGTTGTTCTTGAAACTTTAGCACTCGCTGTACAGATATAGTTTAACAAGTAAAGCAGATAGTAGACCAATAACATATTATTCTCATGTAAACCACGATGAACTACTAGGTGGAAAGCTAAAGCAACAACTAAATGTCGTGTGCAGAAGTTGCAAAAAAGGAAAAATGGCGTTTAAACCGGTAATGAGCCCATGCTAACTTAACACGGTGTAAAGATATCCAGGACCTAGATGACACCTCCCCATGATCCGGAAACGAACTGAATAAGATAATAGAAGTGCCATCTCATGAGAGCAGATTGCAAGTTTATATGTGGACGGTCCGCAAGGTAAAGCATTAAAAACTAGGAAAATTCAATGCTAAAGAAAAATAAAACAGCCAAGTACTTTATCGAGTCTTAAGCCAATAGGCAAGGTAAATAATAAAAACTTGACAATTAAGTCAATGAATTGTCAATGAAATGCTAGTACTCAGCATATGAAACATGAAAAAGGTCTATGACATAACTGTGTATGCAAAATAAGCTGCAACAGCCTCCAACAGGAAGTCACCGTCTTCATCCGAAAACAGTTCAGCCATCCAATTTAAAAGCGGAAAAGAACATACGTGCTCTCCCAGCACCGGATCCTCTATCACCATCAGAGGACAGCTCGGTGGGTTTTCAAGAAAGCTGTGTTCCAAGAAAGACTGTGCTGCCGCCAGTAAATTCCAGGGACCAAGTAGTCCATGCATCAATGCCACAGCCATAATCCTTTCGCCAGGACAAACCAACTCGTGAGTAATGATAGGAGTCATCAGCTGATTAAAGTCGACGTCAGGAGAAACCGGTCCGCAGAGACACAAATCAATGGCCCAATCGAAATCACAGGTCAGGCAGTGAAATACAGGCTGGACACAGGTGAAGTAGGAGAACCGAAAAGATAATCCATATGCCGTGCTTAATATCGCCAACGGCATTGTGCCATAATATTCTAGCATGCGATTGCGGAACAGTGTCAGCAGCTGCAGGGTCGGAGGTTGCATAGGAGGGACATCCATATTTAAAAATGTAAAAAAGCACAAGAGCGTCCGCTGGTAATGCAAGTAAAAATGCAATCCACGAACCAGAGTGGAGAAAATGGAATGAAAGGGAGCAGGGATGACTCCAAAGATTTTCTCAAATGAAGTCACGAGACCACTGGTAACAACTTTAAAAAAGTGTGCCAGGGATTTTGTGGAGGATGCGTTAAAGATAGTCGGAAACATGTTGCTGAAATTGAAAGGCAAACCTGTGTACGGGTGTTCGCTATGTGAAGTACGAAAGTTTCACGGGCCGAACTCAAGGCCACCTCTCTCTGAGACAAAAGAGCTCTTATTCTTGTCATGCCGTTGAAACGTGTCCCAAGGTTGGTATTTGTGGCCAGATTGAAAACTCCCTATGTTCATGTGTGGGAGGAAATAGAACATTTCTGCAGCAAATAACCCGTTCACTTACTGTTACGATAAAAGGAATACTTTTAATTAACTCAGAACAATCTTCATTATTGAGCATCAAATAACTACCATTTTCCAACAACTTGAACGTGGGGATGATAGCAGGAACTGGCGTGCCTTGCAACACGCAAGCCATATTTGGTCGGTGTTTGTTGCATGAATCGTGTAACTGTATGTGCCTACACATTAGTGAATGATCTGGCGTCTCAGTGCATTCCTCTCCATTCAGATAAACTTCTTGATCATCTTTGAAACATCTGTATGTGTATGGAAGCGACCAGACCTCATGAACAAAAGCACTACCTAAAGCTTCATAAAGACCTATTGGTATATATTTCATACAATTTGAAAACTTATATAAAGCAAAAGGCAGCGTTATTAAACCGTGGATAAGGCATGTTGCCAAAAAACCCGCAATCCTCTGCTGATGATGTCACTGAGCATGTCATGAATGATGTAATATGTGACATCATCAGTAGTGGATTATGGGTAATAGTATCTCTAGTTTACTCCCCTATAGCTGTCTTTCTTTTAACATAAGTGTGTGTTTCCTTCCCTTATACTTACTGTTTTTGGTTCGCTTCCAGTTCGCGTACCAGCGAGCGAACTAGGAAGCGAACTAAGAGAAATAGAGGTTGGCACAGTTCCAAATATTGTACCAATTTTTTAATAACGGGGAGGTAGTTCTGAAAAGAACTTTTTTTTTTTTTTTTTCTGAACATTTTTTTAATGTTTTTGAATTTTTCGGAACAGTTTTATATTTTTTTGGGTTTTTCTTGGAGGGGGCAATGAAAACGATTCATTGTAAAGGGCTCAACAGGAGCAACAAAACAAAAAAAAGAAGTATTTATTATTTTGGGCGTTTCGGACAAACTTGCATATGATAGTCAATAGCTCTGTTGATCAGAGTGATGCTTCTTTCTCCGTAGGAAATGAATCCATCGCAAAATACGCAGGTGTGTTTTACTTCACCAAATCTCATTTGTATATTTGGCACCATCTCCCTGCCCTCTGGTCCCGTTACTTCCGGTACAACAGATCTTCTGGCCATAATAGGGAGATTATCTAGGTCGTTCCGAAACTGTGCAGCACTGTAGTTGTTAGGATGCCACCTAGTCATATGGCGATGCATTGTGTAGTTTCCGAAACTGTATTTTTTGTCGGTCCCTCTGGACAGTCTATCTTGACATATAAGGCAAGTTACGTATCTTGCATTTACTTTTTTCTGACCTTTGGGAATTTTAAAAAATTGCCAAATGAAGTTTTCTTTCCGGTGAGACGTCTTGGGCTGCTCAGGCAAAAACTGCCTCTCTTCGTGCTCGTCCTCCTGTTCCTCTTCTTCTTCTTCTTGTTGAATTACAACTTGAGCAGGTGGTCCTCTCTTCCTTGGAGGTGGTGGAGGTGGTGGGGAAGCACCAGCTGAAGCTACTAAAGAAGCCATTGCTCAGTGATCACAAAGGGTCTTTCTCTCACAATGATGAAAGTCAGAGTGAGGAAAGAAGGAGGGATTTTCATCATTTGGGAAAAACAAGAGTTCTCAACCAATCAAAAGTGTTCATTTTAGATTATATGACCTAGTCTTACATCATTAGGAAACCAAAAGTGAAATGAACCAATGAAAAGTGTTATTACCAAGTCACATGACCTGCTGTGTTTACGTTACGCGCTTTGCAGGGCCTCCCGGTTTGCTTCCAGAAACCTGCGCTTTGGCACTCGCTTCGCGTACCAGTTCGCTAACGTAGCACGTCATATGACGTATCACGCGACAACGTGGAACGTCATGCGGACGGGAGGCGTCACGATGTTGTTTTCTAACGCGGCACTTGCGGTAAAGAAACGTTTACCGGCTCGCGGTCTATTTCGCGGCATCAAGGTCAGCTAACGGGAAGCTTCCCGATTCGCGAAGCGGGAACGAAGAAAAAAAAATATTTAAAAAAAAAATTATTCATAAACATATAAAATATATTTTTGGATTTAAAGAAGAATACATTTTACAGCTACAGATATTAGCTGTTAAAAAACCAATGAAATTCACAGAAAAAACCATAGGTTATAGACCATATATAGTTAGGAATTAGCATTTACAAAACCTTGAAAATTCACTGAAAAAACCATAGGTTATAGACCATATATAGTTAGGAATTAGCATTTAGAAAACCTTATTTTACTCACACAAAACCATTGAAATTCCATATATAGTTAGTTGCACTAACTATATATCGCGCACCCGCAATCCACTGCTGATGATGTCACATATTACATCATTCATGACATGGTCAGTGACATCACTGATGACATCACTGATGACATCTCAAATGACATCACTGATGACAACATCCAGTGACTGTATGTTTCTGTAAAGTTAAAATATGTCTTAGATATTGAAGAATGAGTGGATGTATAAGTGTCTGGATGAAGGATTTAGTAGGTGCGTGACTGACTGTATGAGTGAGTGATTAAATGTGTCTCACTGAATGCATGGGTTAGTGACTAAACTGTCTTAATTTGTGCATCATTATGTCTGTTGTGATGTAAACTGCTGCATGTGTTGATCATTAGCTATACGAGAGGCTATATGTGTTATTAATTGGTTGCCCAAGTATTTCTATGGGAGATTGAGTTTGTGTGGGGGTGGCTGGGAGGTGTGTGACTCTGTGCATAGATGTGTGAGCAGTTGATTCACTAGGTGTATGAGTTCAAGAGTGCATGTGGAAAAAGCTACATGGGCGGTTGACTGTGTGCATGAGTGTATTGATGAGTGAATGGATATCTCAATGCTACATGTCATAGTAAGTACATATGTAAAACACAGTACATGTGAGAGTTGGCATATATAAATAACTGTGCATGAGAGCCACTGAATGTGTGAGTGGCTGTATGGATCATTGTGAACTTGTATCAGGGATTGTATAAGAGAGTAAATATGTGTTAGTATATGTTTGAATAAGTAAGGTGTGTATAACTGTATAGTTGAGGAAATGGAGGTGAGATTGTTTCTTTGCATGACTGACTAGGTGTGTGAGTAACTCCATGGATGAGTGACAGTGTGTGAGTGTCTGTATACACTGAGTGTATCTAAGGTTATATTAGAGTCTGAAGAGGTTTATCGTATTAGCACAAGAATGATGTCAAATGAGATGTCATCAGTGATGTCATCAGTGATGTCATTTGAGATGTCATCAGTGATGTCATCAGTGATGTCACTGACCATGTCATGAATGATGTAATATGTGACATCATCAGCAGTGGATTGCGGGTGCGCGATATATAGTTAGTGCAACTAACTATATATGGAATTTCAATGGTTTTGTGTGAGTAAAATAAGGTTTTCTAAATGCTAATTCCTAACTATATATGGTCTATAACCTATGTTTTTTTCAGTGAATATATATATATATATATATATTACCTACTGGCGGTCGCCAGTAGGTATATATAGTTAGGATTTTTTCTCTATGGGTTTTTTGAAAATTCTATGTCTAATAACTTTGGCGTTTGTGGACGGAATCGGCTGAAATTTTCAGGAAAATGGCACATTTTGTTTCTGAGCAGCCCTTGAAAATTTGGGGGGGGTTCGTCCAGTGGGGGCCGAGAAAAAAGGGGGGTCCCAAAACGTGTTTTTAACATTGAGTTTTCCATAGGGAGGTTGGCCTCACTTTTAGCCCGAACGGCTGAATGGATTTGCACGAAACTTGGCAAAATTGTAGGGACTGGTAGCCCGATGTGCCTTTTGTAGGTCTCAATATATGTGCTCCAGTGGATTTTGAGAAATTAACGTTTAAAAAAAGATATATATCTGTAACAGCGGACCGGTTAGCGCTCTGGTTCGCGGACTTTTCGCGCAACGGAGCTTTGTGAAGCGAAGCTGATTGGTTCTCCGGCGTCTGTCAACATTCCAAACAGTCCGTAGCGGCCGCCATCTTGTCTCTCGGTAGGATCGAGAGACAAGAGGAGGTCAAAACAAAGGGGGAAATAACTATAAGGGGGCATAGTAGATCCTCGCTGACCCCCTAGGTTTGATGTGGAGGTTTTAAAAGGGCCCCGCGGGGCAAAAAAAAATAATAAAAATAATAATTGAACGGCTGAATGGATTTGCACGAAACTTGGCAAAATATTAGGGACTGGTAGCCCGATGTGCCTTTGCTAGGTCTCAATATATGTGCTCCAGTGGATTTTGAGAAATTAACGTTCAAAAAAAGATATATATCTGTAACAGCGCTCCGCTTCGCGTAACGGAGGTTTGCGAAGCTGATTGGTCATTCTGTCACTGGGCTATAGTTGGGCTACATCTGGCTGATATTTGGGCTACATTTGTTTTTTTGTGTGTCTGGCGGCCATCTTTGGGCTACATTGGGCTACATTGGGCTTCATTGGGCTACATTCGGCTAATTAGCAAATAGCTCATCGCAAACTAGGAATGGTAAAGAATCGCTATTTATTCCTTAAAGTTCGCTATTTAGGAAATGCAAATAACTTTTATGATACATATGGCGGTTCATCTCTAACAAGATAAGAAGCATAGGGATAGATTTATGATGACTGGCGCATCACCAGGGATGTGTTAGTCATTCTGTGCCGCTGTTCCGTCACCTATGGTGTGCTGCATTTACAATGCGGCGCATCATGGGGCAAAAACAGCACAGATGCGTGATGTATCTGTGCCGTAAAGGTGGCGCATTGCTGGAGTTGTATCGCAAGTGTGATGAAGCTCCAGCAAGGGTCGGGGGTGCCCCTGTCGCAGGGTTTCTGTTCTCACACAGAACTGTGGACAGAGGATTGGAACCTCGGCGAATTAGGGTGTCCCAAAACTCACGTTAGTAATCAAAAACTATTTAGCAAGCTAGGTACAGTGTCACATTGGATATAACAAACTCTCAATGTTTAGACAATCCAGAATATGAACTTATAGTACCTCAGGATACGTGGAACTCATGAACAGTCGGTCGTTATATATTTCTTAGAAACCAGAACATGGAGTTAAGAAGAACACATGTGTATTTGAAATGTTTATTTACTAATGCCGTCTTCTCAGGCGTAGTACCTTAGATAATAAAAGTACACATATTATCAGTAGCAAAATTACCAGCATAGTTACTAGTACATAAAAAGTGAATGGTGATAGTATGTTAACATGCTGTAAATGAATAAGAGTTAGCAACACTTATAAGCAGCCGCGGGCCGTGGAGGGAGTTACGGTGAGGCAGGGAGGCGGGGAGGGGGAGAAGCAGGGTGGAGAATACAAGTACACATATTATCAGTAGCAAAATTACCAGCATAGTTACTAGTACATAAAAAGCGAATGGTGACAGTATGTTAACATGCTGTAAATGAATAAGAGTTAGCAACACTTATAAGCAGCCGCGGGCCGTGGAGGGAGTTACGGTGGGGCAGGGAGGCGGGGATGGGGAGGGGCAAGGTAGAGAGGGCTCCACCCTGCTTCTCCCCCTCCCCGCCTCCCTGCCCCATCGTAACTCCCTCCACGGCCCGCGGCTGCTTATATCTCACCCTCCCTAATACACATATTATATTATTTGCTAAGAAGGTCTCTTTGTGTTGGTTTAGGGCGTGTCCATACTTTAGTGTCTTAGATTTGAAGGAATCACATCAGCATACACCAGCTCTCTCTTCATGTGAACCGCATCAACTGTTGTGTATGTGTGTTCGGCAAAGCAATATAAAACCCGCCTCATGCCCAGAATTGGCAGAAGTTGCACTTATGTTATGAGTATGAAGTCGTGGAGATCAGACCTCATAACAATTCTGTATCGTGTTGTTCTTGAAACTTTAGCACTCGCTGTACAGATATAGTTTAACAAGTAAAGCAGATAGTAGACCAATAACATATTATTCTCATGTAAACCACGATGAACTACTAGGTGGAAAGCTAAAGCAACAACTAAGTGTCGTGTGCAGAAGTTGCAAAAAAGGAAAAATGGCGTTTAAACCGGTAATGAGCCCATGCTAACTTAACACGGTGTAAAGATATCCAGGACCTAGATGACACCTCCTCATGATCCGGAAACGAACTGAATAAGATAATAGAAGTGCCATCTCATGAGAGCAGATTGCAAGTTTATATGTGGACGGTCCGCAAGGTAAAGCATTAAAAACTAGGAAAATTCAATGCTAAAGAAAAATAAAACAGCCAAGTACTTTATCGAGTCTTAAGCCAATAGGCAAGGTAAATAATAAAAACTTGACAAATAAGTCAATGAATTGTCAATGAAATGCTAGTACTCAGCATATCAAACATGAAAAAGGTCTATGACATAACTGTGTATGCAAAATAAGCTGCAACAGCCTCCAATAGGAAGTCACCGTCTTCATCCGAAAACAGTTCAGCCATCCAATTTAAAAGCGGAAAAGAACATACGTGCTCTCCCAGCACCGGATCCTCTATCACCATCAGAGGACAGCTCGGTGGGTTTTCAAGAAAGCTGTGTTCCAAGAAAGACTGTGCTGCCGCCAGTAAATTCCAGGGACCAAGTAGTCCATGCATCAATGCCACAGCCATAATCCTTTCGCCAGGACAAATCAACTCGTGAGTAATGATAGGAGTCATCAGCTGATTAAAGTCGACGTCAGGAGAAACCGGTCCGCAGAGACACAAATCAATGGCCCAATCGAAATCACAGGTCAGGCAGTGAAATACAGGCTGGACACAGGTGAAGTAGGAGAACCGAAAAGATAATCCATATGCCGTGCTTAATATCGCCAACGGCATTGTGCCATAATATTCTAGCATGCGATTGCGGAACAGTGTCAGCAGCTGCAGGGTCGGAGGTTGCATAGGAGGGACATCCATATTTAAAAATGTAAAAAAGCACAAGAGCGTCCGCTGGTAATGCAAGTAAAAATGCAATCCACGAACCAGAGTGGAGAAAATGGAATGAAAGGGAGCAGGGATGACTCCAAAGATTTTCTCAAATGAAGTCACGAGACCACTGGTAACAACTTTAAAAAAGTGTGCCAGGGATTTTGTGGAGGATGCGTTAAAGATAGTCGGAAACATGTTGCTGAAATTGAAAGGCAAACCTGTGTACGGGTGTTCGCTATGTGAAGTACGAAAGTTTCACGGGCCGAACTCAAGGCCACCTCTCTCTGAGACAAAAGAGCTCTTATTCTTGTCATGCCGTTGAAACGTGTCCCAAGGTTGGTATTTGTGGCCAGATTGAAAACTCCCTATGTTCATGTGTGGGAGGAAATAGAACATTTCTGCAGCAAATAACCCGTTCACTTACTGTTACGATAAAAGGAATACTTTTTAATTAACTCAGAACAATCTTCATTATTGAGCATCAAATAACTACCATTTTCCAACAACTTGAACGTGGGGATGATAGCAGGAACTGGCGTGCCTTGCAACACGCAAGCCATATTTGGTCGGTGTTTGTTGCATGAATCGTGTAACTGTATGTGCCTACACATTAGTGAATGATCTGGCGTCTCAGTGCATTCCTCTCCATTCAGATAAACTTCTTGATCATCTTTGAAACATCTGTATGTGTATGGAAGCGACCAGACCTCATGAACAAAAGCACTACCTAAAGGTTCATAAAGACCTATTGGTATATATTTCATACAATTTGAAAACTTATATAAAGCAAAAGGCAGCGTTATTAAACCGTGAATAAGGCATGTTGCCAAAAAACCCGCAATCCTCTGCTGATGATGTCACTGAGCATGTCATGAATGATGTAATATGTGACATCATCAGTAGTGGATTATGGGTAATAGTATCTCTAGTTTACTCCCCTATAGCTGTCTTTCTTTTAACATAAGTGTGTGTTTCCTTCCCTTATACTTACTGTTTTTGGTTCGCTTCCAGTTCGCGTACCAGCGAGCGAACTAGGAAGCGAACTAAGAGAAATAGAGGTTGGCACAGTTCCAAATATTGTACCAATTTTTTAATAACGGGGAGGTAGTTCTGAAAAGAACTTTTTTTTTTATTTTTCTGAACATTTTTTTACTGTTTTTGAATTTTTCGGAACAGTTTTATATTTTTTGGGGTTTTTCTTGGAGGGGGCAATGAAAACGATTCATTGTAAAGGGCTCAACAGGAGCAACAAAACAAAAAAAAGAAGTATTTATTATTTTGGGCGTTTCGGACAAACTTGCATATGATAGTCAATAGCTCTGTTGATCAGAGTGATGCTTCTTTCTCCGTAGGAAATGAATCCATCGCAAAATACGCAGGTGTGTTTTACTTCACCAAATCTCATTTGTATATTTGGCACCATCTCCCTGCCCTCTGGTCCCGTTACTTCCGGTACAACAGATCTTCTGGCCATAATAGGGAGATTATCTAGGTCGTTCCGAAACTGTGCAGCACTGTAGTTGTTAGGATGCCACCTAGTCATATGGCGATGCATTGTGTAGTTTCCGAAACTGTATTTTTTGTCGGTCCCTCTGGACAGTCTATCTTGACATATAAGGCAAGTTACGTATCTTGCATTTACTTTTTTCTGACCTTTGGGAATTTTAAAAAATTGCCAAATGAAGTTTTCTTTCCGGTGAGACGTCTTGGGCTGCTCAGGCAAAAACTGCCTCTCTTCGTGCTCGTCCTCCTGTTCCTCTTCTTCTTCTTCTTGTTGAATTACAACTTGAGCAGGTGGTCCACTCTTCCTTGGATGTGGTGGAGGTGGTGGGGAAGCACCAGCTGAAGCTACTAAAGAAGCCATTGCTCAGTGATCACAAAGGGTCTTTCTCTCACAATGATGAAAGTCAGAGTGAGGAAAGAAGGAGGGATTTTCATCATTTGGGAAAAACAAGAGTTCTCAACCAATCAAAAGTGTTCATTTTAGATTATATGACCTAGTCTTACATCATTAGGAAACCAAAAGTGAAATGAACCAATGAAAAGTGTTATTACCAAGTCACATGACTTGCTGTGTTTACGTTAAGCGCTTTGCAGGGCCTCCCGGTTTGCTTCCAGAAACCTGCTCTTTGGCACTCGCTTCGCGTACCAGTTTGCTAACGTAGCACGTCATATGACGTATCAAGCGACAACGTGGAACGTCATGCGGACGGGAGGCGTCACGATGTTGTTTTCTAACGCGGCACTTGCGGTAAAGAAACGTTTACCGGCTCGCGGTCTATTTCGCGGCATCAAGGTCAGCTAACGGGAAGCTTCCCGATTCGCGAAGCGGGAACGAAGAAAAAAAAATATTTTAAAAAAAAATTATTCATAAACATATAAAATATATTTTTGGATTTAAAGAAGAATACATTTTACAGCTACAGATATTAGCTGTTAAAAAACCAATGAAATTCACAGAAAAAACCATAGGTTATAGACCAAATATAGTTAGGAATTAGCATTTACAAAACCTTGAAAATTCACTGAAAAAACCATAGGTTATAGACCATATATAGTTAGGAAATAGCATTTAGAAAACCTTATTTTACTCACACAAAACCATTGAAATTCCATATATAGTTAGTTGCACTAACTATATATCGCGCACCTGCAATCCACTGCTGATGATGTCACATATTACATCATTCATGACATGGTCAGTGACATCACTGATGACATCACTGATGACATCTCAAATGACATCACTGATGACATCACTGATGACAACATCCAGTGACTGTATGCTTCTGTAAAGTTAAAATATGTCTTACATATTGAAGAATGAGTGGATGTATAAGTGTCTGGATGAAGGATTTAGTAGGTGCATGACTGACTGTATAAGTGAGTGATTAAATGTGTCTCACTGAGTGCATGGGTTAGTGACTAAACTGTTTTAAATTGTGCATCATTGTGTCTGTTGTTTTGTAATCTGATGCATGTGTTGATCATTAGCTATATGACTAACTATATGGGTTATTGATTAGTTGCCCAAGTATTTGTATGGGAGACTGAGTGTGTGTGTGGGTGTCTGGGAGGTGTATGACTCTGTGCATAGATGTGTGAGCAGTTGATTCACTAGATGTATGGGTTCAAAAGTGCATGTGGAAACATCTGTATGGGCGGTTGACTGTGTGCATGAGTGTATTGGTGAGTGAATGGATATCTCAGTGCTACATGTCAAAGTAAGTACATATGTAAAACACAGTACATGTGATAGTTGACATATATAAATAACTGTGCATAAGAGCCAGTGAATGTGTGAGTGGCTGTATGGATTATTGTGAACTTGTATCAGGGATTGTATAACAGAGTAAATATGTGTTATTATATGTTCCAATAAGTAAGGTGTGTATAACTATATAGTTGAGGAAATCGAGGTGTGATTGATTCTTTGCAAGACTGACTAGGTGTGTGAGTAACTCCATGGATGAGTGACAGTCTGTGAGTGTCTGTTTACACTGAGTGTATCTAAGGTTATATTAGAGTCTGAAGAGGTTCATTGTATCATCACATGAATGATGTCATCAGTGATGTGATCAGTAATGTCAAATGAGATGTCATCAGTGATGTCATCAGTGATGTCATTTGAGATGTCATCAGTGATGTCATCAGTGATGTCACTGACCATGTCATGAATGATGTAATATGTGACATCATCAGCAGTGGATTGCAGGTGCGCGATATATAGTTAGTGCAACTAACTATATATGGAATTTCAATGGTTTTGTGTGAGTAAAATAAGGTTTTCTAAATGCTATTTCCTAACTATATATGGTCTATAACCTATGGTTTTTTCAGTGAATATATATATATATATATTATTTATTGGTTATATGTGTTGTTGCTGTTGACTCTATTTTTGCAAATTTGCACACTAGCGCATTAGTTGAGGGTCACGCCCAACATCTCGAACATGAAATAATATGGTGAAATTTATTTCTTTAAACGTTAATGGATTGAATAACGTTCGTAAAAGGAATGCTATTGAGTGCTGGCTGAAAAACCTTTCACCAGATGTCATCTATTTGCAAGAAACCCATCATAAAGACCATGCAGAGTCAGCTAAACTCTTCAAAAGCTGGGTGGGCTATAACATATCTGCCCCTGCTGGGATGGCTCAGAGAGGAGTTTCCATATTAATAGGGAGACACGTAGGTTTTAATCTTGAAGGGACTAGCACGGACCTCAGAGGTAGATGGGCAGTTGCACACAGTAAATTAAATAACGTCAGTGTTATTCTTGCTACAGTTTATGCACCAATTCTGGACGACCCTCAAGTCATTTTACAAGTAAAACAGGCATTAACTGGTCTGTCTCGGCCAATAATTTGGGGGGGAGATTTTAATCTATTACAAAACCCGCGATTGGACTCGACTAAGAAAGACCATCGACAGAATAAACCCCAAGCTGCCTTAGCAGTCCAAAGTTGTAAAATAGATCTTGATCTTATTGACCACTGGCGAAAGTTAAATCCTATCAAGCTCGAGTATTCATGCCACTCAGCAAAATACAATTCAGCGTCAAGGTTAGATTTTTTTCTGTCATCCCATGATTTAGTATTATACAATTATGCCCATCTACCTAATGCTTTCTCAGACCATGCAGCTCTTTGTATGGAGGTCAATCTGGGGAATTATGAAGCAAGACCTAAAAGTAGATGTTTTTTTAATAAACTTAATCTCCTTGACCAACAATGGTGCACAGATATTAACGAGAGGATTGAGCAATTTTTTACACAGAATAGAGGTTCAGCCCCATTAAATATAATCTGGGATGCTTTTAAAGCTAATCTACGTGGAATAATTACATCTAAAGAAATCCCTAAGCTGAGGGCAAAAAGGGAGGAGAAAATCAAACTCCAAACTGAACTTTCACAGGCAGCCCAAGAGCATTATAGGGTCAGATCTAAGATCTCTGGTCACAAACTCAATGTGGCAAAATGCAAAATGAAGAATTTTTATTATGATTTAGGCGAGACAAATAGCAACCTACATGCACAAAAAATATATGAAGAGAGTGAATATACAAGAAAGCTTTTGGCCTCGCAATCTAAAGAAAAGCAGGTCCGCAATAGAATAGATCAGCTATTAGACCCTACTACTAAAATACAAGTTAAGACCACCACCTCTATTGGTGAACTGTTTTTAAAACACTATGAGGGAATTTATCAAGCATCTGAGGGGGCTACATCTGACTCTATCTTGGAATTTCTAGAGCAACTTGAAATACCTAAATTAGACCCTGAGGGTAATAATTATCTTACTCAAGATTTCACATTATTGGAATTAGAGGAAGTGATAGAGTCTTTCCCCAACGGTAAGGCCAACGGTGAGGATGGCCTTCCCATTGAATTTTTAAAAAGATTTGGGGGAACACTACGCAAAGAACTTCTGAAATTAGTTAATAACTTACTCCAAGGAGGTCCCCCACCGGATTCCTTCCATACAGCGGTGGTGGTCAGTATTTTAAAAAAAGGAAAGGACAAGGAAAATATAAATTCATACCGCCCGATTAGCCTTCTGAATACAGATTATAACATTTTTACAAAACTTTTAGCAAACTGATTAAATAAAATAGTAGGATCCCTGGTAGCTCACGATCAGTGCAGTTTCATTGCAGGCAGACACCTCCATTCCAACACTACATTTTTATTGGAGGCACTAGATTATTTTAAAACTAATAAGGTGAAGCCTCAAATTTGGTTTTTAGATGCGGAGAAAGCCTTCGATCTAGTGTCTTCGGATTGCCTGTTTGCAATTTTACGTAGTTTTAATTTCCTGAATGTTTTTATTTCTCTCTTATGACCATTGTATATGAATTCTAGGGCACAAATTATCATTAATAATACAAATATTGGGTCCTGTAAAGTCACTAGAGGCACGCGACAGGGATGTCCCCTGTCGCCAATTTTATTTGCATTATTTATTGAACCTCTCGCGATTGCCATCAGGAATATTAAAGCTGACACAGCCCCAATATTAGGAATGACAAATATAAAACTGTATGCAGATGTTATTGCCCTTTTTATAGACTCTAAACCCTCTAGTCAACGGAGGATTTTAAAAATCTTCTCTGATTTTCAAAAGCTAGGGGGTTATAAAATTAATGTAAACAAAACGGAAATTATTCTGATTAACTGCACTATAGACACTTTAGCTCCAGAATTCAGGTGGATATATAACATGGATCCAAAAAGATATCTTGGAATATTTGTATCGGATAGCCTAGATGACCTTTTTGTACATAATTTTTTACCTTTATTAAAAAAGGTGGCCTCACTCTTAGACCGTTGGAATTTGTTACCCCTGTCTATAATAGGGCGGGCATCGCTAATTCGGATGTCGGTATAATCCCTTTTTAATTTCCTTTTTAGTGCAATTCCCTGCGCAATCCAGGCCTCTTATTTTAAAAATGTAGAAGCTCTGATTTCTTCTTTCTTATGGGCAAAAAAATCTCCCAGACTTGCACTGAGCACTTTGTATTTATCATCTACACAAGGAGGGCTGTCCCTCCCAAATATTAGAGAATATTATTTTGCGTCTTTTGCACATTATAGTCACAGGTTTACTGTTTTAGATTTCCATGAGTCGGATGATTTTTTTATTAAAGGGATGTTGTTGGAATTGAAAATCTATGACCCAGTCAGAATCACTAAAGATCCAAAAAAAGTACGCTATAAATCCCTGCAGTGGATCTTTAAGGTGAAAACTCAGTTTTTTAAATTCTATGGATTACCTAATTTTAGCAACAAGACAAATGTAATGAATTTTAGCTTGGGAGATGCTGGATGTATGGACAAATATATATTAACTATTTGGAAGGAGAATGGCTTTGAGAAAATTGAAGACTTCATGTTGGGCAACAGATGGAAATTCTGGGATGAAATCAATAGTCAGTTAATCCATTCGCACTGTATGCTGAATTGGTCGTTTATCAGGATAAATCCAAAACTTAGAGAACTCACTATAGGAAATTTATTCATGAAAGAAAATATTTCCACTATCCTTAACAACAAAACACAAAAGAAAATGAGTATTTGGATTAAAACACTAAGAGAAGGTAAAGATCAGGACTTTTACAGCAAGATTACTGAAAGATGGAAAAAGAGGGAAGATATTACAATTAATCAACAGGTATGAGACAAAATAAATAAATTTAATAAAACCATTTTTTGAGGAGCAAATTTTAAACGTATGCAATTCTTTAATAAATGGTTAATATATAGAACTCCGTCCTTTTTGCATAATATTTTCCCCCAAGTAGCCGACAAATACTTCCGATGTGAAGGAAAAGGCGCGTGGAAACACTTAGGGGCCGATTATGATAGAGGATTTTCCGCCTCCTCCGGGGCGGCGGAAGCCACCTCCGGCCCGGAGGAGGCGGAAAATCATCTGCGGAGTCACCAAAGACCCACCGCCGCATTACGATGGCTGGTGGGTCTTGGATTCTGTCCGCTGCTTTTCTGCCGCGGTCGGATTACAACCGCGGCGGAAAAGCTCTCCTTTGGCTGGCAGTGTCTATCAGACTGAAACGTGAGGCCAGAGAATCTCTGGTCTCATCCCTTAGTTGGCACACAAACTGTTGTCCCTCCTTGAAAACAAGAAAGTGACTTCCATTCAATGTTCATTATAGTTCATATTTATTCCATATTAAAGTTCTCTTTTTGTTTTTTTTCAAAACTCATTGATGGTTTTAAACAATCATTTGCAGCGTTAATCTTTTAAGCACTGTCTTTCAAGGCGTGTCCAATGCATTTCGGGCATTTTTGCTATGCCCTTCATCAGGGAATTGACACTAAAAACAACAATATACATATGTATTAGAATCGTAGTAAATGATATGTCAAGCATCATGTAAAATCAAACTTTTTACAAAACATATTGGTAAGTGATTAAAGGAGAAGATAAAGCAAACGAACGATAAACCATCTTATAACATTACGTGTCCAAAAACATTCTAATGGCTACCTATATACATAGAGGTTTGGAAAACGACGTCTCACTTACGTGCTTCTTGTAAGCAGTTATGTGAAAAATCTAAAGGAAAAGTACATGAAACGGTGTTACACTCCGTGGTATGAAAAACCACATTCTACTGGGTGCAGTGTATTGAGATGGTGAAAACTAACCTGAGCGGATACGTCAATGTGCTTAGGTCCGATGTTTGTTTCCTGCAAAACGCCGGCGGGAAACCTTCGTTTGCCGCGCTTCTTAAATTCAAATGGGGGAGTATCACAGGTGTGCTCGCGGTCTCATGAACAGAGTAAACAGACTAAACTTAACAGTTTAAGCTGTTCGTATCGGGGTTTTCGGTTAGAAGCTTCAAACCATTGTGTTTAACATTACCAAAAAAACATGGTAATGTAGTGTATAAAATGCTAACGAAATGTAATGTGAATTTCAAAAAAAGTTAAAAAAGTAATAAAAGAAATTTGGGCCATGTAAATCTAAACCCAACATGGGATCGAACCCAGGTCTGTGAGGATGTAAGCGCAAACAACTAACCAGATGGCTACGTTAAACGGTGTTAAGATATGCTGTTTTTAGGCAGTGTCAACATGCTAATGAACGGGAATACACACAATAACATCACAAACAGGTATTTAGAGCAATTAAATCATAAGTAACAGGAAAATTCAATTCTTTCGTTGAGACCCATAGGCTTCTGGGTCGATAATTTGTGGATCCAATAGTTCTCTCTCCGGAGCAGAAATTTGTTATTGTCTCTTCCTTCTTGTTTTGTGACTGTCTCAAGAATGATAAACTTGATTTGAGATACATTATGTTGAGCTTCAACGAAATGCGATGATAGAGCTGACTTGGAATTTTTGAGTCTGATATTGGACTTATGTTCCGTGAGTCGAACCTTCATGCGGCGCTCGGTTTTCCCAACGTATAACTTCCCACATGGGCATTTGATTCCGTATATTAAGTTACTGGAGTCACAGGTGGCATTAACATGTAGTTTGATGGAGTTGCCATATCTCGGATGTTGGATTGAATTACCTTTAATAATATTATTGCAATTGCCGCAATTTAAACAGGGTCTAGTTCCATGGAATGAAATGCTCTCTTTAGGTTTAAGTTGTACCATTTCACCTAAATTTCTGGCCCTGGTATAGGCAAATATTGGTGATTGGTTAAAAGAGTTCCCAAAGTCAGGTTCTAAGTTCAGGATTGACCAGTGTTTCATAATACTTTGTTTGAATTTCCTGCTAGAAGTCGAGTATTTAGAGACTACCACCGTCCGTGTTTGTTCAGGTTTGTTGGTTGGTGTTAATAACTTGTCTCTATCAGTCTCCACAATCCTCTTTTTCGTATCTTCTATTAAAGATTTGGGATAACCTCTGTTGGTGAACTTTTTGGACATTTCATTAAGTCTCACTGTCAAGGTAGTTGAATCTGACGAAATTCTTTTAACTCTCGCCATCTGAGAGTACGGTAAGTTCCGTATCAGGTTAGGTTCATGGAAGCTGGAATGTAATAACATATTATTCCTGTCTGTGGGCTTCACGTACAGATCAGTGACGAAGCCTTGTGGAGTTGCACTAACTTTCACATCAAGAAAGTTAACCGAGGTATCTGAGATCTCCCAGGTTAATTGAAGTCGTTGATCAATGGTATTGAATTTGTTAAGTTGCATTCTTAGCGACTCTTCAGTGTCAGTCCAGACGATGAAATAATCATCGATGTATCGAGTTATCATTTTGAGGTGTTTAGTCCAATCACTATTATTGAGAATGTGTTGTGTTTCATACCATTGCATAAAAATATTCGCATACACAGGGGCTGCTGAATTGCCCATTGCCATCCCTGTAAGTTGTTGGTACCATTCATCTTTCACTCTAAAATAGCTGTGGTACAAGGTGAAGTACATCAGTTCCATAAGGAACAGTTGAAAGTCTTGATCTAGATCGGTCTTCAAGAGAGCTGCTTCTATTGCTTCAATCCCCATGTCGTGTGGGATGCTGGTATACAGACTGCAGACGTCTGCCGTACATAATATCAACTTCTCAGTTGGATCCACTGGTAATTTACGTAATTTGAGTAAAAAGTCGGTTGTGTCCTTGATATATGTTTGCATTTTTTGTACTGAGGGTTGTAAGTATTTATCAATCAGTTGTCCTATGGGTTGATGCAAGCTGCCTATAGTAGAGACTATGGGTCTCATGGGTGGGTTTTTCAAATCCTTGTGTATCTTGGGTAGCATTCTTAAGGATGGACTTTTGGGGTTGACGGTCGTGAGAAAGTTTTTAGTTCTTTCTGTGATTGTACCATGTCGCGATGCTCGTTCAATGATGTTCCTCAAGGTAGTTGAATATTCCATGGTGGGGTTACAAATTAGTTTGCTGTAAGTATTCAGATCGCTGACGTGTTCCATTACTTTGGCATCATACATGTTAGTGTTCATAATAACGATTGCTCCCCCCTTGTCTGCTTTAGTGCAGATGATTTGATCATTCTCTGCAAGTTTTTTCAAAGTATCAAGGTCTTTTTGTGTAATATTTCTGGATTTTGGTTTGATGTGTTTGAGTTTATTAAGATCTTGTTTAACTAAATTCTCAAATAAATCCAATGTCTTGTGGCTCATTGGTGCTTGGAATGAGCTTTGTGGACGTAAGCCCAACAGTTGATCTTTATCTTGTAATGGACGTTCAGGTACAACGTTGTCGAAGAAATGTCTGAGTCTCAGTTTTCGCATGAGCTTGAAGAAGCTCACTTCAAGTTCCAGATGGTCCGTGGAAGTTGTGGGTACGAATGACGTACCTTTCTGTAATAATTCCAATTCATAAATGTTAAGATTTTGGTCGCTAATGTTGATGACAAGTTGTTCTGAGGTTAAGTCTTTTTGGGTTTCTTCTCCTTTTCCTTGGTTGTGGCAGTCGTGCTGCGAGTATTTGGAGGATCCCTTTCCTTCTCTTTTTCCTTTTCTCTTCCCTCGCCGGGGTCTCCTCTTTGAGATTGGCCCTGTTCTAAAAAAGGGCTACTGTCGGGATAGATGTCAGCCCACGAATAGACCTCTCCCAGTCTGTAATCCAAGGTGTCCCGCTTGAACTTACGTATTTTACGTTCATTGATCTCTCTAGAATGGCGGTCTAATTGCGTTTTGATATCCTCTAAGGTCGTTTTGAGATCATCTTCAGACATCAGTGTGGAAAGTTCTGTGGACACTTCCTGAATTTCCACCGTGGGCTGACATCTATGCTCAAAAACGCAGAAATCGTCCTCACAACTCGAATACTGACACTTCATCCACCGAGAGTGAATCCAGTCAAAAGTCACGAAAGCAACAACCAACACGCACACCACAGGAGCAAACCTCCACAGTGGAACCCACTACCAGCAAGACTCCCGACAGTAGCCCTTTTTTAGAACAGGGCCAATCTCAAAGAGGAGACCCCGGCGAGGGAAGAGAAAAGGAAAAAGAGAAGGAAAGGGATCCTCCAAATACTCGCAGCACGACTGCCACAACCAAGGAAAAGGAGAAGAAACCCAAAAAGACTTAACCTCAGAACAACTTGTCATCAACATTAGCGACCAAAATCTTAACATTTATGAATTGGAATTATTACAGAAAGGTACGTCATTCGTACCCACAACTTCCACGGACCATCTGGAACTTGAAGTGAGCTTCTTCAAGCTCATGCGAAAACTGAGACTCAGACATTTCTTCGACAACGTTGTACCTGAACGTCCATTACAAGATAAAGATCAACTGTTGGGCTTACGTCCACAAAGCTCATTCCAAGCACCAATGAGCCACAAGACATTGGATTTATTTGAGAATTTAGTTAAACAAGATCTTAATAAACTCAAACACATCAAACCAAAATCCAGAAATATTACACAAAAAGACCTTGATACTTTGAAAAAACTTGCAGAGAATGATCAAATCATCTGCACTAAAGCAGACAAGGGGGGAGCAATCGTTATTATGAACACTAACATGTATGATGCCAAAGTAATGGAACACGTCAGCGATCTGAATACTTACAGCAAACTAATTTGTAACCCCACCATGGAATATTCAACTACCTTGAGGAACATCATTGAACGAGCATCGCGACATGGTACAATCACAGAAAGAACTAAAAACTTTCTCACGACCGTCAACCCCAAAAGTCCATCCTTAAGAATGCTACCCAAGATACACAAGGATTTGAAAAACCCACCCATGAGACCCATAGTCTCTACTATAGGCAGCTTGCATCAACCCATAGGACAACTGATTGATAAATACTTACAACCCTCAGTACAAAAAATGCAAACATATATCAAGGACACAACCGACTTTTTACTCAAATTACGTAAATTACCAGTGGATCCAACTGAGAAGTTGATATTATGTACGGCAGACGTCTGCAGTCTGTATACCAGCATCCCACACGACATGGGGATTGAAGCAATAGAAGCAGCTCTCTTGAAGACCGATCTAGATCAAGACTTTCAACTGTTCCTTATGGAACTGATGTACTTCACCTTGTACCACAGCTATTTTAGAGTGAAAGATGAATGGTACCAACAACTTACAGGGATGGCAATGGGCAATTCAGCAGCCCCTGTGTATGCGAATATTTTTATGCAATGGTATGAAACACAACACATTCTCAATAATAGTGATTGGACTAAACACCTCAAAATGATAACTCGATACATCGATGATTATTTCATCGTCTGGACTGACACTGAAGAGTCGCTAAGAATGCAACTTAACAAATTCAATACCATTGATCAACGACTTCAATTAACCTGGGAGATCTCAGATACCTCGGTTAACTTTCTTGATGTGAAAGTTAGTGCAACTCCACAAGGCTTCGTCACTGATCTGTACGTGAAGCCCACAGACAGGAATAATATGTTATTACATTCCAGCTTCCATGAACCTAACCTGATACGGAACTTACCGTACTCTCAGATGGCGAGAGTTAAAAGAATTTCGTCAGATTCAACTACCTTGACAGTGAGACTTAATGAAATGTCCAAAAAGTTCACCAACAGAGGTTATCCCAAATCTTTAATAGAAGATACGAAAAAGAGGATTGTGGAGACTGATAGAGACAAGTTATTAACACCAACCAACAAACCTGAACAAACACGGACGGTGGTAGTCTCTAAATACTCGACTTCTAGCAGGAAATTCAAACAAAGTATTATGAAACACTGGTCAATCCTGAACTTAGAACCTGACTTTGGGAACTCTTTTAACCAATCACCAATATTTGCCTATACCAGGGCCAGAAATTTAGGTGAAATGGTACAACTTAAACCTAAAGAGAGCATTTCATTCCATGGAACTAGACCCTGTTTAAATTGCGGCAATTGCAATAATATTATTAAAGGTAATTCAATCCAACATCCGAGATATGGCAACTCCATCAAACTACATGTTAATGCCACCTGTGACTCCAGTAACTTAATATACGGAATCAAATGCCCATGTGGGAAGTTATACGTTGGGAAAACCGAGCGCCGCATGAAGGTTCGACTCACGGAACATAAGTCCAATATCAGACTCAAAAATTCCAAGTCAGCTCTATCATCGCATTTCGTTGAAGCTCAACATAATGTATCTCAAATCAAGTTTATCATTCTTGAGACAGTCACAAAACAAGAAGGAAGAGACAATAACAAATTTCTGCTCCGGAGAGAGAACTATTGGATCCACAAATTATCGACCCAGAAGCCTATGGGTCTCAACGAAAGAATTGAATTTTCCTGTTACTTATGATTTAATTGCTCTAA
Organism: Lissotriton helveticus; assembly: GCF_964261635.1. Lineage (NCBI taxonomy): Eukaryota > Metazoa > Chordata > Amphibia > Caudata > Salamandridae > Lissotriton > Lissotriton helveticus. The sequence continues at coordinate 121,386,373 of NC_136064.1, forward strand.
ATACCTGTTTGTGATGTTATTGTGTGTATTCCCGTTCATTAGCATGTTGACACTGCCTAAAAACAGCATATCTTAACACCGTTTAACGTAGCCATCTGGTTAGTTGTTTGCGCTTACATCCTCACAGACCTGGGTTCGATCCCATGTTGGGTTTAGATTTACATGGCCCAAATTTCTTTTATTACTTTTTTAACTTTTTTTGAAATTCACATTACATTTCGTTAGCATTTTATACACTACATTACCATGTTTTTTTGGTAATGTTAAACACAATGGTTTGAAGCTTCTAACCGAAAACCCCGATACGAACAGCTTAAACTGTTAAGTTTAGTCTGTTTACTCTGTTCATGAGACCGCGAGCACACCTGTGATACTCCCCCATTTGAATTTAAGAAGCGCGGCAAACGAAGGTTTCCCGCCGGCGTTTTGCAGGAAACAAACATCGGACCTAAGCACATTGACGTATCCGCTCAGGTTAGTTTTCACCATCTCAATACACTGCACCCAGTAGAATGTGGTTTTTCATACCACGGAGTGTAACACCGTTTCATGTACTTTTCCTTTAGATTTTTCACATAACTGCTTACAAGAAGCACGTAAGTGAGACGTCGTTTTCCAAACCTCTATGTATATAGGTAGCCATTAGAATGTTTTTGGACACGTAATGTTATAAGATGGTTTATCGTTCGTTTGCTTTATCTTCTCCTTTAATCACTTACCAATATGTTTTGTAAAAAGTTTGATTTTACATGATGCTTGACATATCATTTACTACGATTCTAATACATATGTATATTGTTGTTTTTAGTGTCAATTCCCTGATGAAGGGCATAGCAAAAATGCCCGAAATGCATTGGACACGCCTTGAAAGACAGTGCTTAAAAGATTAACGCTGCAAATGATTGTTTAAAACCATCAATGAGTTTTGAAAAAAAACAAAAAGAGAACTTTAATATGGAATAAATATGAACTATAATGAACATTGAATGGAAGTCACTTTCTTGTTTTCAAGGAGGGACAACAGTTTGTGTGCCAACTAAGGGATGAGACCAGAGATTCTCTGGCCTCACGTTTCAGTATCTAGCCTGACGTCGTTGGGCCCTCGACGCCACCTTGGTGAGCACCTATAAAACTACAAGAGACTTTTGATCCTCATTTCAACTTTTTCAATTAAATAGCTGTGCATCTATCCGCTAAACAGTTAGTGTCTATCAGACACCGTCAGCCAAATTAGGAAGCATTAGTAAACATGCTCTTCCGCGGCGGTTTTTCCGCCGTGGAAAAGCATGTGTACTTTTGCTTTTGGGGGCCCGTTGCGGGCCCCCAGGGCGTAGGCGGGTGGGGGGTGCACATGGGGGGTACCTATGGTACCCCCCAGCATTTACATGCACAAAGCAGCAGGCACCGCATGGTGCCTGCCGCTTTGTGCATGTAAATGTTACACATGCACTTTTAACATTGCGGCGGGTGCTGCTTGAAGCAGCAACCGCCGCAATGTTAAATATCCAGGATGTGACCACCAGGGTGGCGGTCACATCCTGATTTGCATGGAGGGACCTCCGCAGTCCATGTGGACGGTCCCTCCACCTCTGGGATGGCGGACGGACGCAAGTCCGTCCGCCATCCTAATCGGCCCCATTGTTTGGGAATGCCCCAAAATCCAGGTATTATGGAAGGAAATAGAAAAATATCTCTCAATTGTCCTTAAAACTAATATTGTATTGGATTAATTAATTTCCGTCACAGGTTGCTCTTCTATTCATACCCAACATGATGAGTCCCTTTTTATAGCTTCTTTAATAGCTAAATCCCTTATATTACAGTCCTGGAAAACAGATCTTGTCCCATCCTTCCAAGCATGGAAGACAGAATTACTCCGAATCCAGGATAGGGAAAGAAAATACGCTCTAAGATCAGGGGCTCTGAAAAAATATGATAAATTTTGGAGTGGGTTTGATCCTTAAATTTGCCTTGTTACTATTTAATCGGATTTAAAATTGGTCTATTAAGATCATTTTGTATATGCACGATGCACTTTACAAATCTAGCTATGAAAAATGAACTGAGAATTCTCACAGGGAATTTAAAGGCTTTGTATTGTTTTAATTATAAAAATATCTTTTGAATATTAGTGAAAGACGATTGCCTGCTTGCTCGTACACAATTTTGCACTTTATAATTTAAATGTTATAATGAAAAATTGTATGGTTGTTTTCAATATTCTTTGCTTCTGTATTGTATTAATTGGATTTCAAATATGTCTTGTCTCTTGTACGGAATTGTTATATTTGAACTCTCAATTAAAAAAAAAAAATTTTTTAAAAGTGAGTGGGGAAAAAACTCAGCTGCACGTCGAGTAGCGGAGTTTTATGCACTCTGTGAACTCTGCGGAGTGCGATGTACAGAAAACTCTGCAAACTCTGTGAACAGAGCTAAGTTCACCACCCAGACCGAACCTCAACCCCCTCCCCTTGTGTCTGTCTAGTGTGAATTCACATCCCCAACTCCAGTCACAGCAAACCCAGACTGTAAATACACAAAAGGCAGAGGGACACACGATGGTCAAGCAAGAAAATGCCTACTTTTTAAAAGTGACATTTTTAAACAAACAATATAAAAATATTCTTCAATAAAAGATGTATTTTTTAATTCTGAGTTCAGGATGCCTGAACTCCATTTCTATATCTTGTCCCAATATAAGTTATGCTTGTAAGGTGTTGAAAGGCAACTCCTATATTATCCTATGGGACAGATAGCCTTTCAATAGCGAAAAACAAAATACACAGTATTTCACTATCAGAACATATAAAACACAATAGTACATGTCCCATCTTTGACATACACTGCACCCTTCCCAATGGGCTACCGTGGGGCTACCGAGGGATGCCTTACATGAAAGAAAGGGAAAGTTAGGGCCTGACAAGTGGCAGCACTCACAAGGCCAACATGGCAGTTACACACTGCACATAGACAGTGCAGTGGCAGGACTGAGAACCATTTGAAAGTACTAGGGACTTAGTAGCATATGAGATCATATGGAAAAAACAATGCATAAACACCATTTACATGGAGAGCATATGCACTTTAGCACGTTATAGCAGTGGTAGGGTGCCTACAGTCCTAAAAACAATGAAAATAGGTCAAAAACAGGAGGTGAAGAAGCAACTATTCTGAGGGTAAACAAGCTTAAGAAGCCAACCAATACAAGACATTCTAGATTTGTTATGTTCTAAACCTATTTAATGGTAACATTGGATTCCCATTACAATTTTGAAAATGTCACTTTTAGAAGGTATGAGTTTTCCTGCCCTTAGCCATTTGTGTCTGTAGCCTAACTTGAGTCACATGACTGAGTGTAACTGAGACTTAGACTTTGTGTATTCCTCCCAAGCAGCCTCATTGGGCCACCAACTGGCAGAATGGGAGGCGGAGCTGAGCACAGCCTCACTTGTACCTGGTTAGGCTAGGTCCTGTCTCCTCACAATAGGCCTGATGACTCTGAATTTTCACTGAAGCCAGCTTCGAGTCAGGGCAGGGGAGTCAAGAAACTCCAAGAACTTCAAATAACCTAACCAAAAACCTCTCCCACATTCTAGGAACAGGGCACAATGCTGAAAAAGTAAGAACTTCAGACCCAATCTTCAATTCACTGCCGGACCTTTAGAAGGACTCTCAGAGACCTACTTGCTGATGTGTCCTGATATTCACTCCACTAGTCTCCTGCCGTACCTGTAAGTACAGTTTTACTGGCTGCTGTTTGCCTTGAACCCTAGAGGCCAGCTCTACAGTTGAGCCCTGCATCTACACCCTAGACTACTAGAAGTGTCTCCAAGGGCTAGCTGGCAAAGTGTTCAGAGCTATAGAGACATCAATACCTCACCTTGAAGCAGTCTGAGTTAGTCCTGGATGGGCTTTAGGTGTTATTTTGAACCTTAAACTCTACAAATGTATCACTCTATTTCTACTGATTGGATTTTTATTGTTTAGAGTAAACAAAAAGATTTCAATTGACTCTATTGTTCTAACTATATTTTCTTGTTTTGTGTTTTCACTTTATTACTCTTGTGTGCTGCAGAAATACTTTAAGTTAAGAGTGACTACTTTCTTAATCTTCTTAAAAGTGTGAGAAAATATAACATACATCCAATACATACATACATAAAATACAATTTAAACATACATTTCTTGACATCTCAATCACATATATATAGAACGTTTGTAAACAAAACAATTAAAGTTACACAAGGGAGAACTGCATGGAATAGTGTTAACATCTGTGATAATTTTGCAAAAATATTTTTCACTTTAACCCTAACCACCTGGGGCCACATTATACCATTAGGATCAGTTATTTAAGGAAGCGTATGGTGCTGGCTGCATTAGGGGGAGCAAATCATTGCCTTCTCCTTTTAAAGGTTTACAAAATGTGAAACTTTAATTCTTTTAAAAGAGCTTTGTTTGCTTTAAAGAACTTTTTTGCTTTATTAAAGGTTTTCCCGTTTGAGAATGCTACACAGGGATAGTGGTCTACTGTCCCTTGTGGGATGAATTGTTTGCAGCCAGTTACAGAGACCGGGAAATTGCAACCAGCTGAATGAACATTAATAGAGTGTCCCTACAACGTGCATTCTCAAATGGCAATTTTGTCAACCAAAATAATGATATATAGATTGATTTGAAAAATATGATTTAGTCGACAAACAAAATTGGTGCTCAACTTTCAGAAATATTTTTCAAGAGCCTTTTGTTCTTTATTATAAATTCTGATAGGCTGATAAAATACTTAACATATCAAAAATGGATTGCACACAAAAGTGAATCAATCAATTATTCAGGATTTGTTAAGTGCAGCAAATCACCCACAAGGCTCTCATGGCGATGGAGTTTGTAGCGGGCTTGTGGTGCTCTATTCATTCAAACAGCCAGGTCTTGTGCCCTTTCCTGATTTTCCATAAGGATGACGCAGTGATAAGGCGCATGGGAAGGTTGTTCCAGGCTTTGGTTTCCCAGTGACAATGTTTGCTTTCCGGGTCTGGGGAGTATCTGTGAGGAAGAGGGAGCAGGATGTCAGGTGTCTGGTCGGTTGGTGCAAGGCCATTCATTTGTTGATGTATGCTAGTCCTTCATTGTGCACTTGGTATGCGAGGGTCAACATCTTGAACTGGTATTTCTTCTGGACTATGAACCAGAGTACCTTCTTGAGGTGTGGGTTGATGTTAAACTGTCTAGGGAGGCCAAGGATGAGTCTTGCCACTGAATTTTGTATTGTTGGTAGTCTCTGCAGAAGGTATACAGGGATTCCTACTATATCAACAAGAAACACATTTTGCAACTAAAACCATATTCACTATACATTATGAACAATTAAATATAATGGATTTTTTACTTTGGTTGTTATTCCTGTTACAGCGCACAACTTTCTGTTAGCAGCATTACATGTACCAGGCTTCAAAGCATAAATATTAGCAAAGAGAAGAATACCAAAGAACTACTTTATTCAGTGATAAACTGTTAACAGACACAGGTTGGCAGTGATTAAAAGGAATTAATCTTTAATGAGGTTTACATTGCATACATTCTGAGTTCTCTCTGTTTGCCCTTAATTTGCATTTTAGGACATTTTAGGATATTTTGCTGATAAAAAGTTTTCCATCTTCTCACATCGAAGGAGTAAAGTTTGAGTACACGGAACAAACAAAATGGCCTCCTTTTCTGATCTGAAAGAGTTCCACGAGCAATATTTCGAGCCATCATTGTTAATGGAGGCATTCCTTGGGAAGGAATCTGCCTTCCTTGATGATACGAGTAGACAGATAATTCCTCTTATGTGCAAAACCTTCTCTTCGGGTATGTGGCATTTTACTCCACTTGATTTTCATAATATCTTTGAATCCTGCTGGCATTCCATAAAAGGAGTCTGGGGAAGTAAACATGCAATCACGATACTGAAAGGTGTGAACTATTACTGGATTCAAACATATGTTGTTTGGTTATGCATTGAGCCATGGAATATATGTTGGTCCTTTGAGTTTGTTCATTGTTTAATTAAACGTGTGCAGTAAAACAAATGTATATTCCCTATATTAAATACATTCATCAAACACTGGCAGTTTGTAGATCAGTGCATTGTGTGTGGACAGAATTAGCTAAATCTAGAATGCAATGTATTGAAATAATTGTATGAGTTAGTAAAGCCATTCCAGCTTGCAAAAATCCTGTTTGTGACTCCTTGCAAATCACAATTAAAAGCATGAAAGAGACTCTCCCTCCCATTTGAAATTCACAATTAAATGTAACAATGGTTTGTGACCACAGTTGTAGTCTTAATCTATCTGTCAGATACCAAAAGCTACATTTGTCAGGTATCTGGCTTGCCAAGTAGACATCAAACACAAATCTCCCAATCAAATTTGTCTCATGAGAGAGGGTGAGAAGAGGCCCTTTCGAGCCCCCTCGAGGATGTGGCCACGTTCACTGTGATCTGGATAATCATCTCAATCAGGCACTGGTAGAAGAAAGAGCAATAACGTGAAATGACGACTTTTCAAGTTAGAGTGGCACGTTTATTTTTCTTAAAAAACATGTATATCAATAAAGCATATTGCTAAAGAACATTCCTAAAAAAACACTGGCTTCACTCTGCCAGAAAGTGTGCGAGAAATCAATAGTCCCTAAAAAGTATTGCTATGCAAACAGAAGTGACTATCTATTAAAAGATGACCTTCAGTGTAAAGAGGAAACGTTACGAAGACATTAAACCCCGTACAAGAAAATACGTTGTCTTCACACACTTTCCCTGAAGAGGACCATCATTGCAGGTTCAAATATTTAAGCAAGAATAAAACATCAGAGGTTAAGATTCTTAAAAGGCCATAATAGAATTTCAACTTGATTATACAAAGTACATTTCTATCAGGCCTAGTGCCATAAGACACCTACCTCGGGGAAAGAACCCTATTATGCTAAAAATTACCTTTAACTAATGCAAGGAATTGCGTATGGATGAAAAAGCACTTAGCAAGTTGAGATAATTAAGAGTGTTTTAGGCTGCTATCTCATTCAGGAAGGCATCACCTAGTAGAGTAGGTTTGCGTGTCCCAAATCAGATAGTCGGTCAACCGGAGAACGACCCAAAGAGTCAGCTTGGAAAGTTGTGCCTTCTAATTGTGATGGTGAATCTTTTATACCTGAAAACACAGAACTGACACTGTCCTGACGTACTTTATGACGCAAGTGGCTTAACCGCATTGTCCTAGGACAGTGGGGGCGGTCGGGTGTCCTAATGGTTGGCTGGCCATGCTTGACCGCAGAACAGTGTGAGAACTTCAGTGGAAAGTCCCCGAGATGTGTCAATCTGCACCAGCTAGGTCTTGTGTACGTGTATGAGGGCGTTGGTCTTGATGTGGTGGAAAATTACTGTACTTCACGTCAGGCCAATCTACCACGTTATTTTTCAGTGCGGTAGAAATGCATTTTTAACATTATTGTGGCCTAGGGCATACTATTAGCCTAAGGCATGTCTTTTTGGCCTTTGCCTTGGGTCTATAACCCCGGGATTCAGGGATTTTGTGGGATCTAATTTGCTGATCATGCATAGCAAAAATTGAGGGTTTTAAGCATATTTTCAGGTTTTCTCTGATAGGCCCATGTGTGACATTTTCGCTATCAAGGCAGCTAACAAGTGCTCTTTGGGGTGATCAGATGGTAGAGCGTGATTTTAACCCTTCATCATCACCCCGTCTTGTTCATTTATGAACATACTCCTAACTGAGTATTTTGGCGACCCTTCAGCCAGTGGGAGTATCCAGGGCATGTTGTTAACATAACACTTAAAGGTGCCTTGGACCTGCTCTTTTTCTTCGCTCTTTCTCCATCTGACCTAAGGAGTATTTTGACATATTCTGCATCTCGGTCATTAAGCAGACATTCATACTGGGCTGCTATGGGGCTCTTGCTCAGGGTGTCTCTACCTTGGGGAAGAGGGGAGCAGTTGCTATGTCATAGTGGGTGCCAGGTGCAGCTATCTCGCTCATTTCTAATTGTACTCCCGTCCCATCCCCGGGAACTCGATCCATGTCTTCATACTTCGCTATCTGGTAGATCCCTGTGCCAGCATAATTCATCCCTACGGCTTTGGTACTTAATCTTTTAATGCAATGGATCCCTATCTGAAAGGCGCAACACAGTATTATGAGATTCCCAACAATCGGTAACATTAACTTCAAAATTGCTGTGAGCCATGAAGGCATCCAATCAAGATTGAACCAGTCTGATGGAATAATGTCCGCAGGGGCACCTCCTTCATCGGTCATGTCTTTTCCCAAGTTGGTCAGCTCCTCAATGGCACTTGCTATCAATCCGTTATCCTCGTCATTTCCTGGTATAAAAGTGCAGCAGGATTTTCCTATTTGATGACACAGACCACGATCTTTGGCAGTCAGCATGTCAAGGAAGTAGCGATGTTCCATAACCATTAATCTCAATGGGCGCAGTTCTTCCCTGATTGCATTTAGTCCGTCTTTGGTGCTTTTGATGGCTTTCATGACCTCATAGCGCGTCACTTCTAGCCAGCGAGCATTCGCCTGAGTTTGGAACATTGGAACTGCTCCTCCGAAGAAAAGTTGGGGTTCGTTGAAGAGGCGGAATTCTGCTGGAACTTTACCAAGAGCCTCGGCTGCGAAGTACTCCGCTGTTCGCCGGTGGCGGTGGAGGAATGTCACGTCTCCTTACAAGGGGTGTGACAGTATGTGGGAGGCATTCGATGCCGGCACAACCAGATGTACTTCATGCAACATCACCAAAGAGCACAGTCCGAGCCACTGAGGAGGTAGGTGGAGATATAGGCGTTCTCCATAAGCCCAGTAGTAGTCCAATAATGCGGAGGTGCCAAACTGCATATCGATATTGAAGTCCGTGGTATTACAGTCTGTGTTACTCCCAACAGAGACAGAGCCATTACCTAGGAAACAAAGAGAAGGATTTTTTAGTTTAAATGCTTTTTTGTGCTCCGTCATTCCTTCCCCATCCCAAGTGTATCTCTTCCCTTCCCTATTCCAAATGTCTTCGCAGCTCTCCTCAACATCCCAGTCAATGTCTCCCACCCAGTCTGTTTCTCCAGCCCAAGGGGGGCCTAAGAAAGCTGCTCTGCAATACATGGTATGGACAGGGACCCATTTATCTTTTACAAAAAGCTGTGCTCGCATATTCAGCACAGTTCTATTCTGGCATGGACAGAATCTTTCATCGTGTGTTACCGTCGGGTTGTATTCGGCCGGGGGTACTGATACCACTGCAAATCCTTCCCTCCTTACTATTGACTCGTAATAATGCGCATTTGGGTATTTAGCCTGATGCCAATTCTTTATCATTTGTGTTAAGGCGGTTGTCCCAGTGAGAATCTTGTATATGATGGGGGTATAGTCCCACACTGTGGTATTCATCATTTTAGTGTCTAATTCCACCGTATTGATATGGATTTGTCCCTCTAGGCAGCAAAGATACAAGTGCAGAAGGCACATGACAATGGGTTGGTGGACTTCTTTAGGAAATGTTAGTCTATCAGCCCCTACTGCATGGGGGATGTATGAACATACATAACAGGAATCATTTGTTCTTGATTTCCCTACTGCTGTCATGTCCCGATACCAGGAGTTGTCTACTAGGGAAGAGTGGACTGAATGATCTCTTACTGATAGTTGGAGGTCTAGCATAGGCCCTAGGCCTTCTTGTATCTTTACAAGATGTTGGAATGTTTTGTGCCCTGCCCTCTGGTTGTTTGCATGCTTGCGGGGGACAAGGGGCTTTGTTCTGTAAGGGGCAATAGCAAATCGGCGTGCTCTATGGCGGCGGGAAAGGCGTTGGCGGGACACTTGCTCTGTGACGTTTGTAGTTGTATTCCATGAGCCATTCCTTTCCCCTGGGGTGAAGTGTGAGAGTTCAAGCTGCCCACTAGTGTGTGTGTTGCTAGCAGTACTATTTTCTGGGAGTTCAGGACCTAGTGTGCGGGGTGTTGCTGTCTGCTGTTTGAGTGTGACTGCTGGTACAGTGGCTGAAACAGTGGATGCTAAGGCATTTTTGTTACCTATCTCATTAAAACTTTTTACAGCAAGAAAATAGACACACCAATTGAAAGTTATTAGTGCCACTCCAACAATGATACAGAACATAAATGTGATAAGAGTACATAACTTGGCATCACGGCTGCTGTATTCCCGGAACAGCACGGGGTGCCTTCTTCTTCTTCTTCTTCAGTGGACGGGAAACCGCTGTCCTCATTCAGGGGGACCATGGGCATGTCACTTTCCTCTCTCAGTCCATTGTCTATTGCTGTGGAGGCGCAGGAGCGAGCCAGACGTCTCGCCTGTGGATCCATGCCTTGTGCTCAGCTATCCGGACGGCAGTTTGAGATGAATCAGTCACTGCACAGGGACCGTGGAATTTGGGGTCTTTCCACTTCCTGACGTGCCTCCGGACGAAGATCAGAGTCCCAGGGCGAATAGGTGGCAGCTCTGGATCGTTGGAGCTCTTCACCTTCCTTTTGAACACCTGGGCAGAAAGGAACTGCGTAGCGCGGTTAGTGTGCACACAAAATCGTACAGTTCAGCTTTAACTATCTCTGAAGATGATTCACTGTCAGTTTTGGGCCTGGTGGAGGGGACAGCTACATTTATGGATCGTCCGGTGACAAGTTGGTGGGGCGTGAGGTGGTGATCCAAGCTTGGGGAGTTTCTTAATGAGTAGAGGGCAAGTGGAAGGCAGTAGAGCCATTTCTTACCGATGGTGGCGCTGATATTGCTTATTTTATTTTTGAGCAGGCCGTTGAGGCGCTCGCAAATACCTTTGCTTTGTGGATGGTAGGCAAATGTTAGTTTGTGTCTGATGCCTAGCATTGTGGTCAGGGAGGAGAAGATGGCGTTTGAAAAATGACTTCCATTGTCCATTCTTATGGCCGCGGGAATTTCAAAGCGTGATATGACGTCACGCAGTAGGAATGTGGCTGCTGCTTTGGCATCGCAGTGGACGCATGGTCCAGTTTCGATCCATCGCGAGAATGGGCATACTACCACAATGAGATATCGGTAGTTTTGGCATCGGTCGATCATATCAACATAATCGAGGTGGAGTTCTTTGAAAGGGCCAGAGGGTTTGGGGATGGTGGAAGCAACTGTTTTGAGCGTTGGATTTGGTGAATACTGTTGGCAGATGAGGCAATTATTAACGAAGAGTTGTATTAGTTTGTGGGCATTGGGAATGAACCAATCTGCTTGCAGTGTTGTGGACATGTTATCTCGGGAGATGTGTGCGGGATGGTGGAGTTGGTCCAGTGCCACTTGCAGTGGTCTGTCTGTAGATAAAATCAGCAGTGTCCTGCTGTATTCCCCTCTTCTTCCATAGCTCTTTCTCTTGATGTGGTGCACTTTCTTGTATTTCTCTGAGGTGCAGTTGGGCAAGGGAATCATATTGTTGCATTTTATCTATCTGGCAGGAAGCATCTGAGACAAGAGTGTCATTGCTGGTGTCTGTGTCATTGTAGTTGCCTGTGTGCTGCGCTGGAGCTCACTGTCTTCATGTGTCGTTGTCTATTCTGCTGGTGTTACAGCTTGGGCAAGTAATATTGGGGCGTTGTACGGATCATGTTCAGTGAAAGGTGAGGGGGGTCTGGCTGCAGCTTTTGCTGCCCAATCTGCCAGAGCAATACCTCTGGAGACAAAATCCTGTCAATTCGTGTGTGCTGTACATACCTTGTTGGGAAGTGTGAGGGCCTCAATCAAGTCCTCCAGCAATTGTTTGTGGCATACAGGTGTCCCATCTCATTTGAGAAAGCTGCGCCTTTTCCAGTGCAGAATGCTTGAGTGTGTCGTTGTTGTGACATATGCAGAGTCTGAGTACACTGTGATGCGGTCCTCAGCCCCGAGGTGCAGAGCGGCAGTTAGTGCCACCAATTCTGCAGCCTGGGCTGAGTAGTGTGGAGGCAATGTAATTTTCTGTAAGATGTCGAGGGAATCAGAGGACTCCTGCTGTTGGGCCCTGACTACTGCGGCATCTGTGTACCTAATCCCTGTTCCATGATCTATGGTGGAGGACCCATCAACAAAATACACAGTGCTGTCCGGCAGAGGGTCCTCCTTTGCTGCTCCTGACTCATCAGGAGAATATGTGGCACAGTCATGGGTGTCGTCATCTGAGGCTGCAATGGGATGGCAGGGTTGACTGTGTGACATTTGACAACCTTTAGGGAGGGCAGTGACAGGATGACTTCGTAACCTGACACTCTTTGTGTAGTCAATGTTGTCTTGGCTTTCTGAATTATAGCAAAGACGGCGTGCTCTGTGTACATTGTCAGCGAGGACCCCATGACAATGGGGGTGCTTTTATCCACAGCAAAGGCTGCAGCAGCGAGTGCCTGTTCGCATGGATAGTGACCTCTCATGACTGAGTCTAGCAAGCCGCTGAAGTAGGCAATTGGCTTGTGGCCCATGGGGTATTTCTGCGTAAGGACAGCAGTCATGACCTGACCAATGCAATGGGTGAACAGATAGAATTCTTGTGTGTAATCAGGTGTTCCTAACACTGGTGCATTTGTTATCTCATCTTTGAGCTGTTTGAAGGAGGCTGTCATTTCAGGTGTCCAGTCTAGTCTGTTGCGTCTGTCTTTTGCTGCTTTGACGGTTTTTAGCAAGGGGGCAGTTATCGTGGAGAAGTCAAAAATCCATTGGCGGACATAATTCACAAGTCCAAGGAACTTTTGCATCTCCTTCACAGTTTGGGGCTCTGGGGTGTTTCTTATGGCCTCAACTCTGTCTGGTGTCACCTTTCTCCCTGATGCTGATACCACCTGGCCTATGTAGTGTACCTCTGTTTGGCAGTACTGACGTTTGTTTCTGTCCACTTTATAGCCGCTGTGAGCTAGGGTGGTAAGCAAAGCGATGGTGTCTGTTCTGCACTGCTGTTCTGTGGTGCTGCAGAACAAAATGTCATCGACATATTGCAGCAAGGTGCTGTCACATTGGAAGTTTGATAAGTCTTCTTTGACCACTCTGTTAAAGATGCTGGGGGACTCACAGTACCCTTGGGCCAATCTTCTGTACGTCATTTGCACTGCTTTGTAGCAGAACGCCAATAGGTACTGACTGTGTGGGTGAAGGGGGACGCTGAAAAATGAATTTTTCAGGTCAATCACGGAAAAGTATTGTGCATTCGGGGGGACATTGGTGAGGATGACAGAAGGGTCTGGGATGATGGGAAACTCTGGTACCACTATGTTGTTGATCGAACGCAGGTCATGAACCAAACGCCATTGATTGGTCTTGCCTTTACGAACCGGAAAAAGGCAGGTGTTGACTGGGGATACACAGGGGTATATGACTCCCTGATCTAGCAGGGCTTGTATAGTGGGGGCAATGCCTTCCTCTGCTTCCTTAGAAAGTGGGTACTGTTTAATTCTGGGTAGAATAGCGCCTGGTTTCAGTGTTATTTTAAATGGGGTGGCAGAACGGATGAGGCCTACATCATTGGGACCAGTGGTCCACAGATGCGGCAGGACTTGAGCCAAGTCTGCTTCACGTACTGAATCATATTTTAGTGGGGCAGCGGGTGTTCTCTTTTCTACTGTCACCAAGAGGGGTACCTCATACTGATAGACGATCTCTGTTATGGGGTATTCGTCAGGATCACCAAAGAGCTGCTCATCTGAAATGTCTCTCACTTGGTGTCCGGGTTTGATGAAAATTACACAGGCCCAGGAGCGCATATCGTCGTCTCCTGCTAGGAATGCCCCGTAAGTAGGTGTAATGTGAAGAGCAAGTATGCCTAGGATAATGTTTTTGTCCGATATCTGGTAGTGCTGGGACTGTGGGCGAAAGAGAAATTCCTTTGGGAGCTGGACAGTGCGCTGGTGCAGTTCAGGTGTGTTGGCTATAACGATGTGCACCGCGGTGGAGAATGCTTGCTCATCCACTGGGCGATCCCTTATTTGATCCTTCAAAGAAGAGTCAACAGTTAGAGCCAGCATCCGTGCTAGGGGTGTGCCTGGTATGGAACAAACCATTGTTCCGTTCTCATGGAAGTGAATGGTCATGTTCAGCTTCGCCATGAGGTCTCTCCTCAAAATTTTGACTGGAGAGTGTGGTGAATAAAGCAGTGGTTGCTCCAGCACCCGGTCTCCTATTTGTAGGGGTACTGGCTTGGTGAAGGGGACCCTTGCTATTGCCCCAGAGAATCCCTGTGTGTCCGCTTCTTGATCAGAAATAGGCAGATGTCCACCTGTGATGCAGGAGTACGTGGTGCCTGTGTCAATTTCAATTTCAAAAGCTTTTATTCGATTTGTACATACAAATCATACAAGCAGAAATACATGATTAAAATATTAAAATCACCATATAATTATACCAAGAAAGAAAAAAAGGCTAAATACATCAAATTGGAAATAATCACGTCTCTATAGGCCAATATTATTGTAAAATACAGACATTCTTATATTGATTAGCTGGGGATCAGTAGGAGTTACTCACTAGACTTTTCATGGGGAACTGAACGTTTAAAATTATTAATAATCATTCGATACTGTGGACCACTTCATGTTTAGTAATACCTTACTACAGAAATTGATATAAAAATTTTTAAAAATGGAGGCATAACTATACAGACAGGAGCGTAAAACAGTAATATCATCATAAACAGGTCCTGGCAGCTGTAAAGCATGAGTACAGACAGGTAAGTAGATAACATTATAATACAATACTTTTCCTGGCAGCTGTACATTTTAAAATAAAAGTAGCCAAAAAGAAACAAGTCTCCTCGTTCTCTAATGAAGATAAAAATATCAATGCTGTTTGTGTGGTACAAATGTTATATTTAATGAAGAGAGGTTTAAGGTATTTTATCCTAAAGTACTGATAAAATTTGCAAAAAAGCAAAAAATGGCAACTACTCTGCCTAGAGGTGCTATCGCATGGACAGGGTATATTTGAACTAGTTTTTATAATAGGAAAAGCAACCAGATGGTGTACAATGCCTAATCTGACCCGTGTTAACACATACTGGTGAGAAGGGCGAGTCACAAATACAAGATAAGATTGTAGTCCGGGAACTAGATTTAGGTCTTTATAAAATTTTATAGTAACATGATTGCCAACGGCTTTGTCTCGTTCGGCCTTACGAAAATTAAGAAACGTTAGCTTGATTTCTTTTTTAGAAATGGAGACAACTTTTTCAGGCTCACGAAACACGTCAATGTTAAAAAGACGTAGATACCAACGATGAATGTATCTTAACCATGATACACGTGAGGAGTGATCCAAACCTATACAGTCAAGGATGATATCCTTGGTGAATCGAGTCTCCGGCTTAGCCCAAATAGAACGCCACAATAAAAGTGGCCGAACTGCTGCCAAGTCGGAAATATACTCGATCCCAACTTCTTCGTGGATCAGCTGAATTGAGGCAGAAGGGGGAACACATAACATTCTCCTTAAAAACTTGTTTTCCTCCTTCTGCAAAGAAATACCCTCACAGTGACCCCACACCCCTGCCCCATACAGAGCAGAGGAGACACAGCATACATTGTAAATGTTCATCATGTCTAGGATACTTCGTGAGCCGAGTTTAGAGGCAAAACGAAATATGCTACTAGTTGACCGTAACATTCTTGTTTTTACGGCCTCAAATTCCACATTCCAAGACCCTCTATTATTGTATGTTATTCCCAGATAACAAAATGACTTGACAGAAGTTAACTTTTCCTTGTCGAGGAAGAAAGTGTGCTTTACCTGCTTGGCTGCCTGACCACATGACATTACATATGTCTTAGTTTTGTTCACACGAAGCCGCCTAGCTTGAATGAACTGCATAAAATTATCAATCAGGCGCTGTAGGCCCAACTGTGTTCGAGATAAAAGAACAGCGTCATCCGCATAAAGTAACAGCGGAACAGGTTTACCATCAATCAAAGGGGCGTCTGCTGGGATGTCGGTCAAAAATCGGTCGACACCATTAATAAAAAGGGAAAATAAAAGCGGAGCTAAAACACAACCCTGACGTATGCCCCGGGACACTCTAAAGAACGGGGTACATTCGCCAAGGGTGCCATAGCGGACTTTACATGAAAGTCTTTCGTACAATCTAGCTAAAAAGTACACTATTTCCCTAGGTGCCCCGGCATCAAGCAGAACCTCCCAGAGTATGTTATGGTTAACCAAATCAAAAGCGCTGCTCAGATCAGCAAAACATAAAAAGAGGTTGCCACTTTTAGCCACAGTATATTTACTAATTAAAAGGTCCAGATTTACGCATTGGTCCAGTGTACCCAGGCCTTTGCGAAAGCCGTATTGGACTCTAGTTAAAATGTTAAAATCCGTTGCCCAATCTTCTAGCCTCTTCAGCAAAATCCTACTCATCACCTTTACAGAGGCGTCCAGTAATGAAATAGGACGATAATTAGAGGCCTCTGCCTTGTCACCTTTCTTATGTAAGGGAATGATAATCGATTGACCCCAAGTAGAAGGAAATTCACTTTCGGCCGCACAATTAAAAACCCTCACCAAAATAGGAGCCCATAACGCTGTTTCGTCTTTGTATAAATCCAGCGGAACCCCATCGGGGCCGGGGGCCTTTCCTCCTTTACTTAAAGAGATAGCTTCCTGACATTCTTCTAGTGTTATAGCCATCGAAAGGGGCAACCATGGGTTTATAACTGGTGGGGATAACTCAGAGGCTGACCTTTCCGGATTAAAAATTTTAGAAAAATGATTAACCCAGTCACTACATGCCACGTATGAGGTCAGTTCTGGGACATTTTCTTTATTGAGAAACGAGCTGTTAATTGTTTCCCAATAGAGTTTACTATTTTTGGTCTCTGCCGCCTCCCTCAACTTGTCCCACGCCTCAGACTGCAGAACCCTTTTCCTTTTACTAATAGCTGTTTTATAACAGGCCCTGAGATATTGTATGTCCGTCTTAACACGTGGTTTAGTGCCTAGCGCATTCTTTAGGTCACGGAGGGCGACTATACATGTCTTATCGAACCACCCCTGTTTTGGGCCGCCATTAGCTAACGGGGTCTTAGTAAAAATACCATCAATACAGCTATTCATGGATACAAAATAATCTATTAAGCCGCCAGAATCACTGTCATTATCTAAGAAATAATTAATTTGGTTCTTACAAAGCATAACGACCTCCTTCTGCTTAGCTTTGGAGTTTAAACCTGTCCATTTAATCCTCAGGCCCTTTGGTCTAACAGGCACTATGTCAGTTGTACATTTACCCTCTGAAACTAATGAGGTACCGTGCCCCAAGAGGGTAACACGTAGACTGTTGTGGTCACTGAGACTTTCTTCATTCACGTACAAATCCGTGTAGGCTCCACTGCTGGACAGCAAAATATGGTCTATAAAAGAACATGCACCCCTGCCTGTAAATGTAGGGCATATAATTGCCTGGTTATTAACATTGCAATTTAACAGGGTCATATCTAGCATGACTAGCATATTATTTAAAGTGGAACCATAGCTACAGTGTTGAAAATGGGGAGAGCCCTCCCTCCCCCCCTGGTCTCCCCAATGGCTAATTGGTACTGCATCGAAACCACAGTTATTCACATTGGACAGACGACAGGGCTGCAAGTTAAAATCACCAGCCCAAACCACCTCAGCCTTTCTTTTCGAGATATCAAGAGCCTTATTGATTTCCCTTTCTAGAGGCAGCAAAATATCCCCCCTAGTTGCGTCAAAAATATTATTATAAAAATTAACAATAACTAAATCAATGTTCTTCCTGCACTCCACCCTAATAACTTGGCTGTATGTCCCCACGGTTGTGCTGTATTTAACTGTACATTCACACAGCTTGGTTGACATTAACAATAAAAGGCCCCCCTTAGCCCTGCCCGAGCTAGATTTAGTTGCTCTAAGGCAGAAGGATACATACCCTTCAATGTTAATTAGGTCTGGACACCAAGTTTCCTGAAGTAGGATTAGATCGAAACCCTCCCCCAAAAAACTGGTCCAGAAGGGTGTACCTAATTTGCCGGTAAGACCAGCGATGTTCCAAGAAATAAGAGAAATTCCTGCTGGTTTACCAGGGTTACCACCAACGGATATCTCCAACTGATTTTCTGGTGGTGAAAAGGCAGGACCCTCTTCCCGAATGATGGTAGCTGAACTTAAGCTCGGACTAGCGGTAGTTATACATATATCAAAGCTACCTTGGTTACCTATGTACTGGGGAGGTATTGCTAGCGCCGACGTAGTGAATTCGTGAGGTACAGCAAGGGGTGTGGCAGAGGAAGAAGAAGAACGCTCCATATCAAGAAAGGGCTTAGGGATGTTTAAGTCCAGTACGTCTAAAGGGCTAAGTCAATCTACCTCATCTAACGCGGCATATCTATTTGGGTGGGCGAATTGTGAAGACATTAGGTCTTGGGGGTGGGGTGGGTCCTGCCACATTTGTTGCCACGGGTGTTTATCTAATTGCGGTGGCTGGAAAGATTGCTGCCATTGATAAGCTGGCTGGTGTAGAGGTGGCGGAAAATGCAAAGGGTGTTGCCACTGTACTCTAGCTTGCTGCATAGGAAAAGGTAAGGCATTTGATACCTGCTGCTGTAAATTAACATAATGTGGGAAAGGAGGGGGCGGATAAGGTGGTTGCAGCCAAGGTTTAACGGCATGCTGTTGAAAAAACCCCGGTCCACTATTACTTTGAAAAGTGGGGGGATTAGGTCGTGCGGGATTTGGTAAAAAATGTGACAGAGGAAGTGGTTTAATTTGGGTCGCAGGACCACTATTAGGTGCATTACATACATAACTAGCTGCCCCTACATCCCTGAAATTGACAGTTATTACGTCCCCTACTATTGATTTCTTACTTCTACCCACCCAATCCCCTCTCCGAACGGTAAGAATTTCGCCGTTCATACTATTAGGTAGAGGTTTATGTAGATGAAGCCATTGAGCACATTTGTTTCTAAGCTCCGTAAACGTTTCTTTTACTCCCTCTTTCAATGGGGGAACAGCTGTCAACACAACAACAAAAGGAGAAACCTCTGGTGGTAGATTGATGGACCTAAAACGTGCCTGCTTCGGTTTAGGCCCTTCAGGTCTATTTGTAGAAAGGGGTACAGTGATTGAATTGGGTTTCCCTGCTACTTCCTTGGATTGAATAGATGTAGTGGCAATATTAGCATCAACAGAGTGTTGAATCGCCTGAACAGGAACACTCTCCTTTGTAGTCGGTACAGTTATTGGTTGAACGAGGTTGTTCACTATTTGCGACTCAAGAAATACTGAGTTCCCTGGGGCTACGCTACCTTGGGCTTTATTTAAAGCATCCTTAGGGGACCGGATACTCGTTAAGCATTCAGAGACTAAGTCTGTAGTCCCTTGCAATTGAACATGCCCTTGTCCTTGCTTATTTTGTGGCCATTTGGAGTGTATTAATGAAGTAAGCCTATCCACTTTAGAAATTAAAGGTTTGATTTGTGCTGCTAAAGTGGCTTCAAGATCTAGTTTTAAATCAGTAACCATATTTTGCACCCAGCACGGGATGCCTGATATCTTTTGTGGGGTGGGGGAAATCAAATTGTGATTCCTAACTGGTGCTTTTGTTTTACTTTTACCCTTTGATGTAACCTTAGGAGGGTTAGGTGCCCTTCTCCGGTGAACACTGGGTACAGGGGCTGTTTCCACATCGTTAAACCCACTCGGACTCGGCTCCTCTTTATCGGGCGACTGACATGATTCTAGATCTGGTGTAACCTCCAGGTCTTCTAAAGATGGATCCGAGTCAGATTGGGCAACCGATAAATCAACAGTATTCGGTACTGTTGGAACGCTATTAATAGGCAAGGTTATAGGTAAAGAGCAATTATTCAGAACCTGCATAGCAGGGGATTTAACCTTTGCCAAAGGGCCCAGGGATGAGCGCCTGGCATTAGCAAGATCCATAGATACTCTTTTTTCCAATAATACAATACTTTGATCAATAGTCTCGTGCACGCGTGAAATGAAGAGATCAATAGGTCCTGTCACCTGGGCTACCGCCGTAGCTTTTTTTGCACAACTTCGAGTTCTGCTACGTAAGGTCGACATTTTAGACAATTATGATTATCAAGGGTGAAGACACAAGAGTTCTGGGCCAGGGCCGTCCTCTGCCGTCCTTGAACGGCCTTAAACGGCCCGCTCTTTGCCCGGTCTTCGCCCCGGTAGTCGCCCCGCGCGCGTCCCGCGTCGTGGTAGAACTGAGGCCAGTAATGAAGGCGAAGGTTGGGGGCGTGGCCGCCGGGGGAAGAGGCAGCAGCTGTGAGCCGCTGAGGCTGCTGGACCTCGCAGTCCCCCGGTAGGCTCCACGCACAGACTGTAGTTTGAATCCTCAACCTGGGAGCGCGTGACTCACCACGGACTGTGGATCCGCTCACACCAGGGAGGACGAGGCAAATGGAGCGTTGAGCGGCACCCGCGGAGCGGGTGTCGCGAACAGTAGCAGGGGATGGCAGAAAACAAACACACAGCACGAGTCTGGCTCCTCTCAAGATGCAGGTAAGCCCAGAAAGCGCCAAATGACCAGGGAACCCAGGCGATGTTAAAGCGAAGGCTGGGGGCGTGGCCGCCGGGGGAAGAGGCAGCAGCTGTGAGCCGCTGAGGCTGCTGGACCTCGCAGTCCCCCGGTAGGCTCCACGCACAGACTGTAGTTTGAATCCTCAACCTGGGAGCGCGTGACTCACCACGGACTGTGGATCCGCTCACACCAGGGAGGACGAGGCAAATGGAGCGTTGAGCGGCACCCGCGGAGCGGGTGTCGCGAACAGTAGCAGGGGATGGCAGAAAACAAACACACAGCACGAGTCTGGCTCCTCTCAAGATGCAGGTAAGCCCAGAAAGCGCCCCTGTGTCAATGAGAAAGCTATATGTTTTGTTATTTATCGTGACCAGGACGGTGGGGTCATCTTCACCGCTCATGATGCATGATAAAACTGGGCACACAAGATTTGTCTGTGGGCTGTCCTAGCAAGTGTATCCTCCAGCTTGGTATTGCTGGATGGTGCCCTGTGTGAAAGGGTTGGACCCGGAACTGCCATTGAGCACAGCAACTCTGCCGGCGCCGCATCCCGCACTTCGGGGTGTTACGCATAAGGATACCACTAGTGTATGCATCCAACACTTGTGGACTAGTAATCTAGACGGAATTAGCAACTGGATCCCCACTGTAACAAGTGTCACCACGAAAAACTAAGCTACTTTATTACTCATTGGGATATTTCACTTCTCACACCAAGAATCCATTCTTTATTGAAAGGAACCCGGTCTCGAGCAGGGCCGGGACGGAATTATCACCGGCACTGCGACCTTTGGTCCTACACAGACCATCTACAGCCCTGATGAGTCGCGGGAAAAGGTGTTTCCCGGCGACGAAACACGTGTCGGCTGGCACTTATTGAAGAATAAAAGAGGAGCCGGAACATTGGTGTCCCTTTTTTGAATGCTGAATACGAACTTTTATGTCCTCTGATGAATACGAACTTTAATGTCCAATGTGACATCTGATTTTGCTCTTACTTGCATTAGAAGTGTGCAGTGGGTCCTGTTTGGATTGTTTACGTTGTGTTCTGACACGACTTTGAGAGGTTTAGGGTCTTACCTCTAACCCATTTGCACCTTTGCTTCAACATAGCCACTGCGGTTCACCAATGAGCTGTGCGCCCAGCATTTCCCTCAGCATTTAAAATACCCTGTTCTAATTTGTACTCACCACTCCTCCTTGGGGTGTAGTGTTTTGGGCTTGGGACACCATTTGGTACGTGGATACTTGCTGTTGCAGCTGTATGGGAGCTTGCATTTGCTGGGGCTGTATGTGGACTTGCATCTGCTGGGGATGCATGGGGATTTGCATCTGCTGGGGCTGCATGGGAATTTGCATCTGATGGGGCTGCATGGGGACTTGCTGTGGGGCAGGCTGGGCATAGGCATACAACATCTGTGGCTGTTGTGAAAACGCCTGTGGTTGTTGTTGTAATTGTGGTACTACTTGTTGGATGGGGACTTGGTGGATGAGGCCCATGAGTGGCTGGGCTTACTCTCGAGGTCTAGTACGACATTTCCTCATCATGTGGCCTTGTTTGTGACAATAAAAACAAGTGCTTGTCCCTGCCTGCAGTTGGGACCTCTGTTGCCCCATTCCATTTCCTCGTCCCTGCATACCCGTGTTTCTGTTGGAGTTGTTTCTGTCATTGCTGTGATACTGTTGTTGGTCATTCCCATAAGCAGGTAGTGGTGTCACGTATTGTACAGGGGGCTGTTGTTGTACGTACTGCACTGTAGGCTGTTGCTGGGCCTGTACACACTGCACTGCTTGTGGTGGTCGGGTCTGCAAGTACTGTATGGCTGGCTGTGTTTGCTGCTGTGTCTGGGCTTGCACATATTGCATGGCAGGTTGTGTGGCAGGCTGTTGTATCTGAGGAGTGTGTGCCGGGACATATTGTATGGCAGGCTGCTGCACTTGTTGTGAGGACTGGGTATTGGTGGTAAGCGCGTTTTGGGTGGCCTGTGGAAAGGTGGTAACTGCTGTCATTTGGCTGACAGGCGCAGCCAACATGACAGTGTCTAGGGCGTCTTTTTTCTTATTAAGCTTCTGCTGCACCAATTTTGCAGCGGCATTCTCTATAGCTAGTTGTCTACTTTTTTCCTGTTCTATTTTCTTTTTGCAGAAATGTATAATGTGGTCTTGTACTTCAGGCCATGGTTTTCCTTCCATGGCTACTACCCCATCTAATTTCTCCTGTACATCGTCTGGCAGTCCTCTTTTAACCATGTGCTAAAAGAGTCTGCTATTTCCTCCAGTGGTATTCCAAGAGTCACCTAACTCCTGGTGCCATTTTTCTTTCATTCTGGAAATAAAGTTAATCGGGTCTTCATTTGTTTGCATTGTCAGTGACATGAGAGACCCAATATCTGGAACATCAGGGTACTTTAGCCGCAATTTAGTCCAGACTCCTGCCCTTATGTTATCGAATGGTTCTCCATCGTAGGTTGTGTCGTTCATAGTTATCAATCCTCTACTGATACTTGTGAAAATTTCTTCTGCTTCCCCTCCCATGAGGGATATTAGCAAACTTTTCATTTCACCAATCCCTGGTTTGGTGCCTGTAGTATTTTTCTCTAGGGCCACTATCCATTTGCTGGCACCCTCCGTGAGGGGCGGGAGGTTCTTTTTAATGGCTTCCTTCTCCGCATAAGACCAGCAGTTATATATGGGGGGGGGCCTTTGCTGTTTTGTATATTAGCAGCATCTGGCGACTAATCCCTGCCCCTGGATGCTTCGGTCTTGTGGTGTCATATCGTATGGCATATTTCTGCCAAATTTTGAGACTGGCTTGCATATAATCATAGTCCCAAACCTCATCCCCTGCACCCTGCAGGATACATTCTACTGCTGTGGCCATATGCTGAGGTTCGAAAGACCCTTCTCTTGGCCATGGGATCATCTGCGGGGCCAAGGATTCTGTCCATCCGGCCAGATCGTCTGTGAACGGGTTGACAGCATAATCTGAATTCTCGACTATTGTCACTATTTGGTTGGGCGTTAGGTCATTGTCCCTCAGGGCACCTGGCCTGCTGAGGAACATGCCATTACCTGTTCTAGCTCGAGTGTTTCGCATGGAGGCGGTGCCAGTGACCTTGTAGTTGATGTGGTCTTCGGTGCCAGGGCCATCGTATACGATGTCCTCTGGTCGTCCGTGTGTTCCCAACACTGTAAGTCTTTCCACCTCTGTGGTTCTTTTCCTCCTTTTTCCCCCTGTGTCCTCGGTATTTTGGTATTCTTGATTGTCGTAGAAGGGGTTTGTAGATTGCTTTGTCAAATTTGTGGCATGTGGCTGGCTGGAGGAATATTTCTTGGCTGGGGCGGATGGTGGGGCAAACGGGTCCGCTACCGGCGCAGGGTGCCGCGGTGGTATGTCAGGGGGTGTAGGCTGGACCTGTGTTGTCTCGGTAGTCGTATGTGTGTGGTCTGGCGCAGCTGTCTGGCGGCAAGGGGAGGGGGACCTATGGTACTGCACTTCTGGACGTCTTTCACAATCTCTTGTGTCCCGAGAGGGACCTGCACTTGGCAAAGGTGTGGATGGGAAACGAGCTGTCTGCTGTTTACTATGGCCTAGTTCCCCAGTCCCTCCCGTGCTTTCAAAGATGTTTGCCTGTCTGGTACGTTGTCGCGAGGTGTTCATTGTTGCTTGGGTATTTGGTGAGTTAAAGTAGGCAATCTTGAGGGTCTCGGATAATCTGTCACTTATTTGTTCTAGCTTTAATGAGGCACGTCGGACCACCTGGGATATGTCGTCACGTTCAGGGCTATGTGGCCTTTCTCTGCTGAACATGTAAGGTCGGGCATTCCCATTGGGACTGCACTCTAAGCTTTTGTTGAATTCTGTGGCCGTTCTCCAATTGTCATAATGGACTAGATATGGTGCCGGCGGGCCCTGTAACTCTCTATCCTTATTCTGTTGTTGGACAGAGGAGAATGTGATCAGTGGTTCGCCTGTGTTTGTGCCGCAAAATGGCATGTGGTCTCGTGAGATGGCCTCCTGCTCCTGGAGTGGTGGAACATTGGTGTCTCGGAGGCTGTTCAGATCGGGGTAATGGGGGAGCGCAGGGCGAATTGAATCTAGTGAGTGGTGAGATGACGTGCGTGATTGGTTTTATGATGCGATGGACACCTCCTCCTCAACAGGCAGGACTGTGACAGAAGTGGGGTTCAATTGAAGTGAAAACTGCCCATTTATTTGCCCTGGTAACCCTGGTACCGTGGTGTGCAGTGTTGGACTGCCACCGGTGATGGGTGTATCAGGTGGGGGGTTGACTAGGGCTGGCACTGATGCGGGTATGGTGGCTGGCACTGTATCGGGTATTGTTGGGCCACTGCTGGTGCCGGGTGGTGTCGATGGGGCAGCACTACCTTCAGTGACAGGTTGAGGGTGTTCGGGTGTGGCAAAGAGATCACTTGGGAGTTGACTGTACCCCACAGTTGCCATATTATTAGTTGTACACTGTAGGTCCAGCTCTTTATTTTCGGAGGATGCTATGGCGGTATACGTGCCATTGGCCTGGTACGGTGGGGGCGCCGAAGGGGCAGTGGGCCGGGTGGCAGTGTGTTCTGGCGTATTGTCCTCTTTAAAGATACGCTAGAGATCTAAGGTGGCCTTCCTTATTTGTAATTTGGTGCCGGAGTATTTGGTGTTTAGGAAGGTGATGGCGTGCTCAAGGATATTTACGTCAAAACTTACTTCTGAGGGCCATGGATAATTCATATTTCTAGTTAACTTGTGAAGCTCCCTACAATGTTTGAGTATGCGTTGTTCCTGGCCACTAAACATTTTCAGGACATGTTGGAGCGGTGTTGCCATGATGGGATATTTGTGTGGAAGCAGATTAGGCTCTGCAGAGTTTTATATAGCGCGAACTAGACTCAAACCGAATCGGGTATCAGAGCGCTTTACATAGCACCAGTTACGTTACATGTTACGTTACATGAGGACACAAATTCATTTTTAGGCACAGGGAGATTAAGCGATTTGCCCAGAATCACAGGAGGTTTTGGCGTCGTTACCGAGACTCGAACCCAGTTCTCCAGGTCCGAGGTCGAGCGCCCTAGCCGTTAAGCCTATGGCACAGTTTCTGGCATCATATATGTCTTCTTGTTTACTTTGACTCTCTTCTACTCTATCAACTTTGCCACTCTAAATAACCAGGCCAGATAAAGCACAGACGTTGGTTGTCATCCACTTAGTAACATGAATGGAGACACCTGGGTTACAGAATGTGGGGTGGTGTGGTAAAACTTCAACGTTTATTTTATGGCCTCTTCAAAAATTTAACTATTACACTTTTCACCTTTGATGCAATACATTTTCACTCTGTTTATTCTCTCTATCAACCCATTAGTTTGGGGAGGATTGAGAGAACTCTTAATATGTTTATCAGCTGACTCAGGTAAAAATGTCTCCATATCCGTATTCAGAAATTGAAACCCATTGTCTGAAATGATATGTTCCAGGAACCCTTGTCTTGTGAAAATGTCCCTCTACAATAAGACAGATTTCTCAGCTGTGGGTGCAGAAACATAACATTCGTCCAGTCACTTACTATGATCATCCATCAGCACAAACAAATAATGTTGGTGATGAGGTAAAACTCAACGGCTGTCAGGGAACTAACTAGCTTGTAATTGTGAGGTAAACACCTTAAACACTTTCTCTGCCCTACTGCACACCACATATGGGGAGGTAGGAGTTGAATATGATGCTTAGGTTTTGGGTGTGGTCCGTGGGGGTGGGAGGGTTACCGAGGGTGGGGGGCCAACAGGAATTGTCCCAAGCTGTGGGGCAGGGTCCAAGGACTAGAACTTCTGTCTGCTCCGAGTTGAGTTTCAGACAGCTGCTGTTCATCCAAGCTGCAACGTCTTCCAAACCTTCTTGAAAGTCATGTCTGATGGTTTCAGGGTCCTTCATGAGGTAGATCATGAGCTGGATGTCATTGGCATAAAAGATAATACTTAGTTCATGATGTCTGATGATGGCTGTAAAGGGGCACATGTAGATGTTAAAGAGCGTGGGAGTGAGTGATGATCCTTGTGGAACTCCACAGTTGATCTGTGGGCTTAGAGAGGAAAGATGGTAGTCTGATCTTTTAGCTTCTGCTGAGGAGGTAGGAGCGGAGCCAGTCGAGGGCAATTCCCTGTATTCTGACATTGTGGAGTCTGGCTGCAAGAGTGTGGTGGGAGATGGTGCCAAAGCTGCAGAGAGGTCTAATAGGATGAGGGCTATGGTGTGACTTTGGTTGAGGAACATGCAGATGTCATCTGTGGCAGCGAGGAAGGCAGTCTTGGTGCTGTGGTTGCTGCAGAATCCAGATTGGATGGGGTTGAGAACGTAGTTCTCTTGAATGAAGATTGTCAGCTGGACATTGGCAATCTTCTCAGTGACTTTTGCAGTGGAGGGAAGGAGAGAGATAGGTCCCTAGTTCTTCAGGTCTGTTGCATCTGCAGAGGGTTTCTTGAGGAGGGTCTTGATCTCTGCACACTTGCAGTCATCTTGGAAGGTGCAGGATTTGAAAGAGGCATTGATGGCCCATCGTACCTCGGGCGCTATAACAGCGCCGGCTCTGTGGAACATATGTAGAGGGCAGGGTTCCGTAGGGGCACCTGAGTAGGTGCTCTTCATGGTTTGGTGACATCTTTGGTGGTGACAGGGGTCCAGGCGATGATGGTAGGCCGGCTGTCATTGATGGAGGTGCAGTTCTTCTAACAAATGGATTATTTTGGGTGTGAATCAACTCATATTTTCTTATTAAGACTCCTTAAATCAATACAATGTTGCATACCCCATTGTGTTTGGAGGCCATCACCAATCAAGATAACCACAAACTTGCCTCAACAGATTCGCTCATGCATCTGTTCTGCAAGCTGGCCAACTCTATATAATTGATCATTCCTTACACTTAACGGTACTGATCTGATCTGGTTATTGATTTGGATAGGACCCTGTTTCACTTTTATCCATTGCTTGAGTCCTAGAATTTTTCCTAGATCTAATGAAAAGAGCAAAAGAAATTCTTATTTAATAAAATCGCATAGTGGTAGCTCTTAAGTACTTGCTCACATGTTTGACACTAATCTAATGATCCCTGATTGTAAGACACATTGTGGCAAAAACCTTACTTTGCATTCTGCGCTCATTGAACTTTAATATGTCTTTGATAAAGCCTTCAAAATCAATCTTCCAACCTTCATAGGACATAGGAGGAAAACTTCTTGTCACCTTATGTTTTATGAAACAAATCAGATGTATTCATCATAGACCTTGCACATGAGCCTACTAAGAGATGTAAACACTATGGCATATATCTATGGATCTATAAAATTATTGGGATCCCCTCTAGCCATATTATCCTTTGTTACAACCCAAATTATATCCTGTAATTCTTTTATGATATGTCGATTTCTCTCCACTTAGAACTCCTCCTCAACCACACTCCCGACGATGTCAAGTTAGGCTGAAAACTTTGGTGCACTTTAGCAAAATGTCCAACTTTTGAACATTTGCAGAAAGAGACATTTCTAGCCTGACATCCTCTTGGTCCTCTACCACGTGGGCGACTGCCACACTTAAAATATATGTTTCACTGTTCTTCACATCTTTTTGTACAGGTAAACTACCTTGAACCACATTCACACACCCATTCAATGGTTTTGTGCATTCAGTTCCCTAAGAGATATGTGTGCCAATTTTACACTCTTGGCGACCTTAACATCTATTTCCAATGATGGATTACCCATAGTGAATATTTTTTGTTGAATGAGTTTGCCTGAGCAAATACCAATAAACCAATCTCTAATCAATTGGTCTGTGAGTTCCTGAAATTGACATTTAGACCACAACTTGTTTAACACGCTTCTGTGTGCGGCAACACGCTCAGTTTATGTTAATGCTTTTTTAAAGAACTGGTGAGTACAACAAAATTATGTTGGATATCCAATTTTTCTTCTAACTGTTTGAAATACTTCTGGTATTTATCTAACTCTTCTACCTCAACTGTTTGACCCCTTTCCTACCTTCTAAAACCCAGTGAATGAAGTAGTAGAAAGTGTTTCATTTCTGCCCTGAAGCATGATGCACCAATCACCTGAAATACATTTTGAAGACATCAAATGTAAATGTAAATGTAAATGTGGGTGTACTTGTAAAGCGCACTGTGACTCCATGGAGTATCCTGGCACTGTAGACCGCTGGGGAACCTGTCCTGGTTTTCCCTGTGAGATGGTCCCTTTCTGGGTATCTCCAAGGTGAAACCAGGCATCCCCGGCGTCTGTGGGGGGCCGTTGTAGAGATGAGGCAAGCTAATGCCCAGAGTTGCCGAGTGTGTTCCCTGGTTAGAGTAGGCACTGAGGCAAGAATTATTGAGTCCGTTTTGACCCTGGTCCATGACCCTGCCGCGTCGGGAATTGAACCCTGGTCCCGGGCGGTTGTCTTCTTATGGGTCTGCCGCCTCTAACCAGTGAGCCACACCACTCCACGGAATCCCTGGGCTGCTTGGAGATTCCAGAAATGGTAGAGGAGAATTTACTGACTGCATGCCTAATATACTGTAAAAACGTAAAAGACTGACTGCAAATAGAATGCAAGTAAGGATACAATAAAATTCCCTTCAAATAACTTTATTTTGGCAATCATACCATAAAATTATAAATACGACAGTAGATATAAAAACAACCACAATAACCGATCACAGTTCATATTAAAGTTAACAAATAAAAACAGTTAAGTTATAGAAGATAACATGACAGACAAACATATCCAGGAGTGGTATGATTGGTAATACATAAATACAAATGCTACCCCAAGGAAAAAAGATGTTCACTCTTGTAGCCATGGGATAATCTCCACTCGCGTTATGGACTACATATGCCCCACAAATGTAACTACATAAGATGCAAGAAGGGGATGGGTGTTAGTTCGTTGCGTTCTGAGCAAGTCCAGATAGCTATATGTGTACAGGTGTTTGCTTAGATGTTTGATCCATAACTGTTGAGTTCTAGTGATATTTAGTTTCTTGTTGTATCATGAACTCAAGGCCTAATTAAATTGCTTATATTGTTATCATGTGCTTGGTTGCAGATTATGTTATCTCATTTAGTAGAACGTGTTATACATGCCAAGAAGTGTTACCATCCTGTCTCTATTCTTTTAATTACCGTTACAAATGATCTACAGATATATCAAGATAACCCATTTATCAATGTATAAGTTTTTCTTGGTGATATAAGGAGGAAAGGGGATTTCTTCCTGCCATGTCTTTTGTTGGTTTACTGGGATATCCCACAGATGGTAGGACTTAGCCCCATTGAGTTTCTTTTTTGTCACCCTGTCCACAGTCCACTGACTTTGTTACTAATGAGTTCTAAGTCATGATTATTGGCAATCAGGAACATTTGTGAAGGTTTTGGAGTGTTTAATGTAGCAGTTTCAGTCAACAGACTCATTGGCAGTCCTTGCTGATTCAGCACTGGTAATGCCAAAGAAAGTGGCCTCTCCATCCCAATGAGGAGGTTTGCCTTGGACTTCTACAGCATATAAACAAAGAAAACCAACATGGTGACCTCAAAGGTTTTCAGTGGCACAGTAACAATAAACCTGCCATGTTCCTGAAAGGCCAACAATGCCGCTACCTGGAAAGATTCAACTCCTGCACATCAGTTTGGTGGTTCCCCAGGGTATCTAAAAAGGATCTAGGTCCTAGGATTGTATTTACTGCTGCCGTCATCTTTTCTAGAGCGTTCCCATCACATTTTGGCCCCTCACAGGGGATCTTATAAGTGGGAAGAGACTTGGCGGTCCACTCAGAAGACTCAGCAGCTCCAGTATTTACCACCTGAGTCATTGGGAGTGCAGGAACCACAACATCCATACCTGGGATTCTTGACTTTCAAAATCAGCATCCCTTGGGCTCTCCTCTAAGCACAGGATGCTTAGGATAATCCAGCATGATCACGCAGTCAGCAATGACTAATCTGTTTCATGATTCCACCATCTGGTCGGGTTGGTCTCCCCCAAAGTACACCTCTTACTCCATTATATTTTGATCTGGGATTCCATTCTCTGACAGTGGTGCTAGGTTTAAACCATTAGCCTATTGGAGAAGACTCTGGTCTACCCCGGAATTAGCCCATTTTGCCGTGGCTCTCAAAGATATCAGAGGAGCCGACACTTCCCATAAGATCAGACGGCTACAACAGGTTAAAAGATCCCTGGTGAATACGGGCATGGTGCATCTTTGGTAAGATCCTGTACACAATATGTTTCCCTCAACAAAAAGTATTTAAAGATGGGTATTGGCCCATGATCAGATCTGGTATTCTGAGTCATTCTAAAGCTCCATCTTTGACCAGCACCTTCTTGGATCATTAGCCGGAACCATTATATGAAGATGTTTGGGACTTTATAACCATGCCTATTGATAGTTATTTTCAGTTCTGCATAGGAACGTTACCGACCAAAGTCTGCACGAAAACCTGGCACCATCTCAAGATAATAAATGCCTATTCTGTCAGAGTTCGGATGAAACAATCCCCCATATGCTATTTGCTTGCCCATCACACTGTTCTTCACAGAGCAAATGGCTCAAACCAATCTGTCAGAAGCTGGGTACTAGGTCGAGTGCTACTGCACTGAGACTATTAAAGACAAGTACACAAAGGCAATTGTGATTGCTATAGCGAAGTTCTTGGGATAGGTAAAAATTGAAAATAAACAGGCTGCGACAGTGTTTAGCAATACACTGTCTTCTGCTTATTTCTCCAGTCCTGTTACACACTATTTTTTATATTTATATATCTCTTATATTTGTTTTACCTGTATAGGGACCAGTCGAATTGTTTTTATAGCTTGCATTGATTTCAATTTTTTACTGTAATAGGGGGAATATATTTATTAGCTTTTCTAGCAGATATTTAAATTGTTTGCCTTTTTAACATGTATTACCATATCATTTGTATAGTCTTTGATGAGAAATTGATTTTATATATGCTTTTTGTGATGATGTTAATATTTCTTGTCTTTTATGATCAGTTTGGTTGAAATAAAGACTAATAAATGAAATGATATGAAATAAATGAAATTAAATGATTCTACCATCACTCCTCTCACAAATAGGGGTGGAACTAATCCGTGCTTTACATCTGCAGGGTAGGACTTGACAGAGGTCTATAAGAAGATCATCTTAGATGCGGCAAGCTCCGCCCTCTCAAAGCCTTTCATCTTTATGTGAATGCATTATAAAAGAAAACTTCAAAGATGAAAAATAAAAAGGGTAATTTGTCAGCCAAAAAAAACTGCGCTCTGGGTATGCAATCTTAGTAGATTATTAGGGAAATTATGATCCAAATAATGATAAAAGTTCCCTTTGCTGAGGAAGAGGATAATGCTAGTGATGCAGTTAGCAATGGACAAAGTTAGTGACACCCTTAGTTGCTCATTTCACCCAGTACTGAATCACCAGCAGTCCTAGTGTAAACATTATGCGATAAGGGAATGTCGTGATGAAGATGAGGGTCTATCCTTAGCCATCATATTCCTGCCACTATTACCTCATTGCAATGAATTGGTTTGATTGCCATCAGAAAGAGTACGCTTGACAGTGGAAATCTTGAAGGGTTCACATGCCAGCTAGAAATGTGCATGATGAGAAGCCCCTTTGGCTCATCTGGGAATATTGAGATATAATATAACCATTTATGCTTAGTGATTCTATCATGAGATAGGCCAACCTTTTCCACAGCCCTAAAAGGAAAGCACCACACGACACAGTTAAAAGCCTTCTCTGCAATCACAGAGACTGACAGTGCTTCATTCTGGTGGGGATGGGCCAGCGTTTGAAGTTGGTTCAGTAGGTTTGGACGGAAACAAACCTCACCTGTGAGTCATGGATTAGCGATGATATCTGGATGGCAAGATTTCAGCTGGGATCTTGTGGTCATTGTTAATCAATGAATATGAGGTGATAGCTACTACAATCCCGAGGATGTTTCTCATCTTTGCAAAGGAGTGAAATTATAGAGTTTTTAGACATATACTTTAGGGTAGGCTATAGATCCTACCTCTTTAAAGAACATCAGTAGGGTGTGGAGCAAGTGCTCCTAACCAGTCCTATGACCAGGGAAGCCATCCTACCCCAGAGATTTACATAACGGAAGTGGTGTAAAAAAGAAATGGTATTTCCTTTTGCCTAAGCGTACCTTCTAGCTATTAACTACTCCTGTGGGACTGAGAGGGGAGGCCCAGCTGCTTTAGCAGACCTTTATCTTCTGTTTTGTATCTCTGAGCTGTAGAGACTAATAATATAAGTCTCACTATCTCACGTTGATGTGTTGCCAGCCTTTCTATGATATTCGGCATGGCTGCTATTATAAACTACAATCAATTTTCTCCGGCATAATTGAAAAGTAAGCAGCTATCCAGCCTTCTACCAACATTCATAATGTTGTTGCTGTCACTTGATCAACACTTACTCTGCATGCATTATGAGGACAGAATTAAGTACACACTTCTCTGATATCCATTGACCATGTATCTCAGGTATCAGTTGAGGACTGTATTGCTCGGTGAGATCCCTGTCTGCTTTTTCATATCTTTTGTCCAAACATGCCTCCTAGTTTAGGACACTCCCAAGCATGACGTCTTTTTGAGGAGCATCATTGTCTGCCCACAGTGACTGAGCCGATGGGACCAAAGCCTCGTTATCGTTCCAAAATGCTCTGATATGTCCCTGAATTGTCTTTTTATATTGGGATTGTATCTACCTTGTGGACTGAATGCTCATGGATGCCGGGACAAACACAGCCTGTGTCAAGCCTGATTTGCACCATTAACTGGTCGCCTTCCATGATAACAACAGTGTGTCACATGGGGGAGTATTGCAGAGACTGCCGAGAGGTAGTCAATGTGCCATGATGTAGATTAAAGATGTTTTATGTTCATTTTATCTCATCTCTTGATCAATGTTGACAATTTACAGATGATGCATGAACTGGTCCCAACATATTAATAAAAAAATGTTTTATTTTTTTATTTTTACTTTTCAGAGAGCTTCAATAATTGAACATTTCCCTTAGGTGTGGTGAAGGGAGAGAAGCTGATGGTAATGGCCAATTGCCCTTTCTTCCACAGGGCTATTCCATCCTGTGATTATTTCACAGACATCATTTTATCCTGCCCAACTGATAAGGGCATCTCAGAGGCAGAAAAGTGCCTGGGGCTTTTGACTGGAGTCATGTAGCAAAGATGATTTGTGAAATTGAGGGCAGTGGGTATGTCTTTTAGACTAATCTGTGTATTCCAACTGTTTATCTGTACTTTCTTTTTCAATTATCTTAGCCCATAGTGCAAGAGGCTTAGCATTATGAAAAAGGTTCTTATCCCCTACTATTAATATTGTTAAAATAAACCAGTTTACAATGCCTTCATTTTTTTGGATTTTTACCTTTAGATCTCTAGTTATTTGGATTGCCTGACCAGGTTATATTCAAAAGTATGGTGGTTAGGACTACAGCACGCAACAACAATAATTGATTTATATCATTCAACAATATTTAATTCATATTCATCATGACATTTCATAATTTATCATGAGTGGCTTATGATTACACATTTAGCAAAAACATCATTATATGTGTTACATTACATAAGCTTATTTTCTCCTGTTGCAAAAGAAACCACAAACTTTGAGTACCCAATGCATTTTGGGACTTCAGAGTCCCTTCATCAGGGGTTCCTGTAAGAGAAAGGAAACCTTTTATCCGGTGCCCGTACAGATTAACTAAATGAAATCATTCAATATGCATATCTTGCTGTACTGTTCGTGGAACCAAACTTTTTCAAAACACTACTATAAACACTGCTATAAACACTCACCCTAAAACAAAATCAAATGAACATATTCTAATCAGATATTCTTTGACCAACCCAAAACCCTACTGAGGCAACGATCTCAAAACGCTCACCTTAATATGCAAAAAAAGTCTGATACTTTGTGGCAATGCAATTCTTGTTTGCTGTAATCTGTGATCTAAATGTCAATAAATTAATGGTCAGATTAAAATAACCAAAAAGAAGGTGCCTTACACTACTCTTAAATAAGTACTGGGCTTATCGATTTACAAATTAAAATGCGGCTTGCGGGTTCGTGTCCTGTCAAGAAATATAAACAGGTATTCTAATCATGTTCAATTGACCGCAAAAAGATACATTCAAATAACAGCCGGCTGCCTAAAATCGTTTGTTTAGAAGACACTAAATTCTCACCTCACTTAAGAAGTCGCGTTTCAGACAGCTACAGCGGAGTTCAGCGAGCGTCCTCTGTAAGATACGATTAAAATGTCATATAACACCGTACCTGCTGCCTGTTGTTCAACACAGACTTTAACTAAAAGATTTAGCAACCCGTTTATCGGTAACGCCGCCGGTCGCTCGTTAAACATTACGCCATTCGATATTGGGAGGGGATACACTTCCGTGTCTGCCTCCACTCAAATACCGGTTATGCCACCATTAGTGAACACAAAGAGCGGACAAACCACTGTACTGCACTTCTCTCACAGTTTCGACAAAAAACTTTATTCAGCGAACTTTCTCAAGGAAGTGCAGGCAAATTATTTAAACTGAATTTCGCAAGTAAAACTTGCTAATATTTCGCTAAGTGAAGTGAAATCAAGAGAAAGAAAAAGCAAAAAGTAAAACGTGAACAGAATGAATACCGAACATCACATCACGATCATCTATACTCATGCCAGTTCGCAACTATAGTAACATATTAAACACTACCTCTGTTTATGTAGATGACTAAACCAGTAACAGTAGATCTTACTGCTTACATCATGATGCACCTTATGTTTACACAAAGCGTAATACATTATTTGCAATAAACAGTTGATAATAATAACAATCACATTCTACTTGTATGCATATCATTATACACCTAATGGCCATTTGTGAATACCTTGTTGTGATAAGTGTATGTCAATTTGAATTACCCACTGTGTGTTTTGGACTTAAGGTGGGGGAGCGACCAGCAATTTAGCAGACAACCTGTGTCTATTGACTGCTTTTATATGAAGCAACTCATTTCCATTTTGTCATTAAGCCCGAATGGCATCAAAGTTCTGAGTCTTTTGATCCAGAAGACTTCTCTCTGGAGAAGGATTTTGGAATTATCCATGCCAGACCTTTTTGGTACTTGCTCTATTATTTGAAATTTTAGTTGAGCTATCGAACGACATTGTTCTGTCCAGTGTAGTGCCAGCGGTGATGTGGTATTTTTGTTCCGAATACGACTTTTATGTTCTGGTAGGCGTGTCTTGATTTTACGCTCAGTCTTGCCCACATACAACAATCCGCAGGGACATTTAATCATGTACACCAAATGTTCTGAATCACAGTTAGTCGTGTGGTGCAGTTTTATACTCTTTCCCGTTCTAGGATGTGCTAAAACATTTCCTGGAATGACGTTATTACAGTTTTTACAGTTCCAGCACTTCATTGTGCCGCGTGATTGTTCACCTCCACTGAGTTTGTCCGCTTTATGTCTGGTCAACAGTTCTTTTGGGTTCTGCGCCCTCTTGTAGGCGAACCAAGGTTTTTCTAGAAACAAATTCCCAATAATTCCCACCTTTTTATGATTATGTTTTAATGTCTCTGGATGCTGAAGAAAATTTAGAGACAAACACCATTCTTTGTGTACTCTTTTTCTGTTTCTTTTCCAATAGTGTCGTTCTAGATATAGCCTTGACTTTTGCGATTTGATTATCCAAGTTAATCTCTGCATAGCCTCGTTGTATATAATGCGATTTTTGCTCTTCAAGTGTAATGCTGCAGACCTCTTCATCTGACGAAATTCTTTTTATGCGCATAAACTGAGACACAGGTAACTTCTGGATCAAATGTATTGGATGGAAACTGTGAAATTGTAGTGTGTTGTTCTTGTCTGTTGGCTTTTTTAAAAGCCATTGTCTGGATTTGGTTGTCTTTAAGTTCCACTAACATATCCAAGAAACATATGATTTTTTCATCAAGAGTGTAAGTAAACTGAATTCTTGGGTCCACCAAATTGAGACTTTTAATGATGTTGATCAATGCTGTTTCAGAATTATTCCAAATTAAAAAAAAATCATCAATATACCTTCTGAAAAAAACTAAACCAGCTCTCCAAGTCTGGTCTGTTAGGATGAAGTCATGCTCAAATTTCACCATGAACGTATTCGCGTACATGGGCGCACCAGGAAAGCCCAGGGAAGGTCCATTGAATTGGCAAAATAATTTCCCTTGCCATTTGAAATAGCTGTTTGCCAAACAGAAGTCAAGTATCTGAATAATGAAACATTTCAAACTCTCCGGTATATTTTCTTGCAAAAGAGCCCATTCTACTGCTTCCAAACCTGTTGCATGGGGAATCGAAGTATAAAGCGAGACTACATCTATTGTGCATAGAATCAAAGTATCCGTAGATTCAATGGATATTTCAGCTAGACTTCTTAGGAAATCTGAGGTATCTTCAATGTAGGTGGACCATCTTTGGATGAAAGATTGTAAGTAATGGTCAATGAATATACCAGGGTGTTCGAAGATTGATTGGCAACCAGCTACTATAGGTCTGAAAGGTCGGTTTGTTGAATTTTTGTGGATTTTGGGTAAAAAAATTATCCTAGGTCTCCTAGGAAATACTTCCAGACGGTCACCTTTGATTTTTATGTCTATCCAGCCCAATTTTTTGGCCTGATCCAACAGTTTACTGAGTATGTCTGACATTTCCATAGTAGGATCTCTGTTCAATATCCCATAAGTAGTTTGATCCATCACATGTTCTGTACCTTTCTTCAGGTAAAAGTCAGCATCCATGATAACGAGTCCGCCTCCTTTGTCTGCCTTCTGAAAAATTATGATGTCATCTTGAGCCATTTGTTGTAATGCACTGTATTCAGCGCGTGTCAAATTCTTGAGTTGTCGTTTGTATTGAATTAAATATTGTTGAATGATATAAATCAATTATTGTTGTTGCGTGCTGTAGTCCTAACCGCCATACTTTGGGGTCAGGCCACTTACATTGTTCACATCACTGTCTAGCAGGCAGTAATTCAGCACACTTACCATATAAATAGATTAGTAGCTCAACCGAGTGCGACCTCCACCTACATTCATTGACCAGGTTATATGCCATAACCAGATACATCTCAGAGGGAAAAGACTTCAGTAGGCCTAACATATGCCCTAAGAATAGGAGTATGCAATTCAGAGAAGCAAGGATTACAGATTACAGAAACATATCGGTGACATTTACAAATGACCAATAAGAAAAGCAGCTGAGTAAAAATCCTCTTGTGGTTTATAGAGTTCAACCTAAATCAGCAAGATTAATATAGGTAAATAGAATCTAATATAGTAATATTATATTGATGTGTATATGCCTGCTTAACAGCTTGGATACAGCTGCTGAAGTACCTGCCAGAATACTAGACTATTCTCTCTAATTTCACATTAAAATGTATTGCATGTGGTCAGTTCCACGATATCCTTTGATAAGCAGAAGGAAGGCAACCTAACTGTATAATGGAATGTGACAAGTGGACAACACTAGCCTCTTGTCAGAAACATAACAAATCTGTAGGTCAAATTGATGTGTGGCGTTTTAGGCTCCGATTGAATTTTCCTGATTCATGCCCTTATATAGGTACAATTCAGATTGCTCTTATTTAGCTAAGAAATCCAGCCCTTATTTAGGCATAGCCCATGCTACCCAAATACAGGCATGGCTACTTCGATCCAGTCACCAAACGTCACAACTATTTCTTGGAAAACCAGCTTAAGCCGTTAGGGAGCTTCCCATGGCTTGAACATTGATTTCTCCAAGTAATCATGACTTTACAATGAAAAAGTATTCCCCAGGAGTCATTTATGACGTTCATAAGCCCGACTTTATGTCAAACTATGTCATTCCTAAACACCTTCCAGGTATAAATAAACCTTCACTTGCTATAGCAAGATACGGTGGTTCGGAGCAGTTTGAAGACCTACTTGCCCCACGCAGCTCGCTACAGCAAGTGACGAAGGAAGCAGACTCTCCAGCTGATGCACTGATCAGGAAGCTGCTTTTCTCCTGCCGAGAATACAGCTCCAGTGTTTCCGGCTCCCCTTGCGGGGTATTGCGAAATCGAGTTCCCGATACAGGGATTCCAGACCTCCTTCATTCTAAGGTAGAGAGCTGATTATAACCCAGAGAAACCTTTGGCAGATTCTTTGCAAAAACTAAACCTATGCTAAACAATATTTACTTCTTCCCTCGTATTAGACTTAGGTTAGGTACATTGGGGAAGGTGTATTTTAGAAGCACCAGTTGAGTATTTTAGTCAATGTTAATTATGTATGTATTTTTATATGGATTAGAAACCATACAATGCTCTTACAGTATTATTTCTTATTACTGTTTACGCTGTATACTTTGCAGTCTGCCTAACGATTGTAGCAGTTCACTTCTCTTGCATGAGAAAGAAGACTGTTCAATAAACCTTTTTTTTAAAAACGTCCATCTCACTATCTCTCTGCAACTCTGTAGAAACGAAGCATGCACGATTGACCGAGTGAACTAGTTATCTATTGTTTCCGTGACTATGAGAGATATATTCTTATTCTTGGGAGACGTAATTGTCATGTTAATGCGGTTGTCAGAAACTAATCCCTTCTTGTGTATTCAAGAAAGTTTCTAGTGACCTCTGAGTTAGCTGGCACACACACAATTAAGTCTAGTACATTCGATAGAGACCGATTGACCTAAGTCAAATGTCAAATCTACAGGATATATTATTCCAATGCGCAGAGCCTATTGGGAATATAGGAACTACACTACATGGCGCCCAACGTTTGGTAAGGCACTAGTTTACCGCTAGATACTAAAGTAACTCAGTCGTGCTTTTCTTAGAGACCCATTTTTCCGTAAATTACTCCAATAGACGTCTAGAGTGGGTAAAAGGATAATATCCGCCATAGTTGAGTAGGACAAACCATCCTATGTATTAGTTTTTGGTTTATTCAATGTTGAAGGATACAGTGTTCCAAAATATTGTGCACCTTATCTTTGTTTCCTTGAAACTTGCTCTGCAAACTTTCAGTCTACAAAAGTGTCCCTCGATAATAATACCGAGGGCAGTGGAGCTACAGGCCACAACGCCGTACAAACTTTAAACTTTACTGGAGTCCAAGAGACCGACGAGGATGCTAGAAGCATTCCAGAAAATTTAAGGAAAGCCATCACTATAAAACTCATACGAAATGGCCTATCAGCAAGAGTTGGTAGGGTAGTTTTTGTGATAGAGGCACATGACTATCTCCAGACAGAGGTATTCTATTCATGGATAGTCTTCCCTGAAGTAAATCCAGGAACAAAAGTGTTTCACTTCTACAAAGAAGATGAACCACCAGAGGAATACATTCCTTTCGAAGATATTGAAATTCCACTAACTTACCAGCAGCATGCACTCTGGTTTAATGGTGCCCTAAAACATATAAATCACATTACCAGGCTCAGTCCACTAGGTGGACCAGGAGCAACAAGGCCGGTATTAGCCAGCTATACACCACATCCTGCCATTGAGGAAATGTCAGATGCGGTGCTATTAATTGAAATGAAAGAACTTCTAAAAATCTATAGACAATTGGTTCAATATGTCATGTGGACTCTAACAGTCCAAATGGCAATATTGATTCCACAGCATCCCCCCCACCAGGAGAATACAAATAAAATTACACGACAGACTCTACATTCGGTCTTTGGTAAATTACCACGAAACAGGAACAAATTCCATTCTGGATAGCTCACAAATTACTAAAATCGAGGCAGTATTTCCTGATACTACCCCTCATGAGAATCACAGAATTCTAACAATCTGTTTACCAATTGGGATCACACCACACCTGGAGGACTGCGACACTTGGGGTACAGTTTTTGCTGCAATTTACACTAAAACACATGGTGTTCCATCTATGGCGGTAATACCTGACGTCCTGAAACAGATTCAAAATGAATACGGGACAGAGCCTGCTTTAAATGTCATTATGAAATTACTGAAGGATTTCAAACTGGTCAAAACAATAATATTAGCTATTATAAAAGGTGAAGCAGCATCCGTGGTGATCCACCAAAAAAGTTAGGGGAATTTGATGTAACTGAGCAACCAGAAGAACTGGCCAGAATAATTGAAAAATCCTATGAAGAATTAGGCAGAGACAGTTGGGTGGGAAACCAGTTAAATCCCAACTGTCAGAAACTCCTGAAAAGGTCTTTTCTAAAAACACTCATACTCCTTCTAAAAAGAAGTGGGAGAACACTAAACAAAGTTCTAAAGAGAAGCGTTCTCAATCCGAGGTAGGTCTCCTGGAGTTCTGGACTTTTTGGTTCCGTCCAGAGGTGTCAGGGATAACACCCGAAGACCCCGGAGTTCCACCTGTCTCGGTGCACAAACAAACAGAAACACGGGCTTCTCGATGGTGGCGTCAAAGACCAAAGGTTTATTACTGCAGGGACACAGAAGTCACAGAAACTACACATGGGCAGTATCTAGGAGCCTGTTCGATTTGTACAAAGAGGGTTGCTCCTTATATACTAAATATTGGGCTTCAGGCAAATTCTTTACATGTTACCACAGTTCTAAACATTCGTGTCTTAAACAATAAATATTTGGCGTTGCACAGGGATCGTCAACAGTATCTGATGTCAAAACATTACAAATGAGGGGTTCCCACTAGTCCATCATAATCCCATGTCAATTCTTCATTCAAGACCCGGACCGCCTCATCGTAAATTTCGTTACCTCCCCCTAATAAAGGCCCAGAAGGAAAGGAGCAGAGCCAGGTGCAGAAGATAGAAAGACAGGATAAGAAATGTTTGTGGGTCGTAAATGGGCACGGTTACCAGCTTCGGCCGCCTAATCATGATCAGGCCAACGAACACAAGAACCAGTATAGCAGGACTGGCCTCAGGCTGGGGAGGCAGTTCTTGCCGAGTCATGCTGCTACAGCGTTGCTGGCCTAAGGTGCACGTGTCACTCGCAAGGTGAATCGCCGGTTAAAGCCTACGTGTCCTTTAAAGAAAGAGGTCATTGCGTGTCCATTGACTATGTGAGGGCAAGGAATACAAAATGGCTTCCGTGGTCTAAGATGGATGCCATGGGTAAATCACAAATGTGTAGGTAACAGGAGTGCTCTTGCTCGTAGCATAGCGAAAACACCAGGATATACTAAATGGATCATTTGCGGTTCACTGATACTAAAATTATGTATTTACGACAATGTTAAAAACACGAGTAAAATCGTCACGGAACCTCAGACCCTCCTTTTGCCCTTACATAGGCAATTACTCAGTCTATAGAGTCTAATTCTATGCTCATTAGGTTAGTGACATGTTGTTGTATCATCATCCTGTCTCGTGCCTTTTCTCCTAATGCAGGTGGTTTTCTGAAACAGGTTGCAGCACAGAGGCTACACAGAGCGGGACCACATTGGATAATAAGACAGCACGAGAACAGAAATACTAGGATGACACCAATGACCATCAGAACCTTCCATCCCCACGCTGATACCAGAGTCCAAAACCACTCCATGAAGGACCAGTTTCCCTTATCTACGTGTATAGAGTCGGAAATCTTATGTAGCTTAGAGATTGCTTCATAGACTGTTGGAGCATTATTTGGAATAAAGACACAGCAGCTCGATTGGATCATTCTGCATACCCCACCTCGATCTGCAAGTATTACGTCTAGAACCATACGGTTCTGCAACGTCATGAGACGATCCGCCTGAAGCTCCGCTGTTAAGTTACTAAGGGCACCAGCAGTTTCTGTAAT
Source organism: Lissotriton helveticus (assembly GCF_964261635.1). Taxonomy (NCBI): domain Eukaryota; kingdom Metazoa; phylum Chordata; class Amphibia; order Caudata; family Salamandridae; genus Lissotriton; species Lissotriton helveticus. The sequence goes on from NC_136064.1 coordinate 121,428,793, forward strand.
AGTAGATTCAACTACCCGTGTTAGTTGACGTAGATTTCTACTATTGGCCATAGGCCCCCAAAACGGAAGGAAACCTTTGAAAAAGTCTCCAGCTTCTTGACCAGCGGTATCTTCCTTGCTGAAGACACCTCTTGCTACTCTGGTTTTGTGATAATCTGAAGAAGCAGTGTATGTCGGGGGTAACAATCGAGCAATATAACATGAACCTGAAAAGTCAGCAGGCAGCCATGTATATGCTCTGTCCTGACAAATGAAGTAGGTACCCCTAGCAGTCAGAAAGGCAGGGGAGGAGTTAGACGGAAATACGTAAGTCTCAACGCACTCACTCCTCCCTAGCTGAGCTCTCGGATTTCTCCCATTTCCTTGCAAACAGACCTGACCTCGGTGTGGCACGACCCAAACTGAAGTGGAGCTTTTACGCTTGCTTTCTCCCAAACTAAGGCGATACTCTGTAGAGTTCCAACTCAAATACACCAGTAATTCATCTCTAGGATAAGATGGAGTATTATTGACGTCTTTAATCATATCAATAATTCCCTGGACTAAAGCTTTGTTGGCTGAGTTGTATTTAGTGGACCGTGGTGGACGCGGAGGATAGGTCTCAAGGGCATATGAAAAAATGGTCTGAAAGGCCTGAAATGATCCATTATAGCTGAAAGGCAAGACTAGATAGGGAATGCCTTTATCCATAGTGTGAGGTATCAAGCCACACACCCAGCAGTCTGTAGTATTAACTATCAGTTGGTGTTGATGCAATAGCTGTACAAATGTATTGTTAATAAATTCTGAGCGTCGAGCTTGTTCGTGTTCAGGAAATGAGTGAAAAGAATGCACAGAAGAAACCGTAGAAGTAGTAGGATCAAGGGAAGGTACTGTAGTTACTGGCATAAAAATCAAATGTACACCAAAGACGATTCCACCCACCAACGTTATCAAAACAATTAAAAATGTAACTGCACATTGCATTAGAAAGCATTTGCTGTGTAGTATTCTGTACAGTCTATTTCTGCGAACATAAATTACATTTTCTCGTTGTAGCTCAGGAAGCTCCATCTTCTACGACCGTTCGCGACCACTGATGATGTGTACGTAGATGAAAATGCCTCTATCAGCCCTGGGAGTTCCCAGAACTAACAGAAAGATCGACCTTGTGTCTGACCCCCGCAGATTCAACTAGGCACACAGCCACGACCCTACGGCTACCCAGACGGCAAGGCAATTTTAAAACAAAAAGAAACAATACAAAGTATTAGCAAACTTCCTGGCTGGAGGCAATGTATAGCAAATTCAAATCTGAAAATAGGCAGTTTCCTGCTTTATTTGTCCATATTGCGAGAACGTAAGTTGTATCTCAGTTTTGCAGGAGCTGTCTGATCTGGAAACAATGTATTTTCAGCTGACGTTGCAATGTTCACGTTCGCAGATGGCAAATGTTCTTTTGGTGCAGATGACAAATGTTCATTGGGTGTGGATGACGAATGTTCAGGGTTCAAAAGAGCAGTTTCAGGAGGAGAGTCAGAATTTGGTGAATCCGTGATCAGTTCTGCATCGCTGAAAGGTATGAACCTGGGGACTTGTTCCGTTTCAGAGGCACCGATTCCTTTCTTTACCCAGTTGTCGTAAGGAAGTGGCAGAGGCACACGTTTAGCATGTGTCGTATGGATCCAATTTCTCCTTCCGGCCACACGAATAGCAGTTCTCGTTGCTAGCAGGACTTGGAATGGGCCAATGAATCTGGGCTGAAGATTTTTTGTTCTTGCAAAATTTCTGATGACCACCTGATCACCCGGTTTCAGCTGATGGCCTGGACTCTCCGGTGGCTTTGGCAATGCATCGAAAACCTGTTGGTGAATAAGACTCAATTTAGCAGTCAAGTCGAAAAGGTAATCAATTAACATTGGGTATTCCAGCTGCTTAAATTCTTTCGGTCTAGGTACCCCCCAAACATTTGCAGGACGGCCAAAAACTATTTCGTAAGGACTAAGCCCTACTCTAGAATGTACAGTTGCTCTTGTTGATAGCAAAGCCAAAGGCAATGCGTCTGGCCAGGACAAACCCGTGGATGCTTGTATCTTAGCGAATTTCAGTTTAAGGGTGCCATTGTAACCCTCGACTAAACCCGCGGACTGGGGATGATTCGCACTATGAAATTTCTGTCTAATCCCTAGGCCGGCACACACACTCTGCATAACTTTCCCTACGAACTCACTTCCGTTGTCTGACCATACAATCCGTGGCATTCCGTATCTGGGGAAGTATTCTTTAAGAAGAATTTTGGCAGTGGATAAGGCAGTATTGTCCTTCAGTGGGTATGCTTCGATCCATCTGGAGAAAGCACAAACTACCACTAGGACGTATTTCAGATTATTGCAACGATCCATGTGAATGAAGTCTAGCTGGATCACCTCAAAGGGGCAGGAAGGAGGAGCGAAGTGACCTGCAGGTGTGGGGATTCCCTTGCCAGGATTATGCATCAAGGATACCATACAATTTCTCACCACTCTCTCTGCACACTTACTAATCCCGTCATTCTTCCAGACCGGAGCCAACATCTTACAAATCCCTTTTGAACTGATGTGCGCTGTTCCATGTGCCATAGTTACTACTGCAAGCACATACGCATCAGGCAACATCCAACGCTGTTGTTCCGACAAGTCAATCCAACACCCACTCGAGTCCAATTTACCCGTGCTCTCTCTCCATGCAAGTTTTTCCTCCTCAGTCGCCTCTTTCTGAATTTCCTTCACGCTTTCCACTGTGTTCTCACACATTCCAGACTCAGAAATCCATCTTGCAGACGTTGCAACATACATTCTACTCATCATATTTCTAGCTGTCTGTTTTGCAATCTCATCAGCAAAAGCATTCCCACGACCAACATCATCCGTGATTGCTTTATGAGCACTGCATTTCACAATCGCAACTTCAGTCGGCAAGGTTAGAGATTCCAACAAGTCATTAACTAGCTGACCATGTTGAATCTTAGTCCCATGGGACGTAATGAAACCTCTTTCTTTCCACAAACGGCCAAAACTATGGGCCACGCCGAACGCGTACTGACTATCTGTGAACACATTCACTCTCTTTCCCTTAGCTAAAACGCACGCTCTTGTTAGCGCGATCAATTCTGCAGCCTGGGCAGAATTCTGACTCACTCTTGCAGTCTCCACAATCGTACTCAAAGTTGTTACTGCATAAGCAGCAGTCACATCACCATTCTCCAATTTGAAGCACGACCCGTCAACATACAACGTGCCATCTGGATCTGACAACGGAGTGTCTTTTAGATCGATTCGTCCTTTTGTTTCTTCCTCGGTTCTGAAACAACAGTCGTGTGGTTCGGAATCACTCGACTCTTCGCTAGTCGGCAACAATGTTGCTGGATTCAATACATTGCATCTTTTGATCTGAATATGACTAGCTAACAGTGTCAGTTCATAACCTGATAATCTAGCACTGGTAAGGTGTTGCGTCTTGGTTCGGTTCATGAGTGTATCCACAGCATAAGGAACCATAACTACTAGCATGTTGTTCATTACTAAACCAGCAGATTGTCGAATGGAAGCTGCAGCTGCGGCTGTAGCTCTCAAGCAACTAGGCAATGCTCTAGCTACTGGATCTAATGTTGATGAAAAATACGCACAAGGGCGTTGTTTATCACCAAATTTCTGCGTCAAAACACTCAATGCACAACCTTCTCTCTCGTGGACATAGAGTGTGAATGGTTTACTGTAGTCGGGTGTACCCAATACAGGTGCTGAACACAGTGCATTTCGTAACTCAGAAAAACTCTGCTGACATTCAGCAGACCATGGTACCGGACTCGGAACACCTTTCCCAGTCAAGGCTACCAATGGTTTTGCTAGAAGAGAAAAATTTGGGATCCATTGCCTACAATATGAGGTAATACCTAAAAAGGCACGTACTTCTCTCTGCGTGCTAGGAACGTTCATCTGTGTAATTGTTTTTATTCTCTCTGGGGTCAACTTCCTTCCCTCCTTTGACAAGAGATGACCTAGGTAGGTCACTTCTTGGCAGCAGTATTGCATTTTTGAAGGTGACACCTTGTGATTCAAATCTGACAAGTGATGCAATAAAGAAATCGTAGCTGTTTTGCAAGTTTCCTTGTCATCGGCAGCCACTAGAAGATCATCGACATACTGTACTAAAGCAGAACCACTAGGAAGTACGAAGGAATCTAACTGGCTTTTTAATGCTTGACTGTAAATGGATGGGCTTTCACAATAACCTTGTGGAGCGCGTTTAAATCTAAAACTTCGTCCTCCTAGAGAGAAACCGAAGATATCTCTGCTTTCCTCGGCTATCGGAATGCTGAAAAAGGCATTTTTCAAGTCGACAACTGAAAACCATGCTGCTGTAGCAGGAATCAACGTTAACAATGCAGTAATGTCTGGAACCACAGGAAACTGTGGGATCACGATTTTATTAACCTCTCTAAGATCAATTACGAACCTATATACTGGAGGCTTTGTAGGGTCAGTTCGTTTCAAAATAGGCAGTACAGGACTATTACAGACATTACCTCTAGTTTCTTCTACAACATCTTTCTTGATCAGGTCTTGTACTATCAGTAGGAGCGCACGCTCACCTTCACTAGAGATTCTGTATTGTGGAATTCGTGGAAGTTTAACATTTGCTTTCAAAGTTACTACATAGGGTGGAATTTCCAATAGACCTACATCATTAGGACCAGTCGCCCAAAGAGTATCAGGGAGTGAACGCAGCTCTGGTGGGAGCGCATCCATCGACAAGTACATCGGAGAGATTATTCTTTTACCCAACGTAAGCTGTACTCCTGCTGGAGAACAGTACAATGTCGCGTACAGGCGTTTTAACAAGTCTAAACCAAGCAGATTTTCGTTACAACCTGTCGTCAAAATCAGGGGTGCTTTCAATTGACGTGGTCCAACTGAAATAGACAAAGGACCAGAAACAGGGTTGTGAACAGGGGCGCCCGAAAAACCTACTGAAACGTTTGTTGAGCCAGACAAAGGTGCGCCAGGGAGTTTCGCATGTATGATAGAACTTTTTGCTGCACCAGTATCCAACAGAAACGGTTCGACTATACCTGATGTTGCTACTGCGACATAAGGCCCACTCTGATCTACTGGAACTGATACTACTCCCTCTCTTTGTCCATGGCTGTCCTAGTACTCACTTTGCTGAACTTCCTCACTAGCTTCATAATAGTCTTCGACATGATACTGTGGAGACCTATTCTGTTGGGCAGATTGTCCATTTCACTGGTCGAAATAATTAGAGGGGCGATCACTCGTTTGCGGAGGCATAGCACCTCGTCCTCGACCTCTAGAGTTTTGCATAGAACTACCACGACCTCTCTGAGCTGCCGCAGCATTATTTTGCGTTCGAACTGGACATTCACTTTTGTAATGACCTTCCTTTTTGCAATAAGCACATTGATTCCATTGGTATTGTGGCCTTTGAAAATTATAATCCGTTCTTTGATATGACCCTTGCTGCATATTAGTTTGATTCATGCGAGGCGGATAAGCTTGCTGTAAAAGTACTTTAGTTTTTAAATCTTTCGTCTTTTTATCTGATTTTTCCTTCTCTTCTGTATCCCTATTTTCATAGTACTGAGCAGTCGCAAGTATTTGCGCAGTCGTAGAGACAGCCCACGCACTTTCAGAATTCTTTAATTTACTACTAAGTTCTGGCAACAGATTGTGCACAAATTTATCAACAAATAATCTCTGGCCTCCTTCTGTGCTCATATCCTGGCCACTATGATCCACGAAAGTCTCTTCGAATCTTGTGAAAAAGTCGGAGACGCTTTCGTCTTTCTTTTGTTTGCACGCGGACAATTTGTCCCAGTTAACGCGCAATGCTGGCATCAAGGTTTTCATTAAATCGATTATTCTACCAGGCAAATTAGCAATTAAAGGTTCAGGTTTGGAACCACCTATTTGTTGACCATCCGCTGCAATTATAGCTGCCCAGTCACCACCTAGGGCAACTGGATGATTCTCTTTACGAATTTTAGCCCAAATTGGTTGCGGTACTACATTACCAAATAGCAGATCTATGTCAGCAAGATTCAATACACAAGCGTCAACTGTTTGAGCCAACTCTTTGTAGTACCCTGCAGGATTTTTACGCGGATCTGGCAAGGCCTGTTTCACTGCTAATACTTCAGCTCGCTTCCATGGAATATGTATCCAGACTCTCTGGAATTGGGCCGGAGCGGCTGCAATACCAAGGTTTGCATTAGCTTGCACAGCTTCACGCCAAATTGGTGGAACCTCTCTCATTGGATATTGACGATTTCGTTTCGTACTACGTTTCTCTAATTCTCTCGGTGAACGAAGGGATGAGTCATTCCTATAACTTAAAATCAGTTCCATCGCTTCTTTTATATTTTGTCCAACTATCATACCTGCAGCAAACTCTTTCTGAACATTAATTAATTCTCCTAGATTTGATTCAGGGTCATCCTCTTCCGATTCCTCACGTAGAAGGAAACACATTTCATCGAACACATATCGTTGTGTCGGTTCGTTCCATTGCATAAATGTATCTAATACATTTTGTACGTTATATCTTCCCACTTTCGAAACCCATCTAAGAGCAGTGGAATCTAATATTCCTCTTTCTTCAGTACTGGGAAGCTGACTACGTCTCTGCACAGAGTCAGAGGTAGGAGTCTTAGTCAGAGTTTTATAGAAGGGAGATAGAATATTAGAGACAGAATCAGTGATTCTTCGACGAACAGAAAGCGGAGTCATAATATTAGCAGAGGCAGTAAATAGAGTAGCAGTTGGAACAGATAGATTAGGAACAGTAGGAGTAGCAGGAAAAATAGCTTGTGAAGTAGCAGGTGCGAGCGACACAGGCATAGGTAAAGAAGCCGGCAACCCTAGAAGAGGGGTTGTCGAAGGAACATTAATATTGACCACAGGAGGTACAGGAACTTGATTCAGGGGAGCGGGAACAGGGACACCAGGTTGTCCAGCAACCGGTAATTGAACATTCGGTATAGGTGGAGCCGTAGCACCCTGTGCATACGGTGGGGGTGATCGTAACAAGTAAGACAACAGGGGATCCTTTTCAGGGTCCTCTACTATCTTAGCCGTACTCGATGGCAAAGCAGGATAGCACTTGTCTATCGCTAAATTACGCTCTCTATCGGCCACCTCCATCGTTTTCTCAGACTCGTTGAGTTGCAGCTGCCTAGCAGACTGTTCTAAAGTCAACTCTTGCTCTTTCTGTTCTTTCTTCAACTTTTTAATTTCTCTCTGTTTAGATTCTTTTCGCCAATAACGGAAAGAATCAAACATTGCCGGCCGGGCTTTCTTCTTAAACAACCTTCTTTCTAGATTATCGAGAACTTCAGGTTCAAAACTACCATGTAGTGGCCAACTAAGGACACCATCTTTCTCTGTGTAGTGGATCCATATCTCGTTATAAGAGATAGGGCCCACACCAAATTTGCAATATAGATCATAAAGGGGAGTTCAAATCGGAGGAACCAAACACGAGTCCTCCAACTGGGAATCACTGTTGCAACTAAAACAAGACAACATACAATTTTTCCGACTTACCATTTTATAATCCGGAACACAAAACAAACAAGACACAAACAGAAAAGATGCGCACTCGAACCAAGAACTTAGGCCTACCAGAACTGACAAATGTATCGATACCTGAACTGAACAGAATGATTATCGTAACCAGAATAACCAGTGATAACCTTACAGAACTGAACTGAACTGAGAACTAAAAGGATTATCCAAATAGGAGCAACCCTTACAAAATAAACAACTAGCAACCACTGAATACTTAACTGAGGCACTGAAGACGTCACCAAGGAGAAACCCGTCACGTTTCGCCGTACTGAGGACTGCACCTCGGGTCCAAGACAGGGCGACGGTCAAGGCAACGGACCACTGCAGCCGTCTGAACGGGAACCCTCGTGGAAGAGAACGTCGGGGCCACTTTTGCGAGATGCCGGGATCGATGAAGTGGGGCGCCTCCCTCTGAAATCTTCACACGAAGCTCCTCGAACTCTTCAGGCTTTTGGACCGGTACCGAATGACGTCGCCCCACGTTGGGCGCCAGTTTTGGTTCCGTCCAGAGGTGTCAGGGATAACACCCGAAGACCCCGGAGTTCCACCTGTCTCGGTGCACAAACAAACAGAAACACGGGCTTCTCGATGGTGGCGTCAAAGACCAAAGGTTTATTACTGCAGGGACACAGAAGTCACAGAAACTACACATGGGCAGTATCTAGGAGCCTGTTCGATTTGTACAAAGAGGGTTGCTCCTTATATACTAAATATTGGGCTTCAGGCAAATTCTTTACATGTTACCACAGTTCTAAACATTCGTGTCTTAAACAATAAATATTTGGCGTTGCACAGGGATCGTCAACAGTATCTGATGTCAAAACATTACAAATGAGGGGTTCCCACTAGTCCATCATAATCCCATGTCAATTCTTCATTCAAGACCCGGACCGCCTCATCGTAAATTTCGTTACCTCCCCCTAATAAAGGCCCAGAAGGAAAGGAGCAGAGCCAGGTGCAGAAGATAGAAAGACAGGATAAGAAATGTTTGTGGGTCGTAAATGGGCACGGTTACCAGCTTCGGCCGCCTAATCATGATCAGGCCAACGAACACAAGAACCAGTATAGCAGGACTGGCCTCAGGCTGGGGAGGCAGTTCTTGCCGAGTCATGCTGCTACAGCGTTGCTGGCCTACGGTGCACGTGTCACTCGCAAGGTGAATCGCCGGTTAAAGCCTACGTGTCCTTTAAAGAAAGAGGTCATTGCGTGTCCATTGACTATGTGAGGGCAAGGAATACAAAATGGCTTCCGTGTTCTAAGATGGATGCCATGGGTAAATCACAAATGTGTAGGTAACAGGAGTGCTCTTGCTCGTAGCATAGCGAAAACACCAGGATATACTAAATGGATCATTTGCGGTTCACTGATACTAAAATTATGTATTTACGACAATGTTAAAAACACGAGTAAAATCGTCACGGAACCTCACTCCTCAAAAGGAGCCCTCTGAAAGGAGGTATAACCTCACGAATAGGAATAATTTGAGAAAACTTGATAGATATCAAGATACTGATACACGTTCCTGTCGTACCTTTCAGACTTCGTCACAGAAATCCAAAAGAAGAGGACGGTCAGAAAACAAGGAAGAATGCTTGAAGTCCAAAGACGATCAACACGTTCAGAAAACAAAGAAAACTCAATTCACCAAACAGAAAGTAGCAGGTCATGCCGAGGATCTAAGGACACAACTCAAGAACGGGGAATGGGCTCAAACAATGTTGGACAGTACAGCAGAAGTCACGATAGCTTGCAAGAACTTGAAGGATCATCTGGAAAGAGTGGACTTTAATGAGTTAATTAAAGTTGAGATTGCAGATACCACGGTTAGTGTCGCACATAAGTTGTATGAAGTAACACTCCGGATGGAGGGGGACATAACAAGAAAAATAAAAGCACTCGTTTGGGAGTGTCTTTCTAAGGGTTATGACATTCGTCTAGCTGAAAAAGACTGGCCACCGCAATTTGTCAGGGAATGTCCACATGGCGAAGACATCGTTATGCCAGCTTTCTCCAACCACATTCCAATTCATTTAAAATATACTTATGCCAGGAAATGGGCAGATGCCTAGGCTACTGCCTTATATAAAAATCCTGTAGGATGGGATGAGGAATCTCCTCACCATAAAGGTCGGTTAGATCAACTTGAATACCAAGGGGTGATTGAAACATGCACCTCGTCAATGAAAAATCCTTTGTTTCCTGTCTCCAAACCAGACAATACGTATCGTCTAGTATTGGATTACAGACATTTAACCTCTTGTTGCAAAACTTTTGCAGTACAAAATGCACAGAGTGCAGGACTAATGAATAACATTGTGCGTGAAAAGTATAAAACCACATTAGATATTTCTAACGGTTTCTTCTGTTAAAACATTGTATCCGAAAGTAGGTAATTGACCGCGTTCTCAAATATGGGGACACAGCGTCACCTCTGTCATCTCCCTCAGGGATTAAAGAATAGCCTGGGGTTATTTTCAGCCAGAGCAACAGAGTTATTACAAACCTATGATGATGCGGCATTATCATATGTCACTGAGATCTATGTAAAAGATGATGACTTGGATAGGCACTTGAACAGGGTGAGCACCATCATACTTAGCTTCGCCTCTGAAGGGTATGAATTCAATTTTAAGAAATTGAGAATTGCCCATTTAAACAACCTCTTCCTGGGATATGAATTTTCAAGTGAAGGCAAAAGCCTGGAAGCAAACTTTCTAGAAAAATGTGCTCTGCTCCAACCTCCAAAAACGCTGAAAAACTTACAGTCAAAATTACATTTCAAACTACGCAGAAAGGGTTAAACCTCTCTACGAATTAATCAAACCTGATTTTAAAACAGTTAATTGGACACAAAAACACACAGAAATTTTGCGTTCAGTCCAAACAGACATGTTAGCAAAAAAACATTTGCAAACACGCTTAAACGTAAACCACTTAGTCATCCAAATCATTCAAGGCCAATGCGGATTCACATACTTAACCTTTAACGAAGGAGAAAAAGTACAAATAGTTTATAAATCACCGTTGTACAAACAAGCAGAAATGAAATGTACTTCTACAGAATAAATTCTGACAGCGGTTCAAACTGAAGAAGCAAAAGGGAGAGCCCTCGCACAGGGTAAGCACATTATGGTTTTACACCTGTACCTGCCTTAGGGCCAGTAACAAAAGTGAGCATACCAAATGCTAAAGCTTTACATCTGAGATGGATACAATGGGTTATTTCTCTTGCTGCAACTGATGTTGAATATGTTTTTGATCCATATTTGAAAAAAAATGCATTTCTACCATACGAACAAGAATGTCCTCTGCCTACTGAAATTCTGCCTCTAGAGCAGTTTGAATGTATAATTTATAATGACGGATCAGCTCAACCCGCTACGGAGGGAAACAATCCTATAGTGCTCTGTGCGCGATCGTTAAAGGTCGCTGGTGCATTGGTAAATTCCGACCAATGGTCACAAAAACGCAATCTCTAGGAGATTGTACAGCTCAGCGAGCTGATCTACAAGTATTCAAGATGGCGCCTAAAAATACTGATTGCGAATTCCCCACAATCATAGTGTCGTATTACTGTGTTCAATCTTATAATGAATACCTGCAGAACTGGATTCAAAACGGTTACAAAGATGCAAAAGGTGGCACAATCAAGCTAAAATTGCTTTCGGAACAAGTAGTTCAGTTATGACAAGGACTATAACACGCTCACGTGATACGTACACGGAGTCATCAATGTGATAGCGTTCACGTTGCAGGGAATTCATTGGCTGATGAGGCCGCGAAGGCAGCTGTGCAAAGGGCTTCCGTATCTGCAATCACTCATTCAAAAACAAAAATAGACAGCAAAATAATACTAGCAGTCAATGCTTGAAGCAAAGACAGTGGTAAAACATTACCAAAAGGCTTTGCACTCAATACTCATATATAACTGATGCAAATAATGTTCCATTTGCTTGAATCCCTGGATTGGGGAATAGCGTAATTCCAAACATGGAACATAGAATAGGATTAATTTTAGCAGCACATGAAGGGCTAGTCTCTGCACACGCAGGTGTTTCCACAGTGTCATTAGTAAAACAGAGACACTGGTGGCCACCCATGAGGAAACAGACCAGTAACAATGTTTTGGAATGTGAAATCTGTCAAAAGATGAAAGTCTCTACAGTGCAACGTCTTGCGCAGATGCCCCTTGTGAATTTCAGATACATCATTTGCTTGAATAATCCTGGATCACTGTGGTCCCTCACTGAGGGATGGTAACTATAAATATATTATGGTCGCAGTGGATTTGTGTTCAAGATTCATTTGGATGTGGCCTCAGCACTCGGCTGATGCTCAATCTGTTATAAAAGATTTGCGAGTCTTTATCAGTACATGCACAGTCGGCACACTACATTCCGACCAGGGTCCTGCATTTAGCTCTCAAGCATACAAGGAGGCCATGGCCAAATTGGGCGTTGCATTGCGGTACTCTAGTCCATTCCATCCTGGGGGAAATTCAGTAGTGGAGAGAAAAAAATGGGACATAAATCAATCCATAACAGCAAGAGTATTAGGCTCGGGTGACGGGTGTGTCAAACATCTAATAAGTGTCCAACGTAGTCTTAATAATCTGCCAAGAAGTTCTCTAGGGGGTATCACTCCATATGAAGTCCTTTTTGGAACCAGAATGATAATTTCGGATCTTGATTGTCAGACTTCAGTGTTAAACCAAAAACCTTTGATATCAAATACCGTTTGGCTGTTTTGCAGGACTTAAATGAAATAAGAACAAAACAAAGTAACGTGTTCCTGAAGCCAACCACCACTGAAGAAAAACTGACCGTCCCAGCAAGGCCTGTCTGGATTCCTAAGCTTGGGGATCTATTAAGAGAAAAGTTCACGGACAAGAAGGAATTTGGGCCTATTACAGGCAACCAGTACCTGTCCTAACAATCCACAGATCAAGAACAGTATTACTGCTGCCCCTTGCTGGTAAAAAGAAGAACAGGTTTTTGTCCATCGACCTGGTCAAACCACATCATGTGGCTGATCATAAGCAGTAGGCCAAGTGGACTCCATCAATGTAGCAGACGCCCTAATCTAGATACTATCCAAGAGCTTCAAACGGAGAGACTCATCACCTTTGAAGAATCTGCTGTGCAAAATGATGGTCTATGCAACAAATGCATGGAACTTTTACCTCTTGAGACACAAATAACAGTTCGTCAAGAAATACCTGTCTACGATGGAATAGTATCTGACTATACAAATGTACCAAGTGATCAAGTGGATCCAGCGATTTCAACGAATGCTGATGCACTTCCTACAATTGACAGAACTGCCTCAGGCTATTTCACTAACTTTGATACGTTTTCCGAGGATCCCAGCGAACCTGAAACGACACCAGTAAGAAGAACTTTGAAAGAACAAGCAACAGACCTTTTTTATCATTTTGAAAACACTTATCTTGTTTCACCATGGGTTGAACTTTAAATTGTGTTGGGTGTACTTTTTCTTCTACTTTGGTTGACTCTGGTAATAACTTTGGGAATGCTGATAAATGGAAGATATGTGAAAAAGGCCACAGCAAGTAAGAACATCAACTTACTACTCAAACCACACAAATCACCTCAGAGTGAACAAAGAGACTTGTCATCAGTGAACATCATAGCTTGGGACAGAATGGATTATGACATTTGTGGCCCTGCGGAGCTGTTTAACGTTCCACTCCACTTCAAGATTTCCTTGAAGGATGTTTTTTTTCATCTAGTACCTTTTCTGATGATTGGGACTTTGAGACTGTTAATAATATGATGTCAGACTTAAAAATGTCTGCTGTTTTTACAAATCATGAATACTTAGAAGGTTCATCAGAGTATGAGCAAATCCTAGAAATTTACTGATGTATAACCAATGTGGGAACATTATCTGACACCACCAAACGGTAGCTCAAAAACATTTTTGGGAAAATTTCCATACTTTTCAGATTTTAATGTATCCAATCCAGAATCATTTTACTTTAAAATGGGACAGGAATGAAAAGTAGGTTGACAAATACCAAACAAATTTATTCTGCAGCCTCTTATGCTCAGATGTCTTCGTTAGGTTTCAACTTTTGGAAAGACAACATTGAGACAAAAACTGTCTGGGGCACAAAAGACTGGCAAGTACAGGGATTGGAAGCATTATTTAGAGCCTGCTCAATCCCAGAGCAAATATTGTTTTTAATGACACTGTCCAACAGACATCTTGTCTTGGGTTATCCACGATCAAAGAGTTAAACAAACCGTCCATACCTACACCAACACCTGATAGCAGTAACACTTCAGAAGGGGAGATCGACGTACATACTATTTTGCATCACAACAGAACAGATCCAGATTGAAAAAAATTGTTAATCTGGCCCACAGACACAAACAACTGTCAAGATAGATTCCTGAATAAGACACAAGGGTTCAAATTCACTAGACCAGATCCAAGAAATGTTCAGAGACAGCATCCAGTAATAGTAACAACATATAGTGTAGGGAAACTATGCCTTGAATGGTTACATAGATCTACACTAAAGGATGTTAAAAAACACTTATCTTTACTTAAAGATGGAGCTGATCTTAGGGAATTCTTGCTAGGACCAAGAACACTGCACCATAAATGTTTAATAATGCCGGTATCTATGCATTGTATAAGGAAGCATAGAAGATTACGCAAGCAGAAACTGCAGAAAGAATACAAGAAATTGATTGTATTAACTTAGTGGAATCTCTCTCTGTAGTTGACAACGGGTTAACAACTATATTCTGTGGACAATATAGTATTCTCTGAGATGGTATGGAACAGGACTTGGTCATGTTGCAACACGGTCAGTCGCAATTACGTTCTATCATGCTATTAGGCTGGACATTACAAAACCTTCATTCAGGCTATGTGCTTTGGTGTCTAATCAACACTATGTCACTGTTTTCAGAATTCAATCTCACTGAAAAAAACAGCTATTGAAAGGATAATACACGGAACAATCACTCTGCCTGTTACAATTTTCCATTTTCAGTATTGCTTAAAACATACACCAGTTGGCAAATATGAAAGGTTGGGTAAAGAATACATCAAGACATCCTGGGAATTACCATACACACACAAATGTTGGGGTGGGGGTAGAGAAGTTTTTCTTATTGGTAAAATTGTGAAAACGCACTAAGCGGTTCTCTCCTTTGTCAGGATATTAATTGACATGGGGTCTGTGATGATTCCTCTAACAACTTATGCTGCCACCTGCAAGCCTCACCAGCTGCAGAGATTGATCCAATTTTTAGGCAACTTTCCAATGGAAGTTACATTCTGTTGAGTGATCACAGATGCTGTGGCATGTTGCCAGGTTTAGCTTATCTCGTAACTGTGTCAGCCAGGGTCACTTGCTGTATGCAAGTATTGTTTCCTAAAACCAAGACAGCTAGGAGTCGCTGTTATGGCATTCACTGAACATCTCTTCTATACGAATGGATATTTTAAGCAGAATGAAAGCCATTCTTTCACAGAAAACCGTGCCACTGACCTCGGTCAAGGAGACCTATGACCCGCAAGTCGCAAGGACTTCTGCAGAGATACATGTTCTCTTAACTACAAATTGCCCTATTCATTTGTCAGAAATGTTAAGTTGTATCTTAAACATATCTGATACGAGTGGTATTGTACATGTATTTAAGACAGTTTTTATACCGACTTGCCCGACGCAGCTCGCTACAGCAAGTGCCAAAGGAAGCCGACTCTATAGCTGATGCACTGATCAGGAAGCTGCTTTTCTCCTGCCGAGAATCCAGCTCCAGTGTTTCCGGCTCCTCTTGCGGGTTGTTGGGAAATCACGTTCCCGAGACAGAGATACCAGACCTCCTTCATTCTAAGGTATGGAGCTGATTAGAACCCAGAGAAACCTTTTGTAGATTCTTGGTAAAAACGAATCCTATGCTAAACAATACTTATTTCTTCCCTCGTACTAGACTTAGGTTAGGTACATTGGGGTAGGCGTAGTTTAGAAGCACCAGTTGAGTATTTTAGTCTATGTTATTTATGTATGTATTTTTATATGGCTTAGAAACCATACAATGCTCTTACAGTTATATTTCATATTACTGTTTACGCTGTACGCATTATACTTTGCAGTATGCCTAACAATTGTAGCAGTTCACTTCTCTTGCATGAAAAAGAAGATTGTTCAATAAACCTTTTGATTGAAAAACGCCTGTGTCACTATCTCTCTGCAACTCTGTAGAAACGAAGCATGCACGAGTGACTGAGTGAACTAGTTATCTATTATTTCCGCAAATCTGAGAGATATATTCTTATTCTTGGGAAACAAAGTTGTCATGTTTATGCAGTTGTCAGAAATTAATCCCTTCTTGTTTATTCAAGAAAGTTTTGAGTGACCTCTGAGTTAACTGGCAAACACACAATTAAGTTTAGTATATTCGATAGAGACCGACTGACCTAAGTGGTATGTCAAATCTATAGGATATATTATTCCAATGCGGAGAGCCTATTGGAAATATAGGAACTACACTACAAAATGGTACACATATTTCAATATTTCCATAGTTCAGTTTGCTTCGCAGTTTCAAATAATTAGATCTTATCAATAATTGATTCTGCTAAATAGGACCTTAAAAAAACCATATAAAGTGAGATACTCTACAACAAGTCGTAAAGATGATTTATAAGTCAAGAGGTAGGAGGCTTAACCCCTTCCATGGGCATGACGAGCTGAGCTCGTCATGAGTTGCGCCGCTCGCATGCTCATGACGAGCTCCGCTCGTCTTGTAACGAGGCTTTTTGCAAAAAGCCGCACAGCACGAAAAAAGCGGCAGCACTCATGCGGTTAAAGGAAACCCCAAAGATCAGACATGTGAAATACTGATTGAAGGGACAATATCCTGTTCATAGAAAATTAGAATAGAAAATTGGCATGTTGAGTAAGTCATTGATTTTTTTGTTCAAAAACAAAATTCTGTTCTGTGATTTTTTTTCCAAAATTGAAAAATTAAAGGTTTGATGTACAACTACATCATGTTGACAGAGCTATCCATCAAACCTTTAGTGCATTTACAGGGAAAACTGTGACAGCAGTTTGTGAAAATGAGAGAGTGTCAGCTGGGGCAGCAGACATCTCTAAATGTTTCAGGTAAAATATCTTATCCATGGCAGGTTTAAAATACTCCACTGTGTTGACAAGGAATGGTTCACCTGCAAAAGTAAAAACCAGACCTGACAATATCTAAATATCGACTTTGTGCAAGAAAAGAAGGTTTTTCAGGTCCTTTCTAAATTACTTGTGTGCAATTCACATAAATAAAGCTAGAAAAAAATGACAAAAAATGAATGCAAAATTTCACATAATTTGCAATATCTCAGGCAAAAGAAAAGATGCAAATGTACATTTTGTATTAAAGAATAGTGCAACATGGCTTGATGTGCGACACATGAATGCCGCCATTGTGAATAATAACTGGTTGTGTTCCCTTTTGTTCCTCAATTCATCCAGCTCCATCCTGTTATTTCCATATCCACTCACTTCCTTCAACAGTTCTTTTCAATTTTAGTACAGTTTTCCCTGCCTCTGTTTATTTGTTTTTCATTTTTCATCCTGTTTGTGTGTTTTATGGCCGAGGGAGACACTGGAAGACACAAGGAGACAGGAGAAAGTGGTTGAAGCCCCTGAAATCTTCTAGTTTGTGCCAGTTTCATCACATATAACATTTTGTGTGTACAAGTGCAAGTGGTTGGAATACATATTAAGGGACAGAACAACAAAAGTCCAAGCTGAGCATATAGGATCTGGTGTTTTTTAAAAAAATGCATAGTTCAATAGAGTGCAATACATTCTGGTAATCTGTGATCCAGATTCAAGTACATAGATGTGTATTTGAGGTGGGAGGAGCTCATGGAGTTTCACTCTGAGAACTTCCACACATTTACCTAAAAACGTTGCAAGTTACGCGAGCAGCAGAGTTCCGTACATCACACTGCGTGCACAGATCTTTGGTGGCAGGAGCTTCTCCCACGCTGTAAAATTAGCATGAATGAGTCCAAGAAATGTGCCCGCGAGTGCTGCTTCTTTCTGCCACTGGAGTAGATTTTTTAACACAGCTGAAGCGTTCTCAAAGTGAGCGGTAGCATTCTGAAAGCGAGCATTGGTGACTTGCCGCGACCACCCACATTGAGAAATTTCACCAAGAGGCAGTCTAGCTGATTGCGCTTGCCAACTTAACGATGGTGATAAGTGTGCAAGAAAAAACTCCACCACGTGATGGTTGCCAAAGTTTTTAGGCAAAACTCTGAGAACTCTCTGGTGGAGCAGAGTTCACTGTCCACCCTCAGTGTGTATATATGCATGGATACATTTGTATTTATATATGCGTGTAGGTATATATGTATGTATATGTGTATGCATGTAAAAATTGAGGGAGTGTGGAGTGGATGTTTGAGGTGCAGCCACCAGCACCTATGGAGTGCCCACCCCCCAAACATCCGGCAGATTCTGTGGCAACTTTGGGGAAACTAAAAACATTTTGTAATGCCGGAATGCTGCATACACGGAATGTGCCCAGCCATTGAATCAATGGACTGCGACTTTGTGGGAATGCATTGTTTACTCAAGCAGTGTCTTCTTGCCTGACTCAGGATTCCAGCAGTGAAGTAAGGGACCCGGGGAGCTGCTATACCGCCCACACAAGAAAATCAAGGCCAGCATGAAGAAAAGGAAGCAGAGACCGCCCACTGGTGCCAGTACATACGTTTTGGTGACTGCTCTGCACAGACTCAGACTCCTGGGTTGGGCTTTCCCTAGACAACAACGCCAGCGGTGCCTCAGCCAATTGCAGGGGGCGCATGATGCTTTAAAAGGTGAGCTGGGAAATAACTTGCAAATCTTGGCGGCATCTGAGGAAGTTTAATTACAGAACACGTCATGCTGAATGCCGAGGCTTTTAAATAAATTGCAGCTTCCTGGAATCCCGTGTGTGCTCTGCTTCCTTGTGGTGTTGAGGGATTATATATAAACATTTACATTTAAAGTAAATTTTTAAATAATGATAATTATATGCAAATGTGTCTTTATGCTGGTATAAATTATCTTATACAGCACACGAAGATATATAATGTGTTATAATGTAGGATTTATTTAAAACTAATTTGTAGGAGAGGAGGGGCATTCCTGGTCCACTGAGACTACTGTTGGAAGTTAAGGGGTTGTAAGGAAGCCTGGGAGTAGTTTCTGTCCTTGTTGGATGTACATGTTTTGCTGAGAATGTCAGACTTCATTCTCACATGACTGAGAAAGATAATGTGAAGTTACAGAAAATATGCTTTCAGTTTAGTTTATAGATCCCCTTCCAAACCACTGTGGGAAAAGCATGAGATAATAGTTTGCTCTCAAACATGATTCATGATATCCCAGCGGAAGGATTTTTCACAGTTTAAAATTACCATAGAACACACCACAATTCCTAAAACTAGTATGGTACTGGTAGAGCGCGCGAGGCCACCCGACCAATAGTTTTCGCCGTTTCCGGCTTCAGGGCCCATATACTTTTCAAATCACCATATACATCGATCAGGTGACTTCACGAGCTCTACCAAGTTGGTGTGTGTGTGTTCCCTGCTACCAATTTTCGGTGCACCCGACTTACCATCCACCGATGCGGGTGCCTAATGACCACAATGAATCAGGGAGCTAGCTGTAAAGGAAAGGCAGTAAAATACAAACTCAACCAATAACATTCAAATACTGTTTAAATGACCACGGACAACTGGAAGTTTTAAAATGTTTATCTAAAGTTCATTATTTTCTTGCATGAGGTACAATAAACAAGGCAATCAATAACCAAGATAACGTAAATTATATATGCATAAAGAAATAATGACAGAGTAATCATCAAAGTACTAATAAAATGTAACGAGAAAAGATACTATGCAAGTCAGTATTATCTAAACAGGGATAGCCTAAGTGTGAGTGACTATAGGAGAGCTTATAATGAATAACACGCTTCACTTAAGGTGAAGGGGCCTTTGAACAATCTAGGCAACGAAGTTCTAGACCATATCAGGAAATGACACACTGCTATGCAAAATATAATTTCTAACAAATGAGAAGACATAGGAATAAACTTATGGAAAATATAAATGACTTTCAATAGTTGCAGAAAGGCATGGAAAATATCACATATGCAATGTTGAACTTTATTAAAGCAAAAGTTAGAAATTCAGAAGGTGCAAGAATTTCAAGAGGTTCAGAGCAATATTTACCTAGAAAGGTGTGGAAACCAAACCCTGGCCACGGGTCAGTTAAGGACAGGAAACCCTCAAGGAAGGATACCCCTCAAAGGACAGCAGGTGCAGAATGGACACCCAGGACAGGACAGGATACCCTCGGAATAGGAAGCAGGACAGGACCCTCAGGACAGGACAGCAAACCCTCAGGACAGGACCCTCTTCAGGACAGGACCGGAACCCACAGTTCGGAAGCAACGCCTGCGCTCCACCCGCTCTGCAGCTATCGATCAAGACCCCGATTGGGTCAGCGAACTCCCAGCTAAGTGCCTTGCCAGCACTTTAAGGTTCAGTAGAACCTTAGCCTATGGTCAAATTCGGACAGAGTGCTCCGCAGCGCTCTGTATCTTCAGTCACCTATTGAGTGCGTTGGGTCAGTGACAGGTCAGCTAAACCAGACAAGTCGGACGGTTCACTAGGTGAACCCAGGGTAGATATACAGTTTGGGGACAGTGTACCACCCCCCAATGTTGCAAAGTGTCAAAATCCCTCAATTTGGATTGGTCCTAAGGTAGGATTTGGGTAACACACCAATCACAATACACGATTTGAAGCCTTCATTAACATATTTGGGTACCGCCTAGCAGGTTTGGGGTTCTCATGAGAACTGTGCAGAATATTAACATTGTAACACATGAGGAGCAACATTCGCCGTTCTCGTAGCGCAGAGGTGGCTTTCCCAGGCGCATCTTGACTGTGGCTGCCAGCTGGCTGAGTTCCACTGTCCAAAGTGGCCACTTTTCAATGCTCCCTGGTCATGCGCAGAAGAGACCGTCAATATGGCTCCCAATCAGTTTGGACCCCCATTCCCCGCGGTACATGAAAAGTAAGCGAAAACAAGTTAATACATAATAATGTCATTATGAAAATACATCATAGGGTTTGTACTTTTAACTCATCATCAAGAAATAAAATTATTGCATTAAATGTTAGCTACATTGACACAATCACAAGAGCAGTGGCACGAGCAGTACCACACGATAAGCACAGCTATGAATTACGCATGCGCATAACTTTCCCTCCACTTCTGCAGACGCGTCAGGACACGTGAGTGTGGCTGACGCATGCGCAGTAACTAAAATACAAGCGGCGGCCATATTAGAGGACACGGATTAAATTCATTAGAAATACACATAGGCAAGCTTCGAGAACTTTGCCTAAACAGAATAAATGTTAGTAAAACATACATTTTGTTACCTTATTACACATAAACGAGGTTCTTGACTTCGGCAAGCCGCAAAATATGCGAAGCTTTGCTTCATCAATCCCCTCTTTGATGATATTTACTATCATCACAAATTATAATGGAACCAGATGCCAACTTTCTTTCATACTTTATAAAGTTCTATTTCTTCCAGCAGCCGTTCTAACTTTTCTCTCTCAGTTTTAGCAGGGTGAGAAGTCTTCACCTTTTTGTATATCTGATCATTCACCTCCTCTAATTCAATCTCATCCACACTTCGTTTCACTCCTCTTGCATTTACCTCGTGCTTTTTGGTACGCTTGCGGTATTTACAGCATAAGAAAATGGAAAGTATAATAAGACCTATAATACCAATTGGCATCAGAATTTTGAATAATAAGCTTTTACCTATGCTAGCAAGCCAATGACCTACATTTGAGAGACCATCTACCAGTCTCTTCCAGGCACTATCAACCTCGAGTGGTTTGAGTTCCTTTGCCAAATTAGTAATGTTTTTCACATATCTTTTGATCTGTACACTTTTATCCGGAATATAAGTGCAACAATGTTGCGCCTTCAACATCCGGCAGACTCCGCCCTCTTTCGCTAATAAGGTGTCAAGAGCAAGTCGATTTTGTAAAACCATTGATCTGATCGCAACCATTTCGGTATTGACCAGCAGAAATCCATGAGCTGTTTCAGTAGACAGCACATCTACTATAGTAGACAATTTGCAAATTCTGTGAGTGTTCAGAACCACTCCCACTCCAGGTATCAGTGCACTGAAAATACTACCCATAATTTCACCTATACTTTCTCTTTTACTACGCACTAAGCCATTAGTATCTTCATTGCTTCCAGCTTTTCCATTCACATGGTATATTTTCGGGAAGACAATGCCAAAGTAGCAGCTTCCATACCAGTGATCCGGCAATTTGAAATAAGCCTTGTCCCCACAAATATAATAAATTCCAGGAAACACAGGCTCTGACCCATTTTTGAAACCCCAACCTCCAATTACCTTGTAATTATGTTCGCATTCACTGGAACCAATGAAAACATTATTATAATAGCTAGTCTTCTCGCGGTGAAGACATAGCTTGCCTTTCTTTTCAAAATCCAGCAACAGAGCAGGACCCGCTCCACCAGATGAGGTGCCTTCCATGTTCTCTGCCCACTTTGGCTTTTTCTGACTTTCGTCATTAGCCTTCTTCTGAATTTTAATTCTCCTTTTCTCTGCCATGTTCAGGAACATCTTTTCCTGCTCACGCAAAGAACAAGTCAAGTTATCTCTGTGTGCGTCTGCTATGTCAATGTTACCTATAGTCAGAAAGTAGTCTCCCATATATCTTATGGTGTCATTTTTGGTATGTACAGGATTCAAGTTCCCACGTATAGGAAGTTCAGAAAAGATCACGTCATTGTTAGAATAATAATACTGTAACGGTCCTATTTTATAAAATAAACTAGCTAAAATGCTACAGGAGATTCCATATGTCAATGGCAGATGATGGTATGTCACGCCTTCAGCCACAGAAGTAGGTAGCTTCATGCAGACATAGCAATCTTCAATTTCCATAGTCTCTACATAGTGTATTAACAAGTTTGCGAAAACATTTAAGTGTGTCCTGTTCTTCATTCCATGATAATGTAGTCCTCCCTCATCTGATGCTTCTAAGTTCTGTTTTGTTTGTCTCAAAACTCTTTCATGTCGTGCTACACTCTGTGTTGTTAGCTCCTCATTGTCAGTATTTACAACTTCAGTAGGGACAATGTTAGTATCTTTACTTACAGCAAAGGGAATGAAAATTGTTAATCCTATCCAGATAACTATCAGCACTACTATACTACATATACACACCTTGCAACACGTCTTAAAACGGCTGCAACTAGGTCTACCATTCACTGTTGAATCAGACATTTTGGCTCAGAAGGAGTCTCTCGAACCCCTCTTTTTGGCTTTACACAATTAGCTTACTTTGTGCAAATTCACGGTGGTTCGTCTTCCTCTTCAGCTGAGTACTCTGGGACGGGTTCTCCGTCGCTCACGTCAGTTATATCAAGATCTTCAAGTTCCTCCAAAACCAGTGTCCATTCAGGAGATTTGTACTTTTTGTTTTGTCTTTTTATTCGCTCACTCCTTCTTTTGGAAGAGTCTTCTTCTTGCTCTGCTATTCGAGCACTTCTTCTTGCTTCTGCACGTTTTTCTTCCACTGTCTTTATCCTTAGTCTCAATCTTTTTACAAACCTAGGCTCAAGGTTGTTTCTTTTCTTTAGTCTCTTAGTCGGTACTTGGACTTCACTTTCTTTTCTTATTCTCTTGTTCTCTTTATCTTGTGGTAATTCTTCTCCACTTTCTTCTCCTACTTCCCTTATCTGACTAGTTCCAGGGCTAGCCTCAAATTCTTCTGCCTGGTTGCTAATCTGGCCTTGTTCAGGAATATTTTGTTTTTGGCTTTCGATTGTCTTTGTTTCTGTTTCTGTTTCCTGAACCCGTTCTTCTAACCCTCTCTGATCCTGTTCAAGCACTTCGATCTCTTGATTTTCTTCTGCTCGAACTATCACTCTATTTCTAGTCTCTCCTTTATCTGCATCAGGTGTTAGCGGTGGTGTATCGAACACCTGCTCTGTCCCTGTCTGACCTTCTCCTTCCTCAGTTTTGATGTGAATCTCAAGCGGCTGAGGTTCTTCGCCTGTGCCTTGCTTTTCCTGACTAGTCCACTCTCTACCTTCACTAAGTCG
Source organism: Lissotriton helveticus (assembly GCF_964261635.1). NCBI lineage: Eukaryota > Metazoa > Chordata > Amphibia > Caudata > Salamandridae > Lissotriton > Lissotriton helveticus. The sequence continues at coordinate 121,452,622 of NC_136064.1, forward strand.
TTCTCTTGTTCTGATAGGATCTTCGGTCAGATCAATCATCGGTATCCATTCTTCTGGCCATATGCTTGGCAGCTCGTCTTCAGCTACTCCTGGCTCAGTTTCCTGGACCTCTTCCACAGGCTGGTTTCTTGGCAGTTCGTAGTCAACTACTCCTGGGCCAACGTCTGCTGTTCCTGTAGCCTGACTGGTGCTGGGCTGCTCGTTGTCAGTTGCTTCTGGTCTGGCTCCTTCAGGGTCCTCTGCTGGTTGCCCTTCTTCTTCAAATCCTCTGTCTGGTAATACCTTCTGGGTGTGTCCAGCGTGGATCCACTGGGGAACACCTGCGACTTTCACTGCAGTGGTTGTTACCAGGATTACTTGGCGTTTCTTTCCCCACCTTGGTGCCAGACAGCTTGATCGAGTGTGCTTCTTTATTTTGACCCAGTCTCCTGGAACCAAGCTGTGGAGAGGAGTCGTTGGATTGAGGATGCCGTCGTCTCCAATCTGGCGAGAGATAGAACGCACTTGGTCACCCAATCTTCTGCAGTATTCAAGCACCAAATCATCAGTAATACTCAACAGTTTGCTTCCTGGCACCCATGCTTGCCTCATCACTCTTCCCATAATGATTTCATGGGGACTTAGGCCTGTCTTGCGGTCAGGAACACTTCTCAGTCCCATCAGGACCAGGGGCAGGGCCTTCACCCAGGTCATGCCAGTAGCATCTGTCAGCTTTGCTAGTCTGTTTTTGATAGTTCCATTTACTTGTTCCACTATTCCAGAAGCCTCTGGGTGGTATGCACAATGGAGTTTCTGCCTTATTCCAAAGGCCTTACACAGTTCAGCCAGTATTTCATTCTGGAAATGTCCACCCTTATCTGATTCAATAATGTATGGTATTCCGAATCTAGGTATCAGTTCTTTTAGTAAACACTTCGCTACTGTCAGTGCGTCACTTTGAGGAGTAGGGTAAGCTTCTACCCATTTTGAAAATACGCAAACAATGACAAGGACATATCGTTTCCCTTCACAATGGGGCATGGTGATGAAATCAATCTGTATCCTTATAAAGGGACCCCCTGATCTCCCAATCCTGCTCAGTTCAACCATTGTCCTCTTGCCTGGGTTCATCTGTTGACATGACAGGCACCTCTGGCAGAGGGACTCTGCTACCTTCCTGAACTTTTTACTGTACCAAGTCTGTTTAAATACCAGAATCATGGCATCCCTACCAATGTGTGATCCTTCATGTATTAATCTTGCCATTGTGCCAAGCAAGTGTCGGGGTAACACAGGCATACCAGTTGGGCCCAAAATCACACCATCCACACGTCTCGGTCTACACCCATCCTCCTTCCATTTCTCTCTTTCTTGCCAAGGAGCCGATTCCTGCCACTCTCTCACTTCATCCCACGTAGGCACTTCTTCAAACACCTGAAGCTGGCAGCTGGTTCCTGGCCCCCCTCGTTTTGGATTTACAATATACCGATCTTTGGCACACCATTGGGCCACTCGATCAGCATAATCGTTTCCCAGTGATACTTTGTCCATGCTCTTCTTATGAGCACCGCATTTTACCACTGCCAGTTCCTTGGGTAACTGGATGGCCTCTAAAAGGTCATGAACAACCTTTGCATTCCGAATGGGAGTACCTGAGGAAGTCATGAATTCCCTCTGTAGCCACAATTGGCCAAAGTCATGCACAACTCCATAACAGTACTGACTGTCAGTATACACTGTTATGCGTAAGTCCTTCCCAATTTTGCAAGCCTTTATCATGGCTATCAATTCGGCTACTTGTGCAGACTTGATGTTATATAGGTAACCTGCTTCTTCAATTTTGGTGAAAGACACTACTGCATAAGCAGCACTCAAGCCTCCTAGTTCATGTCTTAGACAGGAACCATCCACAAATAGTTCTTTATCATGCTCAGGCAATGGTACTTCTTTTATGTCTGGGCGTGGCTTAGTACTGAACTCTGTCAGGTCAATACAATCATGTTCATCATCATCCCCACCTTCTATTTCCAAGGGGTCGGGGAGTAAGGTGGCAGGGTTCAGAATACCGCACCTAACAATGCTTACATTTGCTGCACCCACAAGAATCCTCTCGTATTTAGTCAGCCGACTAGGGGTGAGATACTGTGTTTTAGTTCTGGTCAATAGAATTACCACTCCATGTGAAACATACACGGTCACAGGATGTCCCATGACAATGGACTCACTCTGTTCCAAACTTGCACAGGTAGCAGCTACTGCTTTCAGACAGCCTGGTAACCCAGCAGCTACTGGGTCCAATGTGGCAGAGAAATAAGCCACAGGCCTTCTGGTCGTGCCATGTTCTTGAGTCAGGACTGACAATGCGCAATTATCGCGAGTGTCACAGAAAAGGGCAAACTCTTTGGAATAATCTGGCATTCCCAACGCAGGGGCCGTACACAGACAGTTTTTCAGTCTTGTGAAAGCCATTAGACTTTCATCGTCCCACTCTACAACATCTGGCATTCCTCTTGTGGTCATTTTTATCAAGGGCCTGGCTAAGGCTGCAAATCCCAGAATCCACTGTCTGCAGTACCCTAATACCCCCAGGAACATTCTGACATCTTTTTGAGTACGGGGCAACTGCATCTTTTGAATTATTCTCACTCTTTCTGATGTGACTTTTCTGACACCCTTTTCTATCTGGTGTCCTAGATATTTTACTGATTTCGCACAGAACTGTAGTTTGTCAGGGGCCACTTTATGCCCTTTCTCACACAGATGATTTAGGAGGGCAATGGTGTCAACTACACAGTCCCTGTGACTTTTAGACGCCAGTAGAAGGTCGTCTATGTACTGCACTAACACAGAGTTCCCAGGTAAGATCAAAGTCTCTAGACATTTTTTCAAGATCTGATTAAAGATAGAGGGGCTCTCTGTATACCCTTGAGGGACCCGGTTCCAACAATACACGTGACCCTCGAAGGCAAATGAGAAAAGAAATTTGCTGTCGGGGTGCAGGGGTATCGAAAAAAATGCATGACATAAATCAATCACAGTGAACCATTCAGCATCCCAAGGAATCTGGTACAATATCACTGCAGGGTTCGGGACAATAGGGCAGCAAGGAACTACAATTTTGTTAACCTTTCTCAGGTCCTGCACTACCCTATACTTGCCACTAGGCTTTTTGATGCCCATAATCGGTGAGTTACATGGGCTGCTCATCACTTCCTGTATGATGTCTCCTTCTAATAATTTTTGTATTTCCAGAGTGACACCTGCTTTCACTTCAGCATTCATTCGGTAGGGCCTAGTGTTAGGATATACTGCATTGTCCTTGATGGCTATCTGTATGGGGTCCACATCTTTCATCAACCCCACATCCTTTCCAGTGAAATCCCACACCTCTGGCTTTACGGCTTCCTGTAGTTCTTGGGGCAAGTCCTGCAGGGTCAATCTTTTAATTTCTGAGTCAGGTCTAAGTAACAATAATTTATAAATGCCATCTTCATCTGGGGTCTGTATTTCCACACCTTTTGGTGTGCAAAAGATGGTACAGTTCATTTTGCACAGCAAATCACGACCCAGTAGATTCACTGGACTGGTGTCACAGACGACAAATCTATGCATCTGTTTAAAATTTCCAATTGAAATCTCCATTGGTTCGGTAACAGGAGTACTAATCAATTGATTAGATACACCCACTACTTGGATATTTTCTCCCGAGAGGGGTAGGTTTGGAACGTCCACTGTTCTTACAGTAGAACGGGTAGCGCCAGTGTCCAACAGAAAGGTGACATCATTTCCGTCAACCTTTCCTTCAATATATGGTCCAGACTGGTCTACCGGCAAGGAAGCGCCAAGTACGCACTCCTCGTCCTCCCCTCTCAGGCCCCGTCAGTCCTGATCATTACAAAGGAAGGTATCATTCAGCAGATACTGCGAAGTTGCTGTATTTCTGTTCTCCCCGCTTTCCCAAACCTCTATCTCTTCATCTTCTGCCTGTCTTCCCCTGTATACCTGCTTGGGTGCTCGAGGCACCTGAACTGTTTTTACCTGGGGTTGAGTCTTTCTTGGTCTTTCTTTCTGCGTCTGTGGAGTTAAATCAGGAGTTTTTTCATTAACATCGACTAATTGAGGACACTCGTTTCGCCAGTGTCCAATTTCGCCGCACTGATGGCAGGGAAATTTCTTCATAGCCTCTTCCCTGCTAAATTTGGGCCGGGGCTTTCCTCCACCCCCTCCCCCAGGACCTTTGTTCTCAGCATTTTTAACCATGTTACTCAATTGTTTTTCCTGCTGTTCTGCGAGCTTCACCTGAGCCCACATCACCTTTTCCTTAAGGGCCTTTTTCTTCTCTGCCATCTCGTCCTCGCAGTACTTAGCGTACCGCAGGACCTCATCCATTTTCTTAGTATGCCAACAGATTTTATTATCTTTTATCCACTGACAAATTTCAGGTCTTAAACCATTTACAAACCTGTAAATAAAGTGCGTCATGTCCTTCAAATCGATGTTATCAATACCACTGTATGTTTTAAATACCTGCAATAACCTCTCATAGAAGGAGTGCACTGTCTCGTCCCTTTCCTGACTTGTTCTATCTATTTTTGTCCAATCAGTTTCTTTTGCAGGCACCTTTTCTTTCAAATGCTGAATTACCTGCTCATATTTTCGCATGACATCCTTCGATGGATCCCCAGTTTCCTTGTTTCTGGGATACTCCTCACTGGGCCAGTCTATGGCTATTTTACACTGGGTCCATAAATCTACTGGAACCACAATGTCGAAAAACCCATCCAGGTCTTTCCACAGACATTTCTGTACCTTCACGAACCTTTCCACCTGCCTGTACCAGTCAACTGGTTTCTCTCGTAATTTTGGAAAATCGTTCGTGAAGGACACAATATCCTGCCTAGACCAGGGGACATGCACATTTTTCCCTCCTGGAACTTCGCGCATGGGGCATAACTGCTCAGGTTTTTCTACCTCTCTTAAAGCAAACTCGGGAGTCACTTGTCGGGAGCGAACCTCTTCCCTCTTTTTCGCCCACCTGCTTCTCCATCTTTCCACATCTCCCCATTTCTGCAGTACCCCTATTAATTCTTTAATCTGCAACTTCTTCCCTGCCACATTCAGGTGTTCTATATCTTTGTCTGAGAAGTCTGCTCTGTACGGTTTCTGTAAGGGCTTGGATTTTGAGATATCTACCCCCATACTAACTGCTGTTTCGGTCAGTTTTTCGTGGAGCACTCTGGTGTTCCTTGTAAAGCTTTTACATATGAACGACAATTCTTCTTCAGAGTAGGTATTCAATCGATCCAACCCCACATTTCCTGCCATTAATTCTTCTATTTCGACCCTCAGCTTGTAGAGGTCTAAAGGTTTTGTTTGCGGAGTCTGCTTCTCTAATTCACGACTCCAACTCTCAATTTCATCCGGAGTTACCAGAGAGACATTCCTAGTACCTGTTGCTGTCTCTAATTTAATTTCTTTTGTATTAAAAGGGTTATGCCTCTGCTGTATTCCCTTTCCAGTCTGTTTGTTTGGCAATTCCAAAAACGCAACTTCAGACTCGCACTCACTGGACTGATCATCTATGATGATCGGTTCCTGTCTCGGGGTTGCCATGCCTGGGGTCATAACTGGAGTAATCGGATTTCCCTGACCATTTCCGTATAACGGGACCACCGGTCCAATAGTTACTGGAATAGTCAATGCCTCAGGACTGGTATTTAACTGGGAAATTTTCTGAATTATTTCTGTCCTTTGTCTAGCTAGAGCCTCTTTCTCCTTTTCCACTAGTACCCTTCTTAAAGTTGTGTCATGTAATATCTGTGGGGTCAACGGAGGAGTAAAACTCGGGGCAGTAGGATGCGTTTCACTTGGTCCCCCACCATAATTTGGTTTCGGGAATAAAGTTCCAGTATTAAAGGACCTGCGCTCTTCCCCATATGGAGGTTGAACAAAAGGCAGTCCTGAATTCGATGGTTTCTCTTCGCTTTCATACAAGGGTCTGGGAAAAAAGATTTTCGTACGTGAATATTTTTCTTCCTGGCTTGCGGGTACTTTGGGATATATATCCCTTGTTTCCGTCGGTTCGGGTTTTTCAGGATAGGGCAATACTTGACCACCCCCTCCCAGTCCCAAGGACCTGTCTTCTTCCTTTAGGAAGTGGCGTCGGGGAACATCTCCTACACTGGAAGGTCGGGTTCCCTCATTGTAAGGTGGCGGACTTCTGGTACAGATGTCATCTATTAGTTCATCATCTGAATCCCCCAGGGCCCCCCAATGCTTACATTTTTCAGTACTTTTCTCACCCGCTCCAATGTTATGACATGCCGGCATCATGGGAAACAGACCCTCAACAATCATGCTCTGCCTCCACTGTTTCATCCTTTTATCCCTGGATTCCTGTTTCTGCCTGGGGTACCACTTGGTCAAACCCTTGTCCATTCGGGGTCTTTCTCTTTCAAAAGCCTCAATCTCCCATTCCTCTAATGCCTCATACTGCGTTAGTCTCGGTCTGGGATGCAGTTCATTCATTCGGGTTCTTAAATTAAATAAGATCCTACCATTGAAAGTACCATCTAACGGAAAAGCCAATACTCCGTCATCTTTTGTGTACTTCACCCAATTCTCCAGCCACACACAGGTATTGTACCCTCGGTCAAACATCATGAATGAGGCGGGAGTATTGGGTGCTGGGACAAGAACACCTTCCCTAGATTTAATCGGTTTGTCCGTTTTAAAATAATTTTTCACCTTACTTACAAGGGACATTTTTCTCTTGGTTCCGTACATAATATCGTATCTATTAGTCTTCCACTGATCCCTTTCAAACCCTAGGTGCCTTGGATCAGGTCGAGTTCCTGTAGTCTGCGAGTGCCACATACGACTTCTGCGCTAACTTTGTTTACAAACTACCTCCAATCAGAACGCGCTTCAGAAATTCGTGCAACCAATGGGTGCGCGACACTAAATAAGCTCCTCCAATGGGTGCGCGGCCCCTTCGTGGGACAGTTCCCACGCTCCGGCGCTCACCCCTCCTTTACAATTCCAGCTCCGCTACCCGCCCGCTGCTTCTACCAATCCCAGCGCGGCACAGAGTGACGTCAGAGGCGCTTCGCGACTGACTCCCTCCCTTCACAAGGTAACGGAAACTTTCTTTCTTTTAAAGTGCTCAGTGCTTGGTTAATTTACAACAAATACACATTCGCCACAGTGTTCAAGTGTCTAGACAGAGAAAGAATTGTTTTACTGCAAGTAAACTACTTCCATTTACTTTTCACTCGCTGCGGGCAGATCTCTTCCGCCTACCCTTCACTCTAGCATCGGTGAACCTGTTATTCCCCTAAACTCATCCACTTCTTTCCGGGATATATTCCGAGTTTAAGGTTTCTCAGCGGACCCCTCTGCTTTCACGCTAGCTCCGAGGAACCTGCTACTCTTCCGATGTGACCCTTACTAGGTTACGCCACTATGGGAATTTTGCCAATGAACCCCGTTACTGTCATTTATTCACACATGTATTCAGAAAACCCTAGTTAGTGCTTCCCGGTTATCCTAACCTGCACCTAACTTTCCTCGAACCTGTGACCTCAGGACAATGGATTCTATTCACCACTTGCCCTTTCAATTCCCCGGGGAGTTCGGACAACATACAACTAAACGATTGACAATTGCATGGATTAGTACATATAACAATATAAGAACAAGAATAATGGCAATACAGTAATTCATGAATTTCAGCAGCGTATTCACAAGAGAGTGATCAGTTCCCTCAGAACAGCCGCTCTTATAGCAGCATTAATATAATAGCAGCTTCCGACTTAACTAGTCCAACTAATCCCTGCCTTACTCTCAACTAGTCCCTAACCATCCTCTAGCTACCAGAAAACTGGTAGAGCGCGCGAGGCCACCCGACCAATAGTTTTCGCCGTTTCCGGCTTCAGGGCCCATATACTTTTCAAATCACCATATACATCGATCAGGTGACTTCACGAGCTCTACCAAGTTGGTGTGTGTGTGTTCCCTGCTACCAATTTTCGGTGCACCCGACTTACCATCCACCGATGCGGGTGCCTAATGACCACAATGAATCAGGGAGCTAGCTGTAAAGGAAAGGCAGTAAAATACAAACTCAACCAATAACATTCAAATACTGTTTAAATGACCACGGACAACTGGAAGTTTTAAAATGTGTATCTAAAGTTCATTATTTTCTTGCATGAGGTACAATAAACAAGGCAATCAATAACCAAGATAACGTAAATTATATATGCATAAAGAAATAATGACAGAGTAATCATCAAAGTACTAATAAAATGTAACGAGAAAAGATACTATGCACGTCAGTATTATCTAAACAGGGATAGCCTAAGTGTGAGTGACTATAGGAGAGCTTATAATGAATAACACGCTTCACTTAAGGTGAAGGGGCCTTTGAACAATCTAGGCAACGAAGTTCTAGACCATATCAGGAAATGACACACTGCTATGCAAAATATAATTTCTAACAAATGAGAAGACATAGGAATAAACTTATGGAAAATATAAATGACTTTCAATAGTTGCAGAAAGGCATGGAAAATATCACATATGCAATGTTGAACTTTATTAAAGCAAAAGTTAGAAATTCAGAAGGTGCAAGAATTTCAAGAGGTTCAGAGCAATATTTACCTAGAAAGGTGTGGAAACCAAACCCTGGCCACGGGTCAGTTAAGGACAGGAAACCCTCAAGGAAGGATACCCCTCAAAGGACAGCAGGTGCAGAATGGACACCCAGGACAGGACAGGATACCCTCGGAATAGGAAGCAGGACAGGACCCTCAGGACAGGACAGCAAACCCTCAGGACAGGACCCTCTTCAGGACAGGACCGGAACCCACAGTTCGGAAGCAACGCCTGCGCTCCACCCGCTCTGCAGCTATCGATCAAGACCCCGATTGGGTCAGCGAACTCCCAGCTAAGTGCCTTGCCAGCACTTTAAGGTTCAGTAGAACCTTAGCCTATGGTCAAATTCGGACAGAGTGCTCCGCAGCGCTCTGTATCTTCAGTCACCTATTGAGTGCGTTGGGTCAGTGACAGGTCAGCTAAACCAGACAAGTCGGACGGTTCACTAGGTGAACCCAGGGTAGATATACAGTTTGGGGACAGTGTACCACCCCCCAATGTTGCAAAGTGTCAAAATCCCTCAATTTGGATTGGTCCTAAGGTAGGATTTGGGTAACACACCATTCACAATACACGATTTGAAGCCTTCATTAACATATTTGGGTACCGCCTAGCAGGTTTGGGGTTCTCATGAGAACTGTGCAGAATATTAACATTGTAACACATGAGGAGCAACATTCGCCGTTCTCGTAGCGCAGAGGTGGCTTTCCCAGGCGCATCTTGACTGTGGCTGCCAGCTGGCTGAGTTCCACTGTCCAAAGTGGCCACTTTTCAATGCTCCCTGGTCATGCGCAGAAGAGACCGTCAATATGGCTCCCAATCAGTTTGGACCCCCATTCCCCGCGGTACATGAAAAGTAAGCGAAAACAAGTTAATACATAATAATGTCATTATGAAAATACATCATAGGGTTTGTACTTTTAACTCATCATCAAGAAATAAAATTATTGCATTAAATGTTAGCTACATTGACACAATCACAAGAGCAGTGGCACGAGCAGTACCACACGATAAGCACAGCTATGAATTACGCATGCGCATAACTTTCCCTCCACTTCTGCAGACGCGTCAGGACACGTGAGTGTGGCTGACGCATGCGCAGTAACTAAAATACAAGCGGCGGCCATATTAGAGGACACGGATTAAATTCATTAGAAATACACATAGGCAAGCTTCGAGAACTTTGCCTAAACAGAATAAATGTTAGTAAAACATACATTTTGTTACCTTATTACACATAAACGAGGTTCTTGACTTCGGCAAGCCGCAAAATATGCGAAGCTTTGCTTCATCAGTACCATCAAAAATTGATTTATAATGTAACTAAAGTCCTTTATAGTTCTCCTTTTGGTGACCCTCAAACCCTTCTATTCACTACAAGGCATTTCAATGACGTGCTGTCATGTATGTTGGTTCCAAGATGGCTGCCAGCAATTTTAGGATTAAGTGCTGACAGCCAATTAGATCTCACGATGAGATGTGTGGTTAGGCTCCGCCCAGATATATAAAGTTATTTTTCCTTTAAAATTTAGAAAAACTACTCAATGAATTTTGACCATTTAACAAAAAGGTTTCTTTCTGAACCAAGGGCTACCTTTTTGCTAAATTTGGTGTAATTTTGTTCAGCAGTAGCTGTGTCTAAAGTTTCCAATGGAAAACTACATGGGGAAAACACATTTAGGGACCCCCTTTTTTCTCAGCCCCCGCTTGTCGAATCACCCCGAAACTTTCCAGACTGGAGCTGACCATATTGTTGGGTCTCGGTATTTATTAAAAACCTATTCAACTAATGCACAATGAGTTGGTGAAGGTCACGTAGGATGTCAACTCAGGAGCCAATGTCAAGTCCAGGCTGGCTCAGGTTGTTGGACACAAAGTTGGGGGACAGAGGGAAAATATCAGTGGTGATGAGGCTCCTCCGCGACTCTCCTGTTGGTGTACATTCTACAACTCCGTGAGGTGGAGCACACTACTGTCAATATAATTTGGGATTGCTTTATTGTGACTGTAGGACAAACTCATGAAGTTAGCGGAGAGCAAATAGCACTTGTAGTTATAATAAGTAATTTGTCAGAAACTACATTAAAAATCTTTATTTTCAACTACTTTAAACATTCAATTTAATTTCACATTATTTCCTATAGAGATTTATTTTAAGTCCCTTTATTTTTAGGGTCTTGCAGAAAGTGGTTGATCCTTTTTTGTGCTGGACTCACCCCAGCTCTATGTTGGAGTAAATGTTTTCAGTTTTGGGTTGTTTTGACTATAGTAGCTTCAAAAGTACTGTTTGTGACTATGACATATCCCCCCCAATAACCCTTATTTACTCCTTCCTTAACCCCTCCAATTTTGCAATAAGCATTTCCTGTTTTCCAGCACTCCCCTATATATCCACCACAGAAAATGATATCTACGTCTATGACTTCACACAGATAAAGATATGGGGGACAAAGGAAAATCTCTGCATTGACAATAGCATAGTATTAATGCAGTCTTACAAATGCACTACAAAATGGTGTTTGTAAATAGGTCCCAGTGTGAGTGGATAATCCAAGACAAAGACCAATTCAAATTAACACAGCATAAAGCAGGCGACATATGGTACGGTAAGAATAATGAAGATTCAAGTCACAGAAGGAGTTTGAATTTGGAATAATTATCAGGTAGATTTATTCTCCTGGGACATAGGTTGTAGAAACAAGTACACACTACCTATCATAGGCTATGATAGTTACAACTTATTCTCTGCAATTTGATGACCCTATCTGGCCTAGATAAGGGAGGTGGCTGGGAAAGTTATCAAATGTTGGAAGGAGGGTTTGAGAATTGAAGATTGGCTGGGCAGGTAGGATGTTTGATTGACAAACACAGCATTCAGCAGATCCATGAGCACAGCACATCTCTCTATGAAGTAAGATGACAGTTCAGTTAAACAACTCGGTCTTTAGTTGCCAACAGTCTCCCTGGTATTTAAAGTACAGGTTTAGAAATGTGATATTATGAAAAAATGCATTCAGCTGGGACTAGGGTCAGGGGTGAACTGAACAATGAGAAAAGTAAATTACAATATTTGAAAGTCAATGTACATATAGTGCATAAGGAGTCAGAGTACAGGTAAACTGAGTAGATTCAGGAGAACCACAAGATACCTGTGTGCAAACAAACAGAACAGTCAGTTACATTTTACCAGGCCCATGGAGCCCAGGTGCAGAGTTGTCCTGGCTGTCCCTGCCGCTGAACAAGGGCTGCGGGAGAGCTGCGTTTACTGATTACACAGTGATGTGGGGAACAAGATTAAAAAACACACAACAAACAGGGGCGCTGCTGATGGCAGAGAAACGTTGTATGGAGTTATCTCTAGCTGTAGCATTAAGTGAAAAGGTTGTGCCGGACTGGCGACCAACATACCTTAGCAGCGGTAAGCACAGTAGATGGTTACTTTGACCTCCAGTGGTCCCAGGGAATACGGTATGTGCCTAAAACTTTGTGAGTGTTTAAGAAAGACAAGGGAACCCAAAAGGTATGCCATAGGGACCTTGGGCAGTATCATGTTACAAAAAACAGTGGTCCCTACTCGTGGACACAATGGTATACTGAGCTAATAATCACACACCTGATAAGTGTTATGTCTTTTGTCCAGCCGGGCAAGGAATTTATTTAACAATTTTCTTAATAAAAACTGAATGAACACATTAATAACAAGTGGGCACAGCCGTGACCCACAACATTCAGACAAAACAACGAACAGAATGGTAAAAGGAGCAAAGCAAAAATATGTCTGTGTACTTGTAGTCAGTGTTACAGACAGAGATTGTTATAAACACACCATTGCATTTCACAATATTTTAAATGTCATATTGCATAAGGGGTTTTTTTGGTCGACGACATTTCGATGCCTGAGTTAAATGAGGGTCATCTGTCAGGTGCCCCACAAGACTTACCTCTGCTTGTGACGCAATCCCGCAGAGACGACAAGAGCACCCGTCCCTATACCCACCTGACCCTCGTGGAAGGTAAGACCCCGCAGGGATGAGATGGACGCAGGGAAGGGAGCCAGGGTGTAGAGGCTAAACGAGAGTGTGGAGCTGGCGGGGCGTCCCGGTGTCAACTGGAAACCAGAAAGGAGTCAGATTAGAGAAGGAACTAGACCAGAAAGGAACCACCCCACAAAGATACACACAGAACTAGTATTCCTCCAGGAACTCAGCAATGCTTCCGGAATCGTGGTACCCAGATAAGTTCAGCTCTGGATAAGGATAACTCAGGTGAGGCGCTCCTGCGCGTTGCACCCAAGCTCAAATCAAAAGAAAGTGCTCCTGCGCAGGTACAAAGGAACCAAGTCAAAAACTGGAAAGCAAAGCGCTCCTGCGCGTGTAGCAGGGAATAGAACGTAGTTAATCTCCTATGGCATCCCTGATAAGCAAACAAACCCTAAAACAAGCACTCCTGTGCAAAAATGACCTTGAACCCCTTTTTAAAGCGCTCCTGCGCGGCAAGGGTTAATAAAAAATAAACAGGTACAGCCCTGGAGAAACCAAGAGGAAAAACAAACAAGCGCTCCTCCGCAGCGGCTATCTGGCAGCAAAACAGTGCTTCAGGGCGCTTTCATGAACAAACAGACAGCGCTCCAGCGCGGCGTTGCCCAGCAGGAATACTGACGAGTCTTGGCCCCGGTAACACGTCCGCGTTACAGGAGCTTCTGTGCTCCCAGGTCCGTTGCCCAGGACTAGACCGGGACTCAACTTCCGCCCGGAAGTGAGTATTCCGGCTTTCTGTGTGTATCTGCAGGATGGCCGGAAACGGCAATCGCAGCATCATCATCAGGACAAAAATATAGTCATTGTTGTCTTTAAATATTACACTGCCTTTTAACGCAATTCTATACATTTATGTGTAATTATGTGTAATTTTCTATCCTTTCCAAAAGACATATAATATGTGGAGCAGACACCATGGGATACCAAACTTGTCATTATGATGTTTGCAGCATCACACACTATTATACAAACTCCATCTGGTTGAGGGCAAATTGCATTATAGGGATGAAAAACCATAAGTGTTTTGTTTTATAAAGTATTATAATGGGTGTTTTTAATGCATTATTAAAGAAACATTTTCTTTAGTAGTTAGTGCAACATACTTCAGTGGAGTGGAGTAAGAACAGAAAATGCACACTTTGATCTACTATATTTGTAGCACGTGTATATAGTCCCCAAACATACACACGTCCTGAATCACAAGTGTAAACGTACATATTTGTGTAAGTGTATTCTTGTCAAAATTCACCAAATTTCATTTTAATAGTACATTTATGAGTGCAGAGACTCATCAGCAGGAGTGAAGAGCTCCACGCAAAAAAAGATAGACCTGTTATTTGTGGTTACCTCCGTCCAAACTTACACAGACATGAAGTTTACCTTTGTACATCAGGCTCAGAATATTTTCTTATACACACTACTTTTCAGAAAAACTTCCCACTAAATGAAAGAACATGTTTAGGCCAATGATAAAACAAATATTAATTGTGTTTATTTCTTTATTTTTAGGGAAGAATGGACTGAGAAGCAAAAAAAGTTAAAAAGGAAAATCAAACTAGTTCTAAAACATGATGTCAGCAAATGTAACCCGCTGTGTCCCACTGTCCTGCCCCAGGCTGACTGCCTGCTGTTACCTCATTGTCTGGAGATCCATGCACCAAATAAAGAGGAGTTATGCAGTGTCTTAACAAATGCCTCAACATTGTTAAAAAATGGAGGGCATTTAATACTGATAGCTTGTCTCCAACAGACATTTTACATGGTTGGTAGCCTTAAGTTTCACCATCTATCTATCGATGATAGTTTTGTCAGGAAAGCACTGGGGGATGCTCACTTTGTCATTGAGGAACAGGAGGTGTTTCCTAGGACGGTTAATCAATTGTATGACGTGGCAGATTATGAAGGCTTTATTTTTGTTCATGCAAGAAAAGAAACATCCGTTTGTTCTACTTATGAATCATAATTGTAGATATATCAGCTACAAAGAGGAAATGAATAGGTTGTCTCTGTTTTGAATCAAATGTCTTCTGTTTCACAGGGTGTTGACCCCATTGTTGCTGACACCTGTGGTACTCTGCTTTCTGCCTCTACTCTCAATCAGGGCCGGATTTAGGCATGTGCAAGCTGTGCACCTGCACAAGGCCACCAAACCCCAGGGGCCACCACGCCAATATATATCCTTAAAATATTAATCCTCTGAGGATGGATACATATTTGCGTGGTGGCCCCTGGCAGGGATTTGGCGTCTTCCGGCTCTGTTCCACTTCTACACCCTAACCCCCCCCCACCCCCTCTTCACTGGCGTCCGCGCTCCGCCCTGCCCAGACCCTCTCTTCCGGGGCCCCTTACCTATGCTCCCTGCCCAGGGCCACCATGTGCCTAGAGCCGGCCCTGTCTCAATACATGACAAATGGGCTTTGTACTTGCTGGTAACACTGTACCTTAGCTGTGCCAGGTTCTGATAAAGTCAATATACTTTGCTGAAAGGTCAAGTGGGAGTAAAGCTCACTGAGAAAAGTGGTGGGATGGGTGATGAATTAGACCTGGCATTTGATTCTATTTGGCAGCCGAGAAATGATAATGCAGTAATGCAGTAAAATTATTTTCCATTTTCTCAAACATTGTTTGGCTCTTGTGTTTTGTTCTTTAATGCTCTTGCCCTGTGTGTGTGCCTTCAAATGTGCATCATAGATGGTTCACATGTCATGTAGATATCCTCCATTGGATGATAGGATACAGTCATCTGTCCACTAATGGCCATTTCCCTATGCATATTTTATAAATTAAAATACAGCTGTAGAGATTACTTGTAAACAGATGAATTCTGTTTCTGCACTGAATAGCACAGATGTTCAGTGTTTTGCAGCACACGTGGTGACAATACTATATTCAGCATACTTATTAAATCTGGAAGGGAGCATAGCACTCTACTTGAGGTTCACACACACACACACACACACACACACACAAACACACATATATCTGCTTACTTCATACAGATCATGAACTGGAATTCATGTGTGTGTGCTGTGCCTCTCTTTAAGTTTCCTTCATGGATACAAGCATTTATCACTCCTCTGGAGAGTGCTCTGTGACCCTGAGGATAGTTTGTGCTTATCCTGTATCCACATGGTATCTTTTTTCTGAAAATAGATTGATTTATGTTATATGGCAGGCACATGTGGAACCAGTCCAGTTAGGCCAGAGAACAGAATTGAAGTCACAAAGATGTATAGTGATAAAGCATGTCCGTTTGTCCTCTTTGGAGCCAGGTGATGCAGTGACCCTATGCATCGTTCAATGCATTCGATGAGCGGGCACGCAGTGGAATGTTGATTCAGGATACTGTGAGAACAGGATGATGCATGGAGTGTTGAACCAGGATGTTGTGAGAATGTGATGGCTGGGTCCAAATTAGGGTGGTGTGGTGAGCAAAAGAATGATGGATTTAACCCAGATCCTTGTGACTGGGGGTTAATGTTTGCATTGTCTGCATTTCATCCATCAACTGTTTCTTTTGCATATGACACCCTAATTGGGAAGGGTATGCCCAGACGTGAGTCCCGGCCTCACCACACCACTGGATTCAAACTAGCCTGGATGATGGAGAGTGATGTCCAGAAACCGGTCCTAAGATTCTTGTTTCTGGTCCAGGAAGGATCTGGTTTGAAGTTCGGGCTGGACTGTTCCTACAAGAAACAGGGTCAAGACTGGCTTGCATATGGCTGGATCCAAACTGGGGTTGTGTGGTGAGCAAATTAATGATGGATTTAACCCAGTTCCTTGTGATTGGGTTGAATCCTTGCATTGTCAGCATTCTGTCCATTAACTGTTTCTTTTGCATATGTCACCCTAAGTGGGTAGGGTATGCCCAGACGTGGGTCCCCACTCCCCTGTTCAAAACACCACTGGATTCAAGCTAGCCTGGCTGATGAAGGGTGATGCCCTGAAACCGGTTTCAGGATGCTTGTTTCCAGTCCAGGAAGGACCTGGCTTGGCAGTTTGGGCTGTACTGTTCCCACAAGTAATAGGGTCAAGACTGATTTTCATATTGCTGGGTTCAAATTGGGTTGTTGTGGTGAGCAAAATAATGTTGTATTTAACCCAGATCCTTGCGACTGGGGGTGAAGGTTTGCATTGTCAGCATTACGTCTATCAACTTTTTCTTTTCCATATGACACCCTAAGTGGGAAGGGTATACCCTGATGTGGGTCCCATGCTCGCCACACCACTGGATTCAAGCTAGCCAGGCTGATACTGGTCCCAGGATTCTTGTTTCTGATCCAGAGAGGACCTAGCTCGGCAGTCCGGGCAGGACTGTTCCCTCAAAGAACAGGGTCAAGACTATTTTGCATAGTCCAATCTGGGGTGGGATGGTAAGCAAAAGGATGATGGATGTAACCCAGATTCTTGTGACTGGGGGTGAATGTTTGCATTGTCAGCATTCTATCCATCAACTTTTTCTTTTGCATATGGCTCCCTAAGTGGGAAGGGTATCCACAGACTTTGGTCCCAAGCTCACCACACCACTGGATTGAAGCTAGCGTGGCTGATGAAGGGTGATGCCCTGAAACTGGTCCCACAATGCTTGTTTCTGGTCCAAGGAGGACCTGGCTTGGCAGTTAGGGCTGGACTGTTCCCACAAGGAACAGGGTCAATGCTGATTTGCTTATGGCTGGGTCCAAACTGAGGTGGTACGGTGAGCAACATAATGATGGATTTAGCCCAATTCCTTGTGACTGGGGTGAATGTTTGCATTGTCAGCATTCCTTCTATCAACTGTTTTTTTTGCATTTGTCGACCTAAGTGGAAAGGGTATGCCTAGACGTGGGTCCCGTGCTCACCACACCACTGGGTTCAAGCTAGCCTGGCTGATAAAGGGTAATGTCCTGAAAGCGGTCCCAGGGTGCTTGTTTACAGTCCAGTGAGGACCTGACCCGGCAGTTCGGACAGGACTGTTCCCTCAAGAAACAGGGTCAAGACTGATTTGTATATGGCTGAGTCCAATCTGGGGTGGTGTGGAGAGCAAAAGAATGATGGATTTAGCCCAGATCCTCTTGACCGGGGTGAATGTTTGCACTGTCAGCATTCCGTCCATCAACTGTTTCTTTTGCATGTGAGAATGTGATGATGCATGGAATGTTGGTATTGGTGTGCAGGGTGAATCTTGCGGGATAATTACAGATGGAGGAGAAAAAGGAGGACTAACAGGACCTATCAGGATGTCACTGGAACCTAAAAGCCTAACATGGAGCACAGAACTTTCCTTCTGTCTGAGTGGCTACAGAATATTATTTTATAATGACTCTGTCATCCAAACGCAATAAAGAAAGTTGTGTGAGGGAAGCAAAAGTTCATCATGACTCATTTTATTTATCAACTTACTCATTAATATGCTTATTCTTTGTTGTTTATCAACATTGCATGTTTGGCTTAGTAGAACACTTGCAGTTTCCAGGTAGTAATCATCAATCTTGAATTATACTGGAGGTTCAAGGGCTGTGACACTGCCTTGTCCCTCGTGGTTTCCACAGTACTGCATTTATGTGTCAGAAGACATCTCTCTTTCTTTGCGAGCTTTTAAACTACAAATAGCAGTAAAATCTGAAACATCATATGACTTGTTGAGTTGTCGAGTACAAATGTGAAGGTCCACAACAACATAACCGGCCTCAATGACAGCACTCCTCACAAACTCGTCATCGAGGTACAAATGGGGACACTTGACTGTGCCAGCCATGAAATATGTGCATCCGAGGGAGATGGTCAATATCAGATGCCCCCCAGTTTTCAACAGTGAGGATATATTTTTCAGGGCACCGCAGAAGGTCTTCTTGTCTATCACAAAGAGCTCCAGGCAGTGTGTGAGCAGCAGACAGTCAGCCTGGGGCAGGCTTATGGGTGACAACGGGGCACTGCTCAAGACATCACACTTGAGAACTTGCTTGGCTTTTCTGCGGACTATGTTTAGTTTCTCATCACTAAAAATGGAAACATATAAAAAGAACAGCATGATTAGGTATGAGAGATAAAAGAAAACAATGTTGTTATTCTTTACACATAACAGTAAATAATGACAACTAATTTGTGTCCCACCCATCTGTTAAACACATACATGATCAGGACGGCAACCTGATGCCATGAGTCATGGTGGTCATGTGCTCATGACAGCCGGGAGCCGTCCGAATGTTGCCGCTCCGCCCACGCTCGATTAATTCCCCGCCTGTGTGGGAAGATTTAATCAGTGGGTGGAGTTCGGACAGATCACAGCCATCATGAGCACATGCCCACCGTGATTTATGATGGCCGGGAGGCGTCACGGGTACCGAGCGCCGCCACCCCATGCACCAAAGCGGATTTGACGCTCGGCAAAAAGGTTAACAATCTGTGGTACATAAACTATAGGCCAATAACTGTTGATTCTTCCCTCGGTTGTTCTTTATTCAACACAATGATTTCAGGTTTGACTTTTTAAGTATATTCCAGCCTGGATGTATTTGAGAAAGACATATTTTTGATGGTGTTAAGATAGCCCGACGTCTTTTTTTATTGGCTTTAGTGTGGATTCATGATAAAGCTCCAGGAGATGTTGCAACAAGGGACATTAACCTGATAGTTTAAATTATAGGATTTGCCATTGGTGCAATAGGATCAGTGTGCAATGGTCACTAGGCTAATGTGCAAGATGCAAGTCCTAAAAAACGAAGTGGTGGGAGCAACCAAGCTAGTCATCACAGCATGTAACAAAGGCACATGCATTCACAGGAAGTGGCATCACAACCCATGACCTCAAAGAAAGTGACATTACAAGAAGTGACACCATATTTTACGACCTCATGAATATGTTTAGCAGGTCTACCATGAGTTCATTTGAGACTTAATAAAACTTAACAAATTAAACCTGTTTAGTACTTCAGTCAGTGACTTGAGTTCCCTGTCTAAAGAAATGAACAGCTCCAAATTGGGTGAAGTTTGGTGTCTGACTAACTACAGTCAACAAGCCTTCTGAGTGCTACTAGCTGGGTATGCCAAACTTGGCACCAAGAGCAAAGCACAGTCCGTGCGCTGCATTAAAAATACTAGGCACTGAAACTGTGAATGTCATAACTATAACGTGTTAATCTACCCAAAATACCAACTTCATAAACGCTGAAAAAAATTTGCACACTTTAAACTTTATAAAAAAAATTACGTTGCACATTGCAGTTGGTATTCTGATCATGGCAAACAATAGATACAGTTGGAGTTGGATATGTTGCACATATAATAATTCAGGCATTCTGTACCATGCTATATCACCATAAGCTTTTTAGTAACTAGTGTGACCTTAAAGAAATCCTGTGTATCAGGTACTTTTTGTTGTGGTGGGCAGGAGGAGCCACCTTCCAGACTGAGTGTCATACACATGGCGATGAGCACTCAGCCATCTGTCAACACAAGGATTACATGGAGGCAGAGGAGGGCCCATGAGATCTATGAACATTAGTAAAGAAAGACGTACAAACCCAAGACAGATTTGTAAGGGTAACATGATCAAGTTCTTTGTGAGAAGATATCTTTCTTAGTCACTTGCAGTCACTGGTAATGTGTTTATGGCCCTCAAAATAGGTTGCAGTTGTTCTGTTTTCTCATTCCACCGTTGTCAATAGAGTCTTTGAAACTTTCTAATATGAGTTTATAAATAAAATAGAAGCTCCTACCTAGGTCTTTACACTAGCACACACTACATAATTAGAATTAGTCTCCTGTTCATTTCTTCAAAGGTCCTGCTAGGAGGGTGTTTCTGCAGACATTAGTGTAGCCATGGTTCTAAAGCACATGGACTGCCAGCACTTGTCTAGCATACATAAATTGTCCATGTATGCTCTGTGGGTGCGGCTCCTTCAGCTTTAATCACACAGCATTAAATGTCCTAAGAAAAAGTAGTAAAAGATGACAAAAACAACATGTCTGCATCCAAGAATCAAGTGGTCAACATCAGTGAAGGAACAATATAAAGGCTTAACTATATATAAGGTAAAATACTGAACAGAATGGAGAACTGATTAACTACTCAACTGTTTTAGCTTCCAGTTTACTACTGTAGAGACCTCTGTGTAGCATGCAGATCTGTTTGAATCTTAGCCACACCACATCAGACTTTCACCATTGTAGAAAACTGATGTAATTAGAACCAGTGAGATGAATTAGGAACATATAAAGTTATGAGACAAGTGTATAGACACGAGTGAGATCCTAGAACTGCAGAAAACAGCGCTGAACCTTGTCAGACAGTTCAGTTTCCAAAGCATGGGTACGAGGTGAGATCCATCATTGGAATGTTTGGACATCACCCAGTGTGCTTGCAGAGACTGTGAAATGGACCATAAAGAGAATCGGCAAGAAGTATATAAGCAAACCCCCTTGATTTCGGCAGAAGACTCAACACTTTTGAAAGCTACCCACAAAACAATGTTGCAGTTTGTCAATGTAAGTTTTCCTTTACTCACGGATTAAACATGCTAACTCTCCTGCCAGCCTTCTCCAGCAGCGGTACAAAAGGGGGTGGTGATGGACGGAAAATCTGAACCAATCAAATACTCACACCCAGTAAATAGATCTGGGTTTAATCCTTCATCGTTCTTTAGCCCACTCTGCCACCCCAGTTCAGACATGGCTATATGCAAATCAGTTTGACCCTGTGCCTCATGGGAACAGTCCAGCCCGAACTGCCAAGACATGCCTTCCCTGGACCGGAAACAAGCTTCCGACGACCGGTTTCTCGCATTGCAGCCGTCTTCAGCCCGGCTTGCTTGAATCCAGTGGCAAAGTGAGCAAGGGACTCACGTCTGAGCATACCCCGCCACACATATGGCAGCCAAAAGCGGTACAAAAGTGGGTGGTGATGGACGGAGCATCTGAACCAATCAAACACTCACACCCAGTCAAAAGATCTGGGTTTAATCCATCACCGTTCTTTAGCCCACTCTGCCACCCCAGTTCAGACATGGCTATATGCAAATCAGTCTGACCCTGTGCCTCATGGGAACAGTCCAGCCCGAACTGCCAAGCCATGCCTTCCCTGGACCGGAAACAAGCTTCTGAGGACCGGTTTCTCTTAAGAGTGCGCATGTCCTGAGAGTACCAAGGGGCATTTTTAGGTCTCTGTTTGGATTTGATGTCCTTAAGTGGAATAGTGGAGTCAAGAGAGGTGGTAATCCATTTATTGAAATTGTCGTTGCTGATGATCGGATCGGGGTTGTTTTCCGGGGCAGAAGCTTCCAGTGCGGAAGTCCACAGGTTGGTGTTGAGTTGTGACCATTTGCGGTTTCTGCTTGGGACGGGGGGTGGTGTGGGGCGAGATTCTGCTGGAGCCCAGGAGAATGGGATCATGAAGTGGTCCGTCCATGGAAGGGTGATGGGTGAATTAACTGTAAAATGGGAACAGTTATTAAAAATTGGGTCCAAGAGGTGACCTTTTTCGTGGGTGGGTTGCAGAACTAGCTGGGGGAGGTCTAGTGCTAGTAGATTATTTCGTAGTTCGGCGGCTGCCGAATCCAGGGGGTCATCCAGGTGCACGTTTAGATCGCCTAATAGAGTGTAATTAGGTGATGAGTAGATACCACTGGCTATCTCTGGGGCAAGTTGGTTTATAAAGTTAGTCGGGGTGCCGGGTGGTCGGTAGATGAGAGTCCCTGAGAAGGCACAGGTGGGGGAAAAGTCCAGCGAGAAAGTGAGGTGTTCGCAGTTGGATAGATTAGTTGGAGAGGAGCGGCAGGTGTAGCAGTTTTTATAAATGATAGCTAAGCCACTGCCTTTTCCAGTAGAGCGATCTGCTCGAAGAATTTGGTATTCTGCAGGGAGTCATTAAATGACATCGGGGTCGGAGTCAGTTTGGAGCCAAGTTTCTGTGAGGAAAATGGCGTTGAGGTCTTTGTCCGAGATCAGCAGGGATATTTCTGTGGCATGTTTAGGGAGGGATCTGCAGTTAAGTAGGACCATGCGGAACGAGGGGGGGGGGTGGTAGGGTGGCTTTGAAACTTACAGTGTGAACAGTTGAAGTGGTTTGTGGTGGGGTCCCATGTTGCGAAGCAAATATTATTAGAGTGTCCACGTAGGAGATGTAGTTTGCTGGAGGAGTACTGTGTGAGACAAATTTTGCCAGCGGTCATGGCCCCTGGTCCCGGTCGGTCGCGGACGGGCGCAGACGGGCGCGCCTTTGGTGCGCCTTTGGCGCCCCGCCGGCACCGCCGCTGCGCCCATCCGCTGCGCCTCCTGGGTAGGGAAATCATTTTGTAGGGCTAGGGCCTCGGGGTGGGAGGGGCCTAGCAAAGGTGATCGGGTTCCTCACCCAAGATGGTGGACCCGGAAGTTGAAAATGCGACAGGGAAGCCGAAGGCTCTGTCGGTTTCACGAGGGGGGGGCAGGATGCGCTATCACTCAGCGTCAGCCTGAATAGTAAGTGCCAGAATACAAAGTGTGATTTTTAAAAGGTGCAAATTATACAGCGTTCGATTTTCAAAGTGCGCGTTAAAAACAATATTTGTTTTTTTCAGTCCAGCGGTAAATTTACTAGCGTTGTCCCGGCTTCCGCCTCAGGACCAAGCAACACACACCACACTCACTCGTAGTCAGTGGGTGATTGGTGTAATCGTTGATCTTTTGTAGGGCTAGGGCCTCGGGTGGGAGGGGCCTAGCAAGGTGATCAGGTTCCTCACCCAAGATGGCAGACCCGGAATTCTTAATAAACTAAAACCGAGACGTATGTCAACCTTTTTCTTGATGGAAAGAGCTCATAGGGCGCTAGGCTCGCCGCCGAGGCTGGGACTCCTTGTTGTACCATAATTACCTGTATACTGAACTCCAGAGATCTGGATGAAATATTACAGGCTGCATGTATGCATGTGGACCTACAGTTGGACAACACAGTGATCTGTAGGTACTCAGACATAACCTTACAAGTGCAGTGTCTATGAAGAAGCTTTAATGAAGTAAAAAAGGCCCTCCATGCTAAGTAACTGAAATATATAATGCTCTACCCCTCCAAGCTGAGAGTTATCACAAACAGAAAGACACTGCACTTTGCTACTCTGGAAGAAGCCTGGGGTTGGCTGGAAGGTTGGAGATTGGTTGGGAAAGGGGCAACTGCTGACAGAAAGACAGGGTCAAAGGCCACAGCGAGAGAAGGGCCATCCCCCTGACAGCCAACGAGATCCTTCACAGGCTTCACAGAACTGTGCTTTTTGTGTTTGTGGTGTGAGAAGAGGGTGGGCTATTGGCCCCCGGGTTATCCCTTTGGTATTGAGGGGGGCACTGATATCCAGCAGCAACTGAGGGTGCACATTCTAAGCGACAAATATGATAGACATGCATGAGGCTTCACAATGGAAAAATATAGTCCTGGAATGTCAATGGGTTAAACGAGTAGCATCAAACATACATTGGTTTTGCTGGCCACATGTGTGGACTTGATCTTGGCTGATGTGTGTTGGATGGTACTTGGCTAGAGGTGTGCATGGATGGTACTTGGCTGGTGATGTGTGTGGATGATATTTGGCTGCCGATGTACATGGATAGTGCTTGGCTGGTAGTGTGTGAGAAATGGCACTTGGATGTCTGTATGTGTGGACTGTCACTTAGCTGGCTGTGTGGCTTAAGTGGATCCCCATAGTTTTCTTAACGGCTTCGCTATGGCCAGAATTCCCCAGCGGTGCTGATAAATTTGACGCGCGCGCGGTTGGGATGGCCCCCGGTCATCCTCCGCACATGCCCACCGTGATGTCAGACGGCCGGCTGACACATGGAAGCGGTTAATCCAAATCCTCCGCAAACCTGAATCTTTGAGAAAAAGTCATAATTTTCTCACATTTCTCACAAGTTGTGGAATCACCTGCCCGGCATAAATTTCAAACCCCCTAGCGTTCCTCCAGGACTCTTGATAAAGATGTTATCTCACTTGTGAGGGTGGGCCAAGTGCCCACAACAGGTAATGGCCCAAAACATATTGTGAGGTAAAAAAATTATTGATCACAAAATGGCCTGGCTTTGCAGTGGGGGTCATCGGTGTTTTTAGTCCTGGACTCAGCAGCCATCGAGGTAAACCTACCAAACCCAGACAGTTCTGAAAACTAGACACCACAGGAGTCCAGGGAGATGTAGCTTGCATTGATCCCCCAATGTTTTCTTACACAGAATCCCCTGCAAACCTCACATTTAGCTAAAAAACAATCACAGTTGCCTCATATTTTTGTGTGAAAAAGCTGTGGGATCACTGGCCCAACACAAATTTCCTACCACCCAGTGTTTTCCAGGTTTCCTTTTAAAAATTGTACCTCATTTCTGTCAGTGTGCCAAGTGCCTGTGACAGGGGAGGGTCCAAAACATATTGTGAAGACATCAAAATGACCTATCACAAAAAACCTGGTTTTGCAAGGGGGCACCTACATTTTTGGTACTGGGCTCGGCGGCCATCGGGCGAAACCTACCGAACCCAGACATTTCTGAAAACTAGACATCCAAGCGAGTCCTGGGAGTTGTGCCTTGTGTGAATTACTCCATGCATCCTGATAAAGATGCTCTCTCACTTGTGTGGGTGGGCCAAGTGCCCCTAACAGGGAAGTCCCCAAAATGAATTGTGAAGACATCAAATTATCTATAACAGAATGACTTGGTTTTGCAAGAGGGGCACCTGTAGTTTTGGTCCTGGGCTTGGTGGCCATCTAGGGTAACTTACCAAACCAAGACATTTCTGAAAACTAGACTTCTGGGAGGGCCCATGGATGTGTAGCTTGAATTTTCTTACTAAGAATAGCCTGCAGACTTGAAATTACTCATATTTGTTCACATTCCTGTGTGGGATCACTGCACCAGCACAAATGTCCTACCACCCAGTGAACCCCTTTGTCTCCTGAGTAAAATTATAGAAGTCAGCTGCTGGGTGTCAACAGATGTGTCTCCTCTGAAATAAGGTTATATAGAGAAAAAGCATCATTGCCTTGGACCGAGATTGTTATCAGGCTGCTGTTGTTTGTTTTCCACAGCTGTGTCACCTCATGGACGTAATAACAAACATGTTTGTATAATGCACGTGAGGGTCTTATACATGATGGCAAGGAACTGTGATAATGTTCCTGTTAGAACTGGCACCTTGGCGTGAGTCTCCCTTCCACTTTTTGCTGATGTACCTCAGATGTTTTGCTGGTATTCGATGCTTAGGGCACTGCGCCATGGCCAATCCGTGCCACAGTGCAAGTGCTCCCAATATTAAGTGTATGTGTAATTGATTTCCACGATTGGCTTATTTGGTTTACCGTCAGTCCCCAGTAACGTGCACGAGGAGTGCTGGGGCTTGTAGACACAAATGCTTCTAGTGGGCCTGCAGCACTGGTTGCGCCACCCACAGAAGCAGCCTCGTAAGATATCCCTCGGGTCTGCCATTGCAGACCCGCGTACAGTCTCGTACTGTCACGCTGACTGCGCAAATGCCCACACTTGCCAGTCCCTGAACCTTCCCTAACCTTCATATCAGTCACCCCTATGGTAGGCCTACGGGCAGGGTGCATTGTAAGCGTAAGGTAGGACAAGCCTAGAGTGTGGCATGTCCTAGTAGTGATTTACCGCCCTTTTCTTTCTTCACTATTGAAGGGCTACCGGTTCTCTTAGGCCAGATGCGCTGTCACCACTATTACACGCTATAGTCCCGGCAAGCTCAGGGAACACGTTAGCACGTCGAGTTTAGTATGCCTGAACTCAGAATAATAAAATACTTCCTTTAGTAAGGTTTATTTTTATATCCTGTGTTTGCAAATGCTACTTTTTAGAAAGTTAGCCTTTGCTGGCCTAACAGTTTCAGCTCGCCTCTGCCAGGATGTGTATCTGCTGTCTGGGTTTGTGTGAGTGACAGGGCTGGGAGATTCCCAGGGACAGTCTGGGGCTCCAGGTGGTGAATAGGGTGTTTTCTCCAGGATGGGTGGGCGGAGTAGTCCTTGGCTCAGAATAGGGTTGTGCTCCACCACCACAATGCTGGCTCCACCTCCTGCGGAGCATCTGATGTCTCTGCCCTGCACCCTGAAAGAAGACGGCAGCCTCCTGTCAACAGAGTATTCCAAAACCGGGTTGAACTAGGCTCAGGCCCCCTGGCCAGCAAAGACAAAAGAAACGCAGTATAAATATAGGAGCTCCGCTCCTTGATGGTGGGTTTCTAAAGCGCTAGAATCGACTCCCGAAGGAGTATCTCTGCGCTGTAGACCGCTGGGGAACCCGTCCTGGCTTTCCCTGTGAGATGCTCCCTACTGGGTATCTCCATGGTGAAACCAGGCAGCCCCAGCATATGTGGGGGGCCGCTGTGGGGATGAGGCAGGCTAATGCCCAGAGTTGCCGAGTGTGATCCCTAGTTAGAGTAGGCACCGAGGCGAGAATTATCGAGTCCGTTGACCCTGGTCCAAGACCCTGCCGCGTCGGGAATTGAACCCTGGTCTCGGGCCATCCTCTGCTCCCGGGTCTGCCGCCTCTAACAAGTGAGCCACACCCCTCCACACCTTACAAATCAGATCCAGTTTTGAATGCGACGAACCTCTGCCTGACTAGAAGGACCAAGAGAAGCTGAAGGACAGAAACCAGTGTGTATCCTGTAAGACCGGCCTGCAGTGGTGCCTTGCAGAGAACGGTGAGGAAAGGACCAGAAAGAACTTTGTAGACTTGTGCCTGAAACGATCTCCAAGGGCTTGATCGAGAGCTTGCCCCCTGAACGGAACCCCAGGACCATTGGGTTCTATTCTGCTTGTGCCCGGCTGCTGTTGGGCCTTAGTTCTTATTCCCTCACCAGAGTTGTGACTCGGGTGCCTTCGCCCCCTCCCAGGTCGTGACAGCTCGGAACCTGGTCGCCCCGCCGTAGAGAGCCCCGCTCATCCCTGAGTCGCTCTCCGCTTCAGTGCCGGGCCGCCCGCTCTCCTGTCACCTCGCCGCTAACGGAGCGCGTTGTGTGCCTCTCATGTTCTCCAGCTGGAATCTGCACGGAGAGCATTCCATAGCCTCGGACGGTCCGTACGTCATAACGTACCCTACTGTCTCGCTTTGCCCTCCTGCATACCAAGGCTCGTGCCGCACCTCAAGAAAGGCCTCCCTGTACTGTGGTACCGGAAGCCTCGTGCTGCACCCGTCTGCCCGAGAACGCGACGCCCCTCACAGATCCACGAGTGCGACCCGGCGTGCTAAGAAGTGGTATGTCCCGCAGGCCTGAACGGCACCTCTCCCTGTGAGCTGCATCGACCCCGGATCGCCGCATCCCTCCACAGTCCTGCTCCCCCGCCTCGCTCCTCGAGGGGGACCGAGTCGGAGAGATCCTCTGGAGAACCGTCAGCCTCGTCCCGGGTCCGCCCTCACCAGTAGCCGCTCCAGAAATGCCTTGGACTTCCACCAGCAAGGTATACTTGAACTCCGTCTCGAGTTCATATCAGATCCAGGGTCCGCAACGTTCTTATTTCCCTGTCATCGTAACTTGCTGAACAACGAACATTCAAAGACTAACTTGTCTATTGTAATCTGGTGGCCTCAAATCGCTAAACGTTATATGGTCTTGTGATAATCCTGCTTGAATCTATCTTTTATATAAAGTATACGTATTTTTGATACAACCATACGACTGGTGTCCATTTGTGTTTGGTCAGTGGGGTTACTGTGTGTGATCATAAATGCTTAACTAACTATCGCCCTGAGGATTAGCCTTGTCTGCTCGTGCCACACTACCTAGAGGGTGAGCAGTGGTTATTCAAAGGAGTAGTTCCCTTGCCCTGACTGGAAGTGAGGGTCCCTGCTTGTCACAAGTGCATACCTGTGCCAACCAGAAACCTCCGTTCCAACATTGGTACCAGCGGTGAGGATTTCGGATTTGCATTTATGATTCATGTACAGTGAATTACTGATCACCACTTAGTGAGAGCAGACCTATAACGAAGCCACAGATTTACGTTCTTGCCAAGAGGTCTCCAATCTCCAAACCATGCCTGGTTCACTCCCCGAAAGAGCATCCTCTGTTATCTCTGGAGTTGACGATGTTGACTGGGAAGGGCTTGACAAATGCAAAGTTGAGCAAGCTGACCCTAAGTGTCGCTTGTTCGCAAAACCCGCACCCACTGGTGCTCCACCCTGGCAAATAGCTAATGTTAATTTTGGGGAGGAAGTAGCCGTCCAAATGGGTGGGGATCCCATACAGATGACCCTAGTCTCGCTAGGAGACAGTGAGATGGTCCCCATGAACTACCTACCCAGTAACACTAAGAAATATGGGCAGGTAGTGACCATCAACGGTAAGAAGGCGGAGGCTCTTCGAGATACAGGAGCCAGTGTGACTGCAGTGAGGCAGCACCTGGTGTCTCAAGAGCAGGTAGTACCGCACGCCTACTGTAGGGTTGTCAATGCTGACAATTCTGAGAGCCAGTGTCCAATGGCTCAGGTTACCTTTGAGTGGGGGAGGGGGGTCTCAGGTACTCTGCAAGTAGCTGTGAGGACCTCCATGCCTGTAGATTGTCGGCTAGGGAATGATTTGGAGAACTTTCCTTGGGGAAAGATGGAGAAAACAAGTCATCAGCGGATGGTGGGTCTACCCGACTGGGCGTGCATGACCACGCAGTCCATGCCAGCCAGTAGGGGTGTTGAAGAAGTCCTGGAGCCTGAAGGAGAGGTCCAGGAACCAGCCTTAGAGAGAAGGCGCCGGGGGTGCGGACAGCCGGCTCCCGAAGTTCCCACGGCCCAGGAGGAGGCACACCTTGAGGGGGATGCCCTGGAGCCTACCGGGGAACAGATCGCCGAACTGGGGGACCTGCCTGAGCTGACCCATTGGCAGCAAGAAGGAGGCCCCTCCAGGGAGAAGTTCTGCAAGGAGCAGAAAGAATGCCCTTCTCTCATGGGTATGCGGCAGCAGGCTGCAGACCAGGCAAATGGTGTTCAGTCTGGAAAACACTTGATCTACTGGGAGAACGATCTCCTGTATTCAGAGTCTAAGGCTGCTGAACCTGGGTCAGCCCATGTGCTGGTGGTACCCAAGAAGTTCAAAGCCTTCCTACTGGGTTTGGCTCACTATGTGCAGTTAGCAGGACATTTGGGGATGGACAAGACCTATGACAGGTTTGTCACCCATTTTTATTGGCCCCAAATGCACAGGAGCTCAGACGCTCACTGTAGGACATGCCAAACTTGCCAGGCAAGTGGTAAGTGCGGAGGGAAGAACAAGGCTCCCCTCCAACCATTCCCCGTCATCAGTACCCCATTCCAGCGAGTAGAAATTGACATTGTGGGGCCTCTGGACCCCAAGACAGCCATGGGCAACAGGTTCATCCTGGTCTTGGTGGACCATGCCACCCGGTACCCTGAAGCCATCCCTCTGAGGAAAGTGACGGCCCCCGTGGTGGGACAAGCACTGATGGGAATTTTCTCTTGAGTGGGATTCCCTCTAGAGGTGGTGTCTGACAGGGGCACCAATTTCATATCGAAATATATGAAGTCCCTTTGGCAAGAGTGTGGCGTACCGAGAGGTGTCACAGAAGTCTCTGGGGTTCAGTCCCTTCGAGCTTCTGTATTCTACGGTCACCCGGTTCGAGGGCCTCTGAGTCTGGTTAGGGAAGACTGGGAGCAATCTCCCAGGAAACCAGATGAGGCGATTCAGGCAACTTGCTGAGGCAAACCTGGAAGCCAGCCAGGAAGAGATGAAGCGGTGGTACGACCAGAATGCCACTCTGGTGGAGCTTCAACATGGACAAAATGTGTGGGTCTTGGCCCCAGTGGAGCCCTGTGCACTTCAGGATAAGTGGACGGGTCCACTTGATGTTGTGGAGCGCAAGAGTCCTGTCACCTACCTGGTGAACTTGCAAACTCCCAGGAACCCTTTGAGGGTCCTACATGTTAACCGCCTTAAGCCCCACTTGGAAATGTCCGAAGTGGGTATGCTGTTGGCAACCGATGACGGAATGGAGGAGGTGACCGAGCCTCTTCCGGACCTCTTGGTGGCCTCTGAGCGAGTGACAGGGCTGGGAGATTCCCGGGGACAGTCTGGGGCTCCAGGTGGTGAATAGGGTGCTTACTCCAGGATGGGTGGGCGGAGCAGTCCTTGACTCTGAATAGGGTTGTGCTCCACCACCACAATGCTGACTCCACCTCCTGCGGAGAGTCTGATGTCTCTGCCCTGTGCCCTGAAAGAAGACAGGAGCGTCCTGTCAACAGAGTACTCCAAAACCGGGTTGAACTAGGCTCAGGCCCTCTGGCCTGCAAAGACAAAAGAAACGCAGTATAAATATAGGAGCTCCGCTCCTTACAAATCAGATCCAGTTTTGACCACAACAAACCTCTGCCTGACTAGAAGGACCAAGAGAAGCTGAAGGACGGAAACCAGTCTGTATCCTGTAAGACTGGCCTGCAGTGGTTCCTTGCTGAGAACGGAGAGGAAAGGACCAGAAAGGACTTTGTAGACTTGTGCCTTAAACGATCTCCAAGGGCTTGATCGAGAGATTGCCCCCTGAACGGAACCCCAGGACCATTGGGATATATTCTGCTAGTGCCCATCTGCTGTTGGGCCTTAGTTCTTATTCCCTCGCCAGAGTTGTGACTCGGGTGCCTTTGCCCCCTCCCAGGTCGTGACAGCTCAGAGCCTGGTCGCCCCGCCGTAGAGAGCCCCGCTCATCCCTGAGTCGCTCTCTGCTTCAGTGCCGGGCCGCCCACTCTCCTGTCATCTCGCCGCTAACGGAGCGCGCTGTGTGCCTCTCATCTTCTCCAGCCGGAATCTGCACGGAGAGCATTCCATAGCCTCGCACGGTGCATATGTCGTAACGTACCGGACTGTCTCGCTTTGCCCTCCTGCATACCAAGGCTCGTGTCGCACCTCAAGAAAGGCCTCCCCGTACCGTGGTACCGGAAGCCTGGTGCTGCACTCGTCTGCCCGAGAACGCGACGCCCCTCACAGATCCACGAGTACGACCTGGCGTGCTAAGAAGTAGTACGTCCCGCAGGCCTGAACGGCGCCTCAGCCTGGCCCGCTAGTGCAAGGGGTTCGCCCTTCTGCGCACAAAGTCCTCAGACCCAAAGGAAAAAGTTGGCACGGAAACTGGAATTGCAAAACATAGAATTTATTAAACTTCATGAAGTGGTGCTAAAGTTCGGACAATACCCTTCGGCACTATGAGAAGTAGCACAAAGGGCTACCGGACACATGGTTTATTTATACCCACACAGGGGCTCAAGAGAAGGTGGTACAAAGCACAAAAGCACTTTTTATGTCCATTTTATGTCCATACAAGGTAATATCGAGAAGCAAAATCGAGCAGTGGGAGGAGTTAACAAACGTGGGATCTCAGCTAACTCATTCCAATCTAGGGCTAACCATTAGCAGATGTTGACCCTAACGGTCAGCGGCAAAACACAGAGATGCTATTATTAGACTGTTCCTGGGCAGATTCAAAGGCCATGAGCAGAAAGGTAGGACAACACACATGGTCGACATGAGGCAGCGTGTAGCAGACAAAATGGCTGCTGCGAATACAAAATGGATGCCGCCAAATTTCAAGATAATGGTCAAAACTCGATGTCTTTTGCTAACGCTCAACTCAATCGATGTTATAATACAACACCGTGAGCTGCATCGACCCTGGATCGCCGCAACCCTCCACAGTCTGGCACTCCCACCTCGCTCCTCGAGAGGGACCGAGTCGGAGATATCCTCTGGAGAACCTTCGGCCTCGTCCCGGGTCCGCCCTCACCTGTAGACGCGCCTGAAACGCCTCGGACTTCCACAAGCAAGGTGTGTGATCATAAATGCTTAACTAACTATCGCCCTGATGATTAGCCTTGTCTGCTCGCGCCACACTACCTAGAGGGTGAGCAGGGGTTATTCGAAGGAGTAGTTCCCTTGCCCTGACTGGAAGTGAGGGTCCCTGCTTGTCACAAATGCATACCTGTGCCAACCAGAGACCTCCGGTTCCAACAGTTCCCACAAAGTCCTCTGTGTCAGCAAGGTCTGTTTTTCCAAGAAACTAACCCTCGAGTCACAAAGGCAAATGTGTCAAAAGTCAATGGGACAAAGTAAATACAACTTTAGAAAAAAACTGTGTACAAGTAAAATTGCACTATTTCTTACCAGGCTGAGCTCAGGCACATGACAATACAATAACAAATGCTGAATTAGAATGTATGAATACACCAAAGAAGCCAACAATGTAACAGGCGCGCAGGCTCTTCTGAATTACACACAGCCAATTACCCCAATGCTGAATATGATGACTAAATGGACCATCACCTAGGAAAAGTCTCTTCTCTAGGGAGATATAAATTCACGGATATCAAATCAGACTTAAATCCAAGGAGGATTGAAAGGGGCTTTCATCATACCATTAACCACCACAAGTTTTTTAAAGTGTGAGCTCCTGTTCAGAGAGACTAAAAACCACGGCTCCCATTACAATTTTGGTGCAACTCCTAATTCGGGCTCTAACACAGTTTTGAACCTGCATTGGAATTTTGCATATTGAAGTTACACCAATACCATAGGGCTTTTTTCCAGGACTATTTTCTCCTAGAAAAACTTGTATTATATTTTGTGGCACAAACTGCACATTCTACTTTGCATAGCTCAGAATTAGTGACAATACCTGGCATAAGTGTAGTATCCCTTACTGAAAATTCCAGAATGTGGAATTGCTCATAATAGAATATCTGCTCAATATTGCACCCCTTGGTATTGTTACTTTCTGGGTGCATTATTATCGACTAGGACACACATATGTTTTGCATAAGCAGGCTTTGAAATGTCAAATATCAATCTTTTTGTTTAATCTGAAGCACAATTGAACTTCCTTTCCCAGAATATGAATGCACACTTACCATCAACACCTGGGCCCATGTCACAGATAAGGTACCCTGCCATGTTCAGCGTTGGGCACAGACCAGGTCAGTGTTCACTAGCTCAATGATGCACTGCCCTGAGAGCAGTCACAATGTAGTGCCTGCCCAGCGGGCAGCACATTAATGAAAGAGAACCAGCAGTTTGAAGCCACCCCCTTTACATTTCATTATGCTGGTGGCATTGTGGCCTGCTTTTGGAAGGGGGCATACATCTTTCCACAGGTGGGTGCAGCGAATTACTGCAACCCTCGCTGCAGATACATATCTTGGGGTTTCATAGGACCCCCTTTTCTTCTTTTCATGGGGCTCCCTATGTGGGCTCAGGGCCTAGTTCCCACCTCTTTGTGGAACACAGTCAGTGTGCCTCCTGACAGCATCTTTACTTCTGTACCTTTAACATAGCAAGCGTGCAGAGGTAATGTGTTTCCTCATTTGAATGGCTGCATGTAAAGTAATACCCACTTGAGGTTGTCCCGGTGCTACATATGACCAAGCAGAAGCTGTATTACACGAGGAGCTGTCCAAGCTTCTGCAATAATACCCAAGTTCCTTAAGTGTTCAACAAGTGTGTGCATATGTGTGTTGCACACTTGCAGACTTTTGATAATAAGCTCCTTGATCTACATCCAGGACTTGTGCATATATAATAAAATCAGACGCTTGAGATAATATGTACTCTACATGGTCTATACACTGCTAGTGTGACTCCAAACTTGCATGAAACACACCTACCTGATAGAGGTGAACGTATGATATGTGCAGAACATATATCCTGAGAGCAGGGGTGGAGGGTTTGTGTTATTGGGGGAATTGAAGGTGAGTAAATGCACTTCAATCTGACTCAAATTTAGCTTCAACTTGCAATACAAAACTGTACGCATATCCGTAAACTCTACCCTGGCATGTGTGCCGCACTCTGTGAGCACTCAAGTTCTTTAGAAAGGATATAAATCAAGACTTGAAAAAGAAAACAAATAGGACAATCATATTATACAGTAGAATACTTATTACATACCAGTTTTTCTGCTTCTGTATGTCACTCAAGTCCATGGCATCTGGTTTGTTCTTCAGCCATTTCTCTACCTCCTCAATGGTTTTATCGTGCGGGGAGGCAAAAATGATCTCAGTGAAATAGTCGCAGATTGGTACAGTATAATGTATGAAGGGGGCCAACAATATTTGAATCAGAGTATTTCCTTCAACAGCACCTGTTTAGAGAAATATTCAAAAGTTAGAGCATTGGATATCTATAACATGATTCAAATGACTGAAGGGGAATAAACAGACATATACCTGGTCTAATCATTCTTCCTACATGCTATTTTATGCAGCATCAGACCTTCTTCTGAATGGAACTCTTCCTAGAAGGTTATTCAAAGAATTTGGGAACACATCTGTAAGGATGGTGAGTGACTTCAGGACTGCTGTTGAGTCAAGCACAGATGATCTGTAGGTTACAAGGTTTAATCCCTGATCATTCCTTCCTTTTGAGGTTTGTAAATTGAGTACTCTTAATATGAGTAATAACAACAACTCTTACTTATGGTACTTAGAAGCAGTAGAGGTGTGGTATGAGGTGTAATATAATACTAGGTTATTGTTACACACAATAGAATATAAGACTTGTACAGTTTAGGAGATAAACAATCATAGTCTTGGCCACTGTCCTCTGTAATTATTACCTCTTAGAATGCCAGAATTTTGCATAACTCTAGAGTCCAAAAATGTGACTCACCTCATTGTCAGAATTTTGTTATTTGTATTGCTCCATCAATGTGCAAACCTTCAATATCTCTTACAGAGGACCGCAACACAAAATCTTTATTTAAATGAGATGTGGCGGCTTGTAAGGAAACTATGAATGATAAAGTTTATTCTTGACAGACTCTCAGGGAACAAAGGATTTGCAGGGTCAGAGTTTTCTAAATGTTGACAACTATATCTGAAGAGGTGAATGGGTCAGGTATTCGATGCACCAATTCTAAATTATTGATTGAAACAGCCATTTTAAAACTAATCTGCACAGTTTGGAGAACTGGGTTAAAAGTACATTCTGTATTTGTTGCTAAGGTTAGTGTAGTTAATTTAAGCTGTGAATATTATGAGTTTTAAATAATTATCTGACTAAAGCATTGAAGAAAATAGAAAAAAAATCCGTTGGTCATAGTTTTGTTATTAGGAATCTGGGACCTTGGCATCCAGTGCCTGCTTTATTCTTCAGATCTCATGTTTTCTGTTCCAGTTTGCTTGTCTTTCCTTTGTCATAACACCCATTTAGGTATAGCCCTAATAGGAATGTGTGGTTTGTAGGTGATGGGACATAGACTAAGGAAAATGCTCTTGGGCCTAGTACCAAACTAGGAGCTCTTGATAAACTCTTCTGAGTAGTTGCACTGTTACCCTACACAGTATAATACAAGGAAAGGTGTAAGATATCTTCTTAGGAATGTTCTAGTTTTAGGGGGACACAAAATAAAGAAAAACAACCTTTGTGGCAATCAGATTTATGTTACACTAAATTATTCAAGCAGGAACCTCTTGTCAATGGAAAGACTTATATCTCATCTGGGATTGTGAACCAATAATATTGTCCTGTGGACAATACTGCTTCTTCGGAAAGATACTTTTTAAGGTGACCCCTGCCTCCCAATTCACAATCATGACCTCGGAAAAAGAAGCAAAGAGGAAGACCAAGTTTGATATATTTTCTCGGTTTCACTCCCTCCTCTTCTGGCTAATGTCTACATATGATCACAGAACATCCCTCTGGGTGTCGGTGATCAGAGAATGATCAATATAGTTCAGGCCATAAGGACATTCACCCATGCACTGCGGATAGAGTTCAGCATGCACTGTATTCTTCTGATAGTGTATACCCTCTAGTGAGTCATGGGTTGATTGTGACAATTATGTAATGAAAATACTTCTGAAGAAGGAGGAGTTGAGCTCCGATTTGAATTGATGTAGTGCATTTACAAGAAATATAGGAATACAGTTAGGACGGGAAAAAGAATCCCAATGCTACCAATCCCAACTTCCACAGACATCAACCCCAACCACCTGCTTACTGCCTGGGACCAGCTCAACACACAAAACACCACAGCCATAATGAATTCCATCCTCTCATAAGCCCCTTCGAACCCCTGTCCCCACTTCGTTTTCAACCTTGGAAGCAAAAAGCATAAAAATCAACAACAATCTCACAAACATTTTCAACCTTTCCAGCACCACAATCCCTATCCCAGACTAATTGAAAAATGCTGGGGTCAAACCATTTCTCTAGAAACTGTCTGCCAAACCCAGCAAACTCAAGATCTACCATACCATCTTTCTGCTCCCCTTTCCTGTCAAATTCCCCGAGAAGGCCATCAGCCGCAAACTCATTAAACACCTGGTGAAAAACAGTCTGGATTCCAAACCAACCACAACATCGAGACTGCCCATCTCATGGCCACAAAGAAATCAGAACCCTCCTTGACTGGGGCAAAAAGGAGGCGCTGATCCTCCTCAATTGGATTGCTTCCTTCCTCAATGGAAGAACCCAGAGTATCTGGCTACTGTATTTCAGCTCTGAATCCAAAACATAGTCTGCATCATCCCTCAAAGCTCGCCCCTCAGCCCTACACTGTTCAACACCTACATCACCTCCATGGCCAATATCATCAGAACCCATGGACTAAACATCATATCCTGTGCCAACGACACCCGGCTCATTCTCTCAGTTTCAGAAGATCCCTGCACTGCGATGTTCAAGGATGTTCAGGAGCATGATGATCATCACCGACTGGATGAAAGATAACTGTCTAAGACTCAACACAAACAAATCAGAAGTGCTGATTTTCTGGAACAAATCCTTATGGAATGTCCCTTGCTGGCCTTCCACACTTGGACCCTGACCCACTCCAACACATCATGCCTGGCACGTCCGCATCATGCTGCAAAGCAAGCTTACCATAAAAATCAAGAATACCACAGTCTCCTCCACCTGCTTCCTCACTAACCGCATGTTCTGTAAGTTCTTTAAATGGCTCCCTAGCAACACCAGACACACTGTCACTCAAGTCCTAGGGATCAGCATGCCGGGCTAGAGCAACACACTATATGTAGGAGTCACAACACATTTCTGGAATAGACTGCAGACCATACAGAACTCAGTGGCCAGACTCAACCTTGGTCTACTAAAGCAAACCCACTTCACCCCTCTCATCAAGAAGCTCCACTGGTTCCCCATTCAGAAGAGATGTCAGTTCAAGACTCTGAGCCATACCCACAAAGCCCTACACAACAAGGACTGGCATACGTCAACTACCACCTGAATTACCACCAACCCTCCAGGCACCTGAGCTCTTCCTACCACTCCCTCCCTCACACCCCCAGCTTCCACCTAAGCAACAGTGGAGGATGCGCCTTCTATTACTTCACTATGAAGACCTAGTACTACCTCCCCTCCACCTCTGCGCCTCTTCCTCTCTGTTTAAATTCAGGAAAATAGTTAAGACCTGGCTGTTCCAATCAAACCCTTCCTAAGCAGAAGGGGTCTCAGTGCTCAGATACCCTCGAGGGTAGTTAGCCCCATTTTAAAAGAACTGGTTGACTGCATGCTGATAGTTTCATAATAACTACTGCATCCAACGTCAGAATTTCTTATATGTATACCTGCATTCTGGTTCTGCACACAGCTTTTAATACATTCCACAACTGATTCAAATACATACAGGGACCACTGACTGATTAATTTTTAAATCATCAGTCGCAGAATACATTTTACGAGTCAACAACATGATTCCCAAAGCAGTTACTAGCCCATCTTCATGGCACATAACTGATCAATGGTTGGTGCTGGGAATTGCAGTAACAAATAATGAATGCATTTTTTGTCTTTTATTACAGCATACATTTCTGTTGGGTTATTGTTGCTTTTTTAATCCTAAAAGTAGAGTTCCGAAGGACATTGAGGGGAAGATGGCTCATGATACTTGTGGTGTCCATGACAATTGCACCAGCTTCAATGAACACCAAATCTGAGGATACATTGACTACCGGACATGCAGGATATTTTATATCCACCCTGCTGAGTTCTGGAGACTGTTCCTTTTCCCTATAGCAAATACTCAATGACTCTTTTAGCCAACTAAACTTCTGTTTCATTATCCTTGTAGCCTTCCACCATGTCCTCTATATATATATTCTATTTCTCAGTTACCTGTGCCTTTTCCCTAGATTTACATCCAGGCAGAGATTGGAAGTGAAAGTTATACTATAAGTGTAGTATGTTTAGTAGCAGGTATATATTGGAATGCAGTTTTTTGTACTTACATTCCTGAAGATCCAATTGCATACAAACATAGTGATGAGATGAAAATGAAAGTGGGTACCCTTTGTTTGTATCATAGATCCAGCATTGTGGCACAGATGTACTCTTCTGAGGACACAATCTCTTTTTGCATCCCATGATTTGTGTTCAGACAAAGACATAAGGTGTTCACCAAAGCAGCCGCTTCTTTATTACATTGGCTGATGTTTGTTCCACCTTTGCAATGTTCCTGCAGCATATGCAACAGTGGGATTGGTTGGCTGAGGGCACTCTCCTCCAAAGGCAATGGCATTTGGACCAAACACTCTATTAGCATCCATTTGCCACCCGTAATCATTATGGCATAGGCAATAACCCCCCTTTGAAGTACATTTTCATTAATAGACAAATGTATTGCTGCATGAAGCAGGAGAAGGGCCAACAGGATACAATCTCCTGAATGGTGCTTTAAATGACTACATTAGCATGCCTATTTTTTCTTAACTGATTCTCTGATTTGAAAGGCTGAATAGAGTGCACACCCTGCAACAGTTGACCAGAATGTTGTTAAACACTTGTTCTGGTTTTGAGAAATTCATGCAAAATTAAGTTGATGCAATATGATAAACATTGGAGTCTGAAGTATCCTCGATCAACCTTGAATTTAACAACATTGCTTCCATTATCATTAGCAACAAGTATAGTGCTGCGACATCTGGGTTGAAATCACTTGTATTCTTTCATAGTAAAGTCTTCGTAGATGTTCGCAGCTGTATATTCTTCCTCCATGGAAAACATTGGAAGTGTTGCCTGCTAATCAGCACCTTGAAAAGCAACAGTAATTATGATATCTTCTGCCAGCCTTTATTTAACCCTTTGCAGGAGACCCAGTGTGCAGTGATGCACATGTAGTTTATAACTCGACAACTATTCTACACGTCTTTCGTGATATGGACTAATGAAAAATACTCCCCTAGATTGCTTCACCAATCAATTGCATCACTTGATGGTGTAACACTCACATAGCAGCTGTGAAAAAAATAGATCCAGCTCGGAACATTGGAATTTGAACATTCACTCTCTGTCCCCCTCAACAAAAAGGGAGGAGGTCAAGCGCTAACATTTTGCCCAGCTTTCCCTCATGGGTTTAGAAGAACAATGAGTCCATGCTGAACATAAACTTGAATAATAATTGATTATTGGGTCTGTTGTCTTTGTGCGGCTCCCCCTTCAACTGACCTACTGGGAGCAGGTAGGCTGCTTGGAAGTTTTGAGCTGACTATGTCCCTCTTTTCCATATGCCACGCTAGGATTTGTGTGTGTGATGACGGCATACTAAGAGTGACAGTCACAGTGCTGCGTCACATGATAAAATATTCTTCCTTATCACCACTTATTTCTTCTCTCTCGGAAGCAGCTGTCCTTCTGAGGTGCTCTTCCCATACGATTGCATGTTGTTTTATGATATGGGAAAGTTGACTGCCATCCCACATACTGTACTGTCCACCTCACTTACCACAACACGCTTGTTTACTGGAAATTGTGAAATCTGCAATGCAGCATTCATGGAGTCTAAGTGTGAAGAAACCTCATGAACACACACGCACACACACACCCACACACACACACATACACTGGCTCCACAAATTGATGGTTACCCACATGGCCACCTGCATGGGCCATTGCATGCCATCAGTAAAGCAGAAAAAAACAAATCGCCGTCAAAAGTCACCATGCATGGTAACGCATGGGAACTCTCCCAAGTCCGTCAAAAGTCACCGCGCCTGGTAACGCTCCCAAGTCAGAAGTGACTTGGGAGCATTACCATGTGCGGTGAATTTTGACGGCGATTTGTTTTTTCACGAAGACGGTCGTGAGGTCCTCTTTGGTATTTCCAACTCGTAATTCACTCTGTAATCCTTAGGTACAGGAGGATGTGAAAACTTTGCGCCCGACAGTGGATCCCTTCAATCGACAGCACCTGAATTGCTATACCTCCTTTATTCTGACCTCATCTATCTTCATGAGGATATGTGTGCACACTTAATCACACCCACTGTCACAAAGCTATTCCTAACAGAACTAAACAATTTCAAACAAAAGCACAAGTGCACCACTTTTCAATATGCAGGGTAACCAAATATACAATTCATTCCCAAACTGCAGTCTTCTTCTAAAGTTTTCTTTATTCCAGTATCAAAAAGATTTGTAAAAACAAGGTCATAAGCATCACTTGTTGAAAGTGGCACAGCCGATGCGTTTCGTCCTTGAAGCGGACTTCTTCAGGGCAACGGTTGTTCCCATATCATATAAGGGTAACTAGGTTGACTGATATGTGTATCCAATTCCAAGGAGTCATAAACTGCAAAGTACCAACTTCAAATTCTGAAATTATAGTGATCCATAGTATGATCTACAATGTTATTAGATCTAAACCAAGGACTGCATGTTCATAGTCATTGACAAAATTTGTCAGCATATAGGCACTTCCTTCCGGATTTCGAAACTATATCTATTCGATGGCAGTCAATAATGTGAATGGTTTCCCCATGTAAAAACAGCATCAATAGTTTTGCTCCTGATGCTGTTTTTACATGAGGAAACCATTCACATTATTGAGTGTCATCAAGCAGATTATTTGTTTTCCTTGTAAAAACAAAAGACAAGAGGTGTTTGTCAGAACAGGAATTTCGTCCAGGAGGACCGTTATAGAAGCGAGTCTGAGGACAGTCTCAAAGTACAATCAATCTGAGCAAGGTTTAATACATTTATTGGGTATCATAAAGTACTTCCGTTGATCCTTTTTTAGTAAGGAATCCAGGCCTTTTCTTTGGAGTCATAAATAAGGCCCCTGATAACAATTGCAAGTGGGCCTCGATCTTGCATGGAGACAATGTGGGCCAGTGGATAATGTGTTAAGATGTCCAGCATGAGGGGCATGTGATCACTGCGTGTACTGTGTGTGCTGTGTCCTGAATGGCTATGTGTTCATAACTTCATGTAGCATCTAACTTTATGGTGTTTTAGGGAATAGACTAACCCCTCTGGCCATGTGTGCTTTATTTGGGCCAATAGTCCTGGAGAATCGTGGCATGACTGCGCCTATCTGTTCAATAGACCTGTGTTTCCTGTTCGCACGTTTGAGTCAAGGTTGACGGTGAGTTCAAAGAGGGAGAATTTGATATTAGAGATGGACTATGTTCTTACAAGTGAATGTATTATTAAGATCGACTTTTCCAAACTTATCAGAGCTATTGACACAAAGTAGAATATGACATTCACAAACAATACACTCAGCCCCCGAAGTCAGGGCTGTAATGCTTCATGGGCTGTTAAGTGAGTGCCACATCTCTCAAGTTAGTGCTCATGGTCATTACCTATTCACTATAGATGACACTCAGCTTAAGCCCCATAAGTAGTCTCAGGAGTCCCACTCTGACTCTGCCTCTGTATTAGAAACTATGTAGTAAAATCAAAAGTATTCCAGTGCTGAAGTGCTATCTTGTAAACAGTTTTTCCCAGGGCCAACTAGCCCAAAATCAGTCTTACCTCACCAGCAGGATCGAAGTGACAGCAGTCTCTGAGATCACCCCTCAGTAGGCACTGAAGCTGCAGCATCTATTTCTGGTAAATTCTTTGCACTCAGCGGCCCTCGAGTTCCTCACATGCTGTTATGCAGTCACAGTTGCGGGGGGGTCCTTGCAGCTCTGCCAAGCTTTGTAAGTTCTTCAGCTCTTCTCACAGTTGGTGGGGGTGCAAAGGTCCTGGTGCTGGTCCTCAGTCATTGTATAAGCTTGCTCGGGGCTCTCACCCCCAATGATCGTCTTGCCTAGTTCACACTTCTTGTTCGCTCCTGTTGGAGGCCTCTGACAACAGGGTTCACCATTGCACAGTGTTCTGACTGGATCAGCACAGCGGGGTTCATGGCAACCACCCAGCATACAGAGTCTGCAGATTTCCATTGCACATGGGCTACGGCCTACTCGGAACAGCAAGTTGTTCTCATCTGCCTCACCTAGCATATGGGGCTGCTGACTTAACACAGCATTGGGCAATGACCCGTTTGGGGGAGTATCAGTCATCGCTCCCTTCATGACTGCCCTTTTCTTGCATATGAGGGTCACCTACTTTCCTTTTTCCTGCACACTGGCACAGACCTTATCAGTGCAGTAGCCATCTCCTAACACCTCACTGATAGGCTCCACTCACTAGGACTCTTTAGTGGACCTCACTGCCTCCTCTTCTTCAGAGGGCAGATACTGGTGCTCCAGGCTCTGGATCAGGCAGTCTTAGATAGCATGGGTGATATGTTCTCATACAGCCAGGGAGTCTTGGCCTCAGTCCTAGTCACAGGCAGAAGTCTTACAGAGTTTCTCCTCCTTTTCTCAGACACACATATGCCTAGCACATGCACATCTCATTCACATACTGTTCTGCGTTATCACAGTACGGTACCATTCACAGGACATATTTATCCTTACCGTAGCTAGGGGAATTTTCCTTGCGTCTCTTTTTATTAGTTATGCCAGCCTCTCTGCAACAAACCTTTTACGTCAAAGAGGTTTCCTTTCTATGTATCCGCGCCACTGAGGACATATTTATCCTCACTGCAGCCAGGGGGATTTTTTCTTGCATTTTCTTTTTAGCAGTTATGCCAGCCTCCCTGGAGTAAGCCTGTTATCACCCACACAACATAAATGGAACTTACTGAACCATGTACACTTCTGATTTCTCAGTAGATGAAGATGTTTTTACGATTATTTGAACCACTACGGGAAACGCTGATGCAACCTTTCAGCATTAGGAGCTATACCATCACGGACCAGCTGTATTTCAGGTACCTGCTTTAAAATAGTAACCTATCTGCACTGTACATATCATACCCTGCATAATAGGAAGTCCACTAATACTATTACGAACGGAACCTTAAGGCCGCTCACATTAAATCACCTTGTGTTAGTAAGCTTTAGCATTTATGTTTCCATATCTGAACATAATAACCTCTTCCATCAGTTAATGCCGCTGAATAAACGTGAATCAATGAAGCCCGGCTCAGCCCTGTTATGGTTAACTTTGTCAGCTTGTTTAATATAGCCATGGTTTAACACTAACAGTAATAGCTGATCTTGCTTTCTGATTTTCCTCTTGGTGGGCAAAAAACAGACAAAGAAGCCCCATGTTTACATTCTGACTGCATTCGTTGTAATCAATATTATCTACATTACTGAAGATAGAATACATGGTAAGCATTGTTATCCCATACTCTATCCAGCTAAATAAAATATTCATCAAGTATGGTATCTTCACCATATCTACATCCTTCCTGCCCTTTAATCCCTTTAAAGCAATTCATTGAAGTATGAAAAAATAGGCAAAAACGAATCCCCGGCCATCAGCATAGATGTACACTTAAACCATCGACTG
Source organism: Lissotriton helveticus (assembly GCF_964261635.1). NCBI lineage: Eukaryota > Metazoa > Chordata > Amphibia > Caudata > Salamandridae > Lissotriton > Lissotriton helveticus. The sequence goes on from NC_136064.1 coordinate 121,496,875, forward strand.
GAGACACATTATTTCCTCTCTCTTCTTTTTTTCTCTTTCTCTCATTAATGAGTACCCTGGTATTATTTTCATCCTCTCCTCTGGTCTTTATGATCTTTTTTCTTCCCTATTATGTTCTCACATGATGGAATAATAAATGTTTGTTCTAATTAGAGCATATCCTGTTAACATTTTCTTCATGATAAAGAAAATAGAATGAACTGCGGTATATCATTGTTTTTTATCATATCACTGGCTTTATTGCCTATATAAAAATTATTAATCATTGTGTATATTAAATGTATTAATTGTTTTCTTTTGCACTGCCTAGCACAGAGGCATATTTTTAAAACACTGTTTATCTATTTTTAGTAACAAGATGGTAGTGTCCTGAGGAAGACACATTCAATGTGTCGAAACGCGTAGACGGAAACCATCTCCTGACTGTATTATTCAATTATACAAACAAATTATGCACATCTGTTGTATATTCATTGAAAGAAATCTTTTTATTGTCGTTTAATTAGTATGTCAATGCATCATTTCGTGACATTCTTATAAAAAAAGTTTTTATTAAATTGAACTTTCTGTGCTAACTTTGTGCTATTTTTTTGTGCTTTATTATTTATTATTATTGCATTTTCTTAATTTGTGCCAGTGATTGTGTGTTGCCTGGGTGCATTATTTTCCACAAATTTGATTTACTAAAACTATTATTTGAATTGCTATTGTATAAGAGGTATGGGTTCAAGGCAGGAGTTAATAAAGTGCAAGTTTGAAAAGGTGCATGTACATACTAAAAAAGTACATACGATTTAAAATGTTTAAATTGTATACGACCTGTAAAAAATTTAAATGTCATGCCTTTTCCTTTTTGTATTAGATTGACAGCAAATAAATATCTACTAACACTAAAAAGAATTTTATGCGATGTATCAATTTTCGAAATCCTAGTAACTCCTGATTGGGACCTAATTTCCAAATTTGGACAGATGGGTTTGATCCATTTTTTTCTTGGAATAGTGTACGTTGGACAGAAATATAGTAAGTGGGGATTATTTTCTACTGCATTCGATTGGCATAGAGGGCAGTATATTTCACTGTCATCAGCATTTTTGTGTAACAATTTTGCTGTTTTATAATTAACTTGCAAGACGTCAAAATGGGTCGTCATATACACAGATTTTGCCAATTGCGGTTGAACTTTGTCCAAATATTGCCCAACATGGGGAAATATTTTTATTAACAGGAACTGTGATGTTAGCCTACCTATACCAGAACTGAAGTGGATACTATTTTGCATTAATGCCCAAAATGTATTGTTCAAGATATTTTTGGAGAGCGATGTTAAGGAATTTGATACATCCCAATAGTGATTTAACCCTAATTTGCTGAACCACAGGCGCACATGCCTAACCCACTGGAGGGTAACATGTTGGTCAAATCTTAAGATCTCAATTAACCCCACTTTATTGTTTGGGAGTTCTTCTGTGGTCCACACAGGGACCCGGAATAGTAACGGTCTCAATATGGCCTAATGGTCAATGCACTTTACATTCAGATCTACGGTCATAGGGATCAGGGGTGTATGTAAATGCATACATAATAGCATCCTTAAAAATGTGTTTTCATCCCCCATCAACTACTTACCCCCTCAGAGTTCTACACCACAAAGGGTTGCAGACTATTCCCTATATTTATAGACTTTAAGTGCGGGAGATACAGTCTTGATTACACTGTTCTGATGATTTTCGGTATTAACAAGGTGTCTTAAAGCAAAATAGTCTTGCTTTTTTGCAGGTGCAAATACCAGGTCAGTTTAGTATCTAATGTAATGCTGAGGTAATTAAAATTGGACACATAGTCTAGCTTCTGTTTTTGGACAATGATATTTTTTTGAAAAATGTATGAGGTTTTGTATCCATGTATTTTGCTTTGTTAGAATGTATTTCAATGTCCTTTAAATCGTAATATTCGCTAAGAGAATCTAATAGGTGTTGAAGACCCTTTGGGGTTTGTGATAATAGAATTGTATCATCAGCAATTAGTAGAGCCAGTACTGGCACCATCCTAATTTCGGTGAATCATGTTTACACCCTAAAAGATGGTTCACAACATCATTTACAGATAATGAAAAGAGGGTAGATGCCAGAAACACATCCTTACCTTACTCTTCTTCTGCTATGGATTGCCTCAGTGCGTTTACTCCTGGGTCCCCATCTGACTTTGGCATCGTTGTCTTCATGCAATCTGACTATATGTAATAGAAGATCTTCAGGTACACCCTGATTTTTAAGAGAGTTCTAAAAAGAATCGATGGGGATAAGATCAAAGGCCGCCTTCTAGTTTATAAAAGCTAAGTAAAGGTGTCCTTTAGTTAGAGTAGTATATTTCAAACCTTTACAGAGAAGTCTAAAGACCTGGTCGATTGTGCTTGCTCTTGATTTAAACCCAGCTTGATACTGCGATAACATGTTGTTTCCCTTTATCCTGTTATTAGGTTTAGATAAAATCTACTTAGCATAGATCTTTTGTAAGATGTCGATTAGGCTTATAGGCCTATAGTTAGCAGGATCGTGTTGGTTTCCCTTTTTAGAAATCGGGATAATTTCAGCCTCTTTCCATGACTCTGGTAATGGGGCTCCTGTTGCTACAGCATTACAAAGAAGATTTATGTAAGTTCCCTAGAGTGCTTTGTCATGTCTCAGCAGGTCCGGGGGCTTTTCCTGTCTGGACTGCATCAATAGCCGTTGCGGTTTCTTCTAAACTAACATACGGGGCATGATTGTGTCTGCTTTGAGCAGTTGCTAGGGGGCATATTGTCTTTATTAAATATTTAATTGTATGTTCGGTAGGGATGTATGTCATTTACAATGCGGGCTTTACACCGCGCTACCATTACGATGCAGCCATCATAACGCAAGTCGGTACATTGACTTGCACTGGAGGCGCTGGATTTAGGAATAGTATGATTTACTATACCAACTCCAGCCTACGTAACAGTATGGAAGGTGTTGGAATAGTAAACCATACTATTCCTTAGTATATAGCACCATCCAGTGCAAGTCGTTGTAACAACTTGCGCTGTGATGGCTGCGTCGTAATGGTAGTGCGGTGTAAAGCCCGCGTTGTCATGGCTGTCTCCCATGTACCTGATTCCAAAACGAGATCCATGCTGGTTCTGCCCGTTTTATTGCCCATAGCTAATCTTCTCCAGAAACCTGCATGGTCCTTATTCTTAGCTGCAATGATCAAGTCGTCCCAGACATGATCATCCCAATCTCTTTTTGTTTGTATTAGTAATTGATTATATCTAGCCATTTTATCCCTTAATGCTTTGACATTGTTAGATCTCACAGCTGCTAGTAACTCACTCTTTGCTTTCTAGCACTCACTGTTATACCAATGGTTAGTTTAGGGGTGAATAACTGCCCCAGCTACCTTACTCAGGATCTGTTTCAGTTTATCTATCATAGTGCGATGGATCTACACTATAGGGATCTTTGGTATAGATAAATCTATATAATGGGCTGTGACATCTGAGAAAGTATTATAGATCCTCATAATAGCTTTACAATTGCCTAAGATCGAAAGTCATTTTAGGGCTCCGCGATTATTGCTGACTATCAGTTGGATTGGAATTATAGTACTAACATTGTTTCTCAGAGTCCTGGTTTCAAAGACGGATAGTGTTATTGTTAGGCACAACAGGAAATGATCACTATCATCTCTGGCATCTACTTTTAGATTGAGTATATTTGCCCGAGAATTACAGTAGCCATTATGTAGCCAATTCTACTTCTTGGTAAATACTCTTTTAAATGTATGGGCCATTAAAGTCCCTGCCCTGAAATTAGTCAGATCAATTATGCCACTACAATTGTGCAGGGTACAGTAGAGCCTGCCTCATAAGGTGGGACACCATTTGCCCTATCCTCCTCCTCAAAAATAGTTTCCAACCCCACAACCAGTTTGAATTTACAATTAAACTCTCCCCCTATAATTACTACTGCCCTGGCATCTATAGTACTTAAGAATTTATCAAGTAACTCTATCACTGGAGATTCCTAACTAGCTGGTCCTGGTCTGTTATAAGTATTCAGTAAGTAGATTTCAGCTTTATTGTGTGTTTTTACTGTTACCCCCAAAATATCCTGTGTTGGGAATTCCAGCTGGAATGTTTCGACATTGAGGGTGATTTTTCCCAATAGTATCAGATGACCTGATGGTCTGCCTCTCATTGAGGGAACGATTCATAAAGGGGGTGGTGATGGACAGAGTATCTGAATTAAGCAGAACACTCCTACCCAGTCAAAATATCAGGGCTTGATCCATCACCGTTATTTAGCTCACTGCACCATCCCAGCTCAGAACCTGGCTACATGCAAATTAGCCTGACCCTGGCCCAGTGCATCATGGGAACAGGGCTGACCAAACTACCAAGCCAATTCTTTACTGGAAAGGAAACAAGCTTCCGGGGACCGGTTTCTGGGATTACAGCCGTCTTCGGCCCGGCTTGCTTGAATCCTGATGGTGCAGAGAGCAAGGGACTCACATCTGAGCATACCCTTCCACACTTGTGGTGGCCAAAACGATTCATAAAGGGAGTGGTGATGGACAGAGTATCTGAATTAAGCAGAACACTCCTACCCAGTCAAAAGATCAGGGCTTGATCCATCACCGTTATTTAGCTCACTGCACCAACCCAGCTCAGAAACTGGCTACATGCAAATTAGTCTGACCCTGGCCCAGTGCATCATGGAAACAGGGCAGACCAAACTACCAAGTCAATTCTTTACTGGAAAGGAAACAAGCTTCCGGCGACCGGTTTCTGGCATTACAGCCGTCTTCGGCCCAGCTTGCTTGAATCCTGATGGTGCAGTGAGTAAGGGACTCACATCTGAGCATACCCTTCCACACTTGTGGTGGCCAAAACGATTCATAAAGGGGGTGGTGATGGACAGAGTATCTGAATTAAGCAGAACACTCCTACCCAGTCAAAATATCAGGGCTTGATCCATCACCGTTATTTAGCTCACTGCACCATCCCAGCTCAGAACCTGGCTACATGCAAATTAGCCTGACCCTGGTCCAGTGCATCATGGGAACAGGGCTGACCAAACTACCAAGCCAATTCTTTACTGAAGAGGAAACAAGCTTCCGGGGACCGGTTTTTGGGATTACAGCCGTCTTCGGCCCGGCTTGCTTGAATCCTGATGGTGCAGAGAGCAAGGGACTCACATCTGAGCATACCCTTCCACACTTGTGGTGGCCAAAACGATTCATAAAGGGAGTGGTGATGGACAGAGTATCTGAATTAAGCAGAACACTCCTACCCAGTCAAAAGATCAGTGCTTGATCCATCACCGTTATTTAGCTCACTGCACCAACCCAGCTCAGAAACTGGCTACATGCAAATTAGTCTGACCCTGGCCCAGTGCATCATGGAAACAGGGCAGACCAAACTACCAAGTCAATTCTTTACTGGAAAGGAAACAAGCTTCCGGGGATCGGTTTCTGGCATTACAGCCGTCTTCGGCCCAGCTTGCTTGAATCCTGATGGTGCAGTGAGTAAGGGACTCACATCTGAGCATACCCTTCCACACTTGTGGTGGCCAAAACGATTCATAAAGGGGGTGGTGATGGACAGAGTATCTGAATTAAGCAGAACACTCCTACCCAGTCAAAAGATCAGGGCTTGATCCATCACCTTTATTTAGCTCACTGCACCATCCCAGCTCAGAACCTGGCTACATGCAAATTAGGCTGACCCTGGCCCAGTGCATCATGGGAACAGGGCAGACCAAACTACCAAGCCAATTCTTTACTGGAAAGGAAACAAGCTTTGGGGGACCGGTTTCTGGCATTACAGCCGGCTTCCGCCCGGCTTGCTTGAATCCTGATGGTGCAGTGAGCAAGGGACTCACATCTGAGCATACCCTTCCACACTTGTGGTGGCCAAAACGATTCAAAAAGGGGGTGGTGATGGACAGAGTATCTGAATTAAGCAGAACACTCCTACCCAGTCAAAAGATCAGGGCTTGATCCATCACCGTTATTTAGCTCACTGCACCATCCCAGCTCAGAACCTGGCTACATGCAAATTAGTCTGACCCTGGCCCAGTGCATCATGGGAACAGGGCAGACTAAACTACCAAGCCAATTCTTTACTGGAAAGGAAACAAGCTTCCGGGGACCGGTTTCTGGCATTACAGCCGTCTTTGGCCCGGCTTGCTTGAATCCTGATGGTGCAGTGAGTAAGGGACTCACATCTGAGCATACCCTTCCACACTTGTGGTGGCCAAAACGATTCATAAAGGGGGTGGTGATGGACAGAGTATCTGAATTAAGCAGAACACTCCTACCCAGTCAAAATATCAGGGCTTGATCCATCACCGTTATTTAGCTCACTGCACCATCCCAACTCAGAACCTGGCTACATGCAAATTAGCCTGACCCTGGCCCAGTGCATCATGGGAACAGGGCTGACCAAACTACCAAGCCAATTCTTTACTGGAAAGGAAACAAGCTTCCGGGGACCGGTTTCTGGGATTACAGCCGTCTTCGGCCCGGCTTGCTTGAATCCTGATGGTGCAGAGAGCAAGGGACTCACATCTGAGCATACCCTTCCACACTTGTGGTGGCCAAAACGATTCATAAAGGGAGTGGTGATGGACAGAGTATCTGAATTAAGCAGAACACTCCTACCCAGTCAAAAGATCAGGGCTTGATCCATCACCGTTATTTAGCTCACTGCACCAACCCAGCTCAGAAACTGGCTACATGCAAATTAGTCTGACCCTGGCCCAGTTCATCATGGAAACAGGGCAGACCAAACTACCAAGTCAATTCTTTACTGGAAAGGAAACAAGCTTCCGGCGACCGGTTTCTGGCATTACAGCCGTCTTCGGCCCAGCTTGCTTGAATCCTGATGGTGCAGTGAGTAAGGGACTCACATCTGAGCATACCCTTCCACACTTGTGGTGGCCAAAACGATTCATAAAGGGGGTGGTGATGGACAGAGTATCTGAATTAAGCAGAACACTCCTACCCAGTCAAAATATCAGGGCTTGATCCATCACCGTTATTTAGCTCACTGCACCATCCCAGCTCAGAACCTGGCTACATGCAAATTAGCCTGACCCTGGTCCAGTGCATCATGGGAACAGGGCTGACCAAACTACCAAGCCAATTCTTTACTGAAGAGGAAACAAGCTTCCGGGGACCGGTTTTTGGGATTACAGCCGTCTTCGGCCCGGCTTGCTTGAATCCTGATGGTGCAGAGAGCAAGGGACTCACATCTGAGCATACCCTTCCACACTTGTGGTGGCCAAAACGATTCATAAAGGGAGTGGTGATGGACAGAGTATCTGAATTAAGCAGAACACTCCTACCCAGTCAAAAGATCAGTGCTTGATCCATCACCGTTATTTAGCTCACTGCACCAACCCAGCTCAGAAACTGGCTACATGCAAATTAGTCTGACCCTGGCCCAGTGCATCATGGAAACAGGGCAGACCAAACTACCAAGTCAATTCTTTACTGGAAAGGAAACAAGCTTCCGGGGACCGGTTTCTGGCATTACAGCCGTCTTCGGCCCAGCTTGCTTGAATCCTGATGGTGCAGTGAGTAAGGGACTCACATCTGAGCATACCCTTCCACACTTGTGGTGGCCAAAACGATTCATAAAGGGGGTGGTGATGGACAGAGTATCTGAATTAAGCAGAACACTCCTACCCAGTCAAAAGATCAGGGCTTGATCCATCACCTTTATTTAGCTCACTGCACCATCCCAGCTCAGAACCTGGCTACATGCAAATTAGGCTGACCCTGGCCCAGTGCATCATGGGAACAGGGCAGACCAAACTACCAAGCCAATTCTTTACTGGAAAGGAAACAAGCTTTGGGGGACCGGTTTCTGGCATTACAGCCGGCTTCCGCCCGGCTTGCTTGAATCCTGATGGTGCAGTGAGCAAGGGACTCACATCTGAGCATACCCTTCCACACTTGTGGTGGCCAAAACGATTCGAAAAGGGGGTGGTGATGGACAGAGTATCTGAATTAAGCAGAACACTCCTACCCAGTCAAAAGATCAGGGCTTGATCCATCACCGTTATTTAGCTTACTGCACCATCCCAGCTCAGAACCTGGCTACATGCAAATTAGTCTGACCCTGGCCCAGTGCATCATGGGAACAGGGCAGACCAAACTACCAAGCCAATTCTTTACTGGAAAGGAAACAAGCTTCCGGGGACCGGTTTCTGGCATTACAGCCGTCTTCGGCCCGGCTTGCTTGAATCCTGATGGTGCAGTGAGCAAGGGACTCACATCTGAGCATACCCTTCCACACTAGTGGTGGCCAAAACGATTCATAAAGGGGGTGGTGATGGACAGAGTATCTGAATTAAGCAGAACACTCCTACCCAGTCAAAAGATCAGGGCTTGATCCATCACCGTTATTTAGCTCACTGCACCATCCCAGCTCAGAACCTGGCTACATGCAAATTAGTCTGACCATGGCCCAGTGCATCATGGGAACAGGGCAGACCAAACTACCAAGCCAATTCTTTACTGGAAAGGAAACAAGCTTCCGGGGACCGGTTTCTGGCATTACAGCCGTCTTCGGCCCGGCTTGCTTGAATCCTGATGGTGCAGTGAGCAAGGGACTCACATCTGAGCATACCCTTCCACACTTGTGGTGGCCAAAACGATTCATAAAGGAATGGTGATGGACAGAGTATCTGAATTAGGCAGAACACTCCTACCCAGTCAAAAGATCAGGACTTGATCCATCACCATTATTTAGCTCACTGCACCATCCCAGCTCAGAACCTGGCTACATGCAAATTAGTCTGACCCTGGCCCAGTGCATCATGGGAACAGGGCAGACCAAACTACCAAGCCAATTCTTTACTGGAAAGGAAACAAGCTTCCGGGGACCGGTTTCTGGCATTACAGCCGTCTTTGGCCCGGCTTGCTTGAATCCTGATGGTGCAGTGAGTAAGGGACTCACATCTGAGCATACCCTTCCACACTTGTGGTGGCCAAAACGATTCATAAAGGGGGTGGTGATGGACAGAGTATCTGATTTAAGCAGAACACTCCTACCCAGTCAAAAGATCAGGGCTTGATCCATCACCGTTATTTAGCTCACTGCACCATCCCAGCTCAGAACCTGGCTACATGCAAATTAGTCTGACCCTGGCCCAGTGCATCATGGGAACAGGGCAGACCAAACTACCAAGCCAATTCTTTACTGGAAAGGAAACAAGCTTCCGGGGACCGGTTTCTGGCATTACAGCCGTCTTCGGCCCGGCTTGCTTGAATCCTGATGGTGCAGTGAGCAAGGGACTCACATCTGAGCATACCCTTCCACACTTGTGGTGGCCAAAACGATTCATAAAGGGGGTGGTGATGGACAGAGTATCTGAATTAAACAGAACACTCCTACCCAGTCAAAAGATCAGGGATTGATCCATCACCGTTATTTAGCTCACTGCACCATCCCAGCTCAGAACCTGGCTACATGCAAATTAGTCTGACCCTGGCCCAGTGCATCATGGGAACAGGGCAGACCAAACTACCAAGCCAATTCTTTACTGGAAAGGAAACAAGCTTCCGGGGACCGGTTTCGGGCATTACAGCCGTCTTCGGCCCGGCTTGCTTGAATCCTGATGGTGCAGTTGGCCACCATGAGTGTGGAAGGGTATGCTCAGACATGAGTCCCTTGCTCATTGCACCATCAGGATTCAAGCAAGCCGGGCCGAAGACGGCTGTAATGCCAGAAACCGGTCCCCGGAAGCTTGTTTCCTTTCCAGTGAAGAATTGACTTGGTAGTTTGGTCTGCCCTGTTCCCATGATGCACTGGGCCAGGGACAGACTAATTTGCATATAGCCAGGTTCTGAACTGGGATGTTGCAGTGAGCTAAAAAACGGTGATGGATCAAGCCCTGATCTGTTGACTGGGTAGGAGTGTTCTGATTAACTCAGATACTCTGTCCATCACCACCCCCTTTTTGTAATTATTTTGGCCACCATGAGTGTGGAAGGGTATGCTCAGACATGAGTCCCTTGCTCATTGCACCATCAGGATTCAAGCAAGCCGGGCCGAAGACGGCTGTAATGCCAGAAACCGGTACCCGGAAGCTTGTTTCCTTTCCAGTGAAGAATTGGCTTGGTAGTTTGGTCTGCCCTGTTCCCATGATGCACTGGGCCAGGGACAGACTAATTTGCATATAGCCAGGTTCTGAACTGGAATGGTGCAGTGAGCTAAAAAACGGTGATGGATCAAGCCCTGATCTGTTGACTGGGTAGGAGTGTTCTGATTAACTCAGATACTCTGTCCATCACCACCCCCTTTTTGTAATTATTTTGGCCACCATGAGTGTGGAAGGGTATGCTCAGACATGAGTCCCTTGCTCATTGCACCATCAGGATTCAAGCAAGCCAGGCCGAAGATGGCTGTAATGCCAGAAACCGGTCCCCGGAAGCTTGTTTCCTTTCCAGTGAAGAATTGGCTTGGTAGTTTGGTCTGCCCTGTTCCCATGATGCACTGGGCCAGGGACAGACTAATTTGCATATAGCCAGGTTCTGAACTGGGATGGTGCAGTGAGCTAAAAAAACGGTGATGGATCAAGCCCTGATATGTTGACTGGGTAGGAGTGTTCTGATTAACTCAGATACTCTGTCCATCACCACCCCCTTTTTGTAATTCTCCTTGAGGGAACAGCACTGACACTAAACGTTTTGTAGCCAAGATTTTACGGGATGTCTAGTGCCCAGGTTTCTTGTAGCAGGCAGAAGTCATTTTGGCTTATTTGCTCCAGCCATTCACAATCTATTAATTTACGTTTTAGTCATGCTATGTTCCAAAACAATGTTATTTCTTTCTGGGTTTATGGGCTGGCTTGGACATAATCTACCCCTATAGCTACCCTACATTCTGCAAGATTAACCTGTTGGTTAAAAAGGGTTCAATTGGATCTGGGTTTGCATTGGGCAAGCTTGGGAGCCTGTCCCATCGATCAAGTGTAGGGACAAGCATTGGGAGTTAATCGTCTGTTTGTAATGTAGAGTACAGTGCCTTGAGATACATTTTTACTTCACAGGCACTCTGCCTCCAATAGATCTGAATGTATTACTGACAGGCAGGTTCTCTTGTGTCAAAACCAATGTATTACCTTATTTTTTAATGACTCTTCATCCTCCTTATATGAAGAGAGATTGAGTTTAAGGACATTTGTCATATACACTTTCTATCCCACTGGCCTGCAACTGCCAATTGTTCCTTATTTGGTGGAGGTCTGCCTACGATCTGAACCACTAGTGGATGGATATCGCTTCAGCTTCGCAATATAATGGTCCTGCACCCATGGTGGTCTATCTCTACCTATTCCACTTTGATTGGCGTGTCCCTCCTGGTTATTATTATGATGAAAGTTGTTATTATCAGTGTACCTTTGGGCACCCGCTGTCTTTTCCTGGTACTCATTCTCTCTCTCAAGTCTTGTTTTTCTGTAACAACTAGTCATCCCCCTAGTCCCAGCTACCTATCCTCATGATTTTTACTTTGTAAGTCATTACTCATGCGAAGGTGTTGTGATCTTAAATTGATATTTTCAGCTCATTGAGAGTCAGCCTGGTGCCTCCTACGGCATCCTAGAGGTTCCTCTGGTGCCGTGTCCCTATCTAAATTAGCATGCCAGGTTAAATTCCCTATTACTGCTTTGGCAACCGCATCCGTTAGAGCATCTAATCTCTGCACAAGCTCAATTATTAGTTGAACACTGTTATTGGTTTGCACACTGTGGACCAGTTTTTCTGGCACTTTAGATACACTTTGTGTTGTAGTGGCTTTTCCTTTTGTGTTACCATGTTGTTGTGTAGGCATGTTTGGGTTGGAATTCTGTACAGGGTGAACCATGAAGTCATCATCTGGCACTGATACAGAGTTTAAAGGGGAGAACCTATTTGATCCCACGATGGGCAGTGGGTCCTCCTACCAGTGTCAATACTAGTTAACTCATTTAGGGCACAGGTCTTCATCTCCTATGAGGCATCACAATTGCGTTGTGTAAAAAGCATAGGTGGTGGTTGATGGGTTTCTGTTGCACGGAGCGGGGGCTCAAATATTTCTTTTGTTTGGCCCAATGTGTAGTGCTCTCTACAACGCACTATAGAAGGTGGTGATTTTTTCTTTTACATGTTAGCGGGTTTGCATTTGTTACTTAGCATTGATTCAACCTCTTCAATCAGGTCATCTATTTCTTCAATGGTGTCGTTTTGAGCAGCACTTTTTCTTATCCTCGATGATTTCCCTTTATCTGGCCCCTCTACAGCCTTCCGCTTGCCCATAATAACAACAGGATTTTTTGATTAAGATGGAAATGGAAAGGAAGTGCCTCCCCAGTGCTTCCCCCACCCGAGTTTGCTTTGGGAATTTCCCCCTTTTCCTCATCACTAATGACAAAATGTATTCAAAGAGACAACAACAGTTGGCAATAGTTCACAGACAGGAGGATAATTTGAACCCTTGCCAGTACCATTGACTATCGTCTTAACCAAAAGTTATAAAATTGAGCTCCAAACAAGGTGTATACCATAGAAAGTCAACAGTGCACCCTTGAAGTCGATGGAGCTTATATTACAAAGTTTTTCAGGTTCTCATCCCGGTAGATCATGATCCAGCCACATTCCAATATTGAATATGGATATCACTTCAGCCGCTCTCATGGTGGTCTATCTCTACCTATTCCATACCGATTGGCGTGTCCCTCTTGGTTATTATTATGCTGAATGTCGTTATTATCAGTGTACTTTTGGGCACCCCTGTCTTTTCCTTGTACTCATTCCCTCTCTCAAGTTTTGCTCTTCTGTACCGACTAGTCATCCCCTTCTCCCAGCTATACTTATCCTCAGGGTTCAAATTTGGTCTCAAAACAATCTGGGTACTTGATTAAACAATAGTTGCTCTTTAGCAACTACAATCAGGGCCATTTAAAGTCTTACCTAGGGGCTGTAGATACACAAGGGCACCAAAGCCAAAGGGGATATCCTTACCCTGCCCTACATCTTCCTGTCACTTACTGGCACAGATGGGCCTGCCCTTGGCCCGGGATTTGCCCCGGCACATCCTGCACTGCAGGAGATCTGGAAGGCTTAAGGCACCTCCTGGCATGGCAAACGCGGCGTTACTGCCATAATGCTGGCTGGGGGCTGGAGTCTCTGCTCCCTTGGTCTGTGTAGCTAAAGGGGCTTCCCGTTCTGCAGGATCCCTGGAGGGCTTAAGGTTCCTCCTGGCACAGCATTATGTCACTGCCATGATGCTGGCTGAAGGCTGGAGTTTCTTCTCCTCCAGTCCATGTAGCTTAAAGGGCTTCCCGCACTGCTAGAGCCATGGACAACTTTAAGGCACCTCCGCACATGGCATTGGCAGCGTCACTGCTGCGTTGCTGGCTGGAGTTTTTGCTCCCACGGTCTGTGTAGGTAAAAGGGCTTCGCCATCTCACCTCAGAATAGCTAAGCTTTGCAAAGCAAGAAAACATTTTTGAGACCAAATCCACAGAGGCAAATTAGTAACACCTCTATCACTGTGGCTCCCAAGCCATCTGTGGCCGGTTGCAACAACTTCATGGAAAAAAAAGTTAGAGACATCCATATTTGGCTTCCCATCAGCAATTCCCTTAAAACGGTTGAGTATCTACCATGCAAGACACCTCAATCATGGTCATCTTTCTCTCCAGTCACTGAGCAGGACCTATAATAAAACTATCACCAAAGTAAAACACTTAAACCGTCATCAGGAGGCCAATCCAGACTCTATCAGCAAATCTCTAGCCAAACACCCATTCCCCGGTGAACCACAATGGTCCATTCTTCTCTTGAAAAGGGCCTCTTCCCAGAATGACTAAAAATGGGCCAAATCACTCCTTTTGAAATAACAACCTTTCAATCTAGAAAACATGAGCAACTACCGCCCAGTCTCCACACTCCCATTTTCAGGCAAAGTCATTGAAAGTTGTGTAGTGTTACAACTAGCCTCACACTTTCAAACTGCTGACTCTGGCTACTCTTGCCTCCTGGTCCTCATAGAATTTATCTACCATATTCAACACTGTCAACAGTCTTGATCTCCTTCATATTCTTGAACTACGCTTAGGATATGGAGAAACTGTTCCCAACTGGTTCTCCTCCTACCTCTCAAACATTCCCAAATTGTGAAAATAGAAATGGGCAATTCATTTTTAAGACCAGTCAGTGTTTACCGAGAGGTCCCTCAACCTTTTCTCTTCCACACGCAGCTTGCTCACCAGCTGCCTTCCCGATCCGAGGAGACGCAACATCAGGGGTCTGTTGATCCTGCCCGCTCCCACACCTTAGCCACTTGAAGGGACCACATTTCCCAGCATTCCTGATGTGGCGCACGGCCATCTGTATCACTAGGAAGCACAATGGAGGCGCTTCAAAAGTGGTTGCGGACTCCCACAGCACCAATGTACGTCAGTGACAGGAAGAGGCAGGGCATGGATACCCCTCTTTCATTTTCTAAGTCTGGCTGTGGAGTTGCTGTAGAGACCTTAAGGTACTGTTTATACCCTCCTGACTTTGACTGAACGATTACGCCATTGATGATACTTTCAGATTGAAATAGTCGGCCCCAGTACTTCTTGTGTATTATTTCTTCCTCTCGGTTGCTGCACTCTAGATCGTGCTCGTAAGGTATAATCACATTATGGCGACTCACCTTATTATACACGCTGGGTGAATTGTTTGTCTGAAGTGGTCATAATATTTAATTTGTAACTTACAGTTATGGGGAAAATGAAGTTACCAGGTGGAAGCGGGGATGGGGTGAGGCTGGAGGCAGTGGAACAATCTGAGGTAGTAGGGGCAAAAAGGCAAGGAAGCTCCAATTGCATGCTGGCAGTAATTGTGCACTACATCAGATAAATACACTAATAGGGGAATGCAAGGGTATTTTGGTGTCTGCGCCCACTACTCAACCCACTTGAACTACAACTCCCTCCAGTTTGATCCAACATCCAAATTCCACTACTCCTACCATCCCTGCAATGTTCTATAAAACACATACAAAGAAATTGTCTAATAACAACGACAAGGGGGTAGGGGTAGTAGGTGCCCAGCTAATACACACTACCTCGTTTAGACATATCTGATAACAAAATAAGTAGAGAAGGAGAACTAAAGTCAACACAGATGACACAGACCTCACCCGTGCAGAGAAAGGTAGTAAGGCCAGATATGATTATGGAGCACCAAGATATGCTACAACACTTCATTTTATTAAGCCAGGAAATGGGATCAAATGAGAAGTCAGATAGAGGAGTTAACGTTGATGGTCAAGCTATTAACCCCTTAAGTGCTGGCGTCGGCCATTAGATGTCGCGAGCACTACCTTCGTAGTGCTGCGCACGTCCAACGGCCGACGCAGCCCCGCCCGTGTTGCAGAAGTGCTGCACTGCCACGGAATCACGGCAGTGGGAAACGGGTTAACATGTGTTCCATCACAAAATGGGGATGGAAGGGACAGTAGCTGTACCGTATGCTTACAGGGCGCTACTCCTGCCACTCAGGTAACACCTAGGGCTACACCAGTCACTGCCCCCCAAGTAAAAAAAAAAACACTGAAGGCGGGATTCCATCCAGTTTGGGCAGGACCACGATAGATAATATCTGAGGTCACTTCCATCAAAGCCTAGACTCACTCCACATCCTACTGCTAGTAACATCGACAGCTCTTATAAAAACAGCACTCATGAGGGCTCCGTCACTGCATAATGAAAATACCACAGTGCATCCTACTCAGCCAGAGGTCGGGCAGAGACAAAGGCAACAAGTCCATCATTCCACAGAGTTCCCCAATACTCATAGAACTCTTATGGTGAACATACCAAAGCTTGACGCAATCAAAAGTGCACAAAACGAGGATTTCCTAATAAATAAAACTATTAATTGGATACGGCATGTCAGGGGATGCCCATCGGTGATAAGGGAAGACATATCAAAAGCTTGTAGGTTGTTTCACCAGCTCATCATCTGGATTGTATCGAGCTCACTATGACTAGGGCAGATCTAGCAGAAAATCTATTTGCTCTATAGTTTCCTACGAGCCGGCAAGGACTGTCAGCCATTCAGTTTAGACATTCCCCCCTGAGTAATGAGAACGGCCGCTCCTTCACCCAGAAACTATCTGGGATGAAGGGAAGCTTTACTTTAGAAAACAGTGACTGACTAAAGGTGACATTACCACTAAAGCAGAAGTACTATCAAACAGCTAATACCATCAATAAGGACAGTCCACCTAAGCGTTGAACACTTACCTATAGAGTTGGATCAAATCTCAGAATCTGCACCCCTTCCAACTAGACAAAATGAGGGGATAAGGAGGGAGGGTAGTCCAATTTCCTCAAGTTCCTCTTTTGTAAGTGGTCATTTGGCTGTTTGTACAATCCCCTTAAAGGAAACCCTGTCTTCCTGGAACATCGCAGGATTATGTTCAAAATTGGGCTCCCCAGAGTGGCATCATTTTATTGAGGGTTTTGATATCTGTCTCTTTCAAGAGACTTGGGCAGAAGCCACCCTCTTTTGTGTGGGATATTTAAATTTGTATAATCTGGCTACTAAAGGTGAAAGTTGGAGACCATCCCGGTGCTTGACAATCTGGGTGAGACAGGACCTAGAGTTAGACATCCAAGTACTTCCAACTTATACATCCAGGCTGCTAGATTGACTAGGGAAACAGACAGGACCATGGGTATATATAATGTCTATGTGTGAGGCACAAGAGGGAAGAAGTTGGGAGTTTTGGCGGCTCTTGTCAATCTTCTTGACATCAGCCAGATAGACACAAATGTCATTGTCGTGGGGGATCTGAACACGACGTTTGAGCCTCTAATGAGTGAGGAGGGTAATTTGTCAGAAGAGGAAGACATTTAGTGGGGTATCCCAAAGCAGGAGCTTGACCCAATAAAAAGATGGACCGAAGCGGTTATTCAAATCAATCTTTATGGAGAAGGGATTGCGGGCAGTTAATGGCCGTACACCCTCAGATAAAATATGGTCTACCACTTTTGACAATGGCTATAGTGTTAGTAGGATAGACTATGTATTGGTTAGCTTAGCTCTTTGGCTGCCATTAAGGATATGAGGGTTTAAGATAGATTAGAAAGTGACCACAGCCCATTATGTATGAACTTGGATCTAATAAGTTATAAGGCTCCCCATGAATCACAGGATACATATTCCACCACTGACGTTGTTTCATCTAACGACTTGAGGTGACTTAAATGGCACTCACATGCTCCTCTAAAGAATCATATTCTTAGAGGCAGAGTCTCTGCTCCATGGTTCAAAGATGCTCTTAAAACTGCTAAACTTGACTGTAAACAAGCAGAGCGGAAATGGAGACGCGACTACAAGGAACCCTTTAAAGAAATATGGAAAACAAAAATTCTTGCCTACAAAAGCCTCATTATTAGATCAAAAGCTGATTACTACTCCTCTCTTATTTGCAATTCCACCAATAATGGCAGGAGTATTTTTAACATCTTGAACAGCGTTACCAACCCAGACGCTTGCAAGAATGAGATTGTCCCGTCTCAAGATCTTTGTGACAATCTTGCCATATTCTTTAAAGAAAAAATTGATCTGATTCTTCAGGATTTGGACATCTCCACTGATGATGATCCCACTCTGGAATCTAGACCCGCCCCATTGCCTAACCAGGCACCCAAGCCGGCTTTGACTCTGGAAAGCCCCTTGCTCAGCTTCCTACCACTTACCTTTGAAAATGTTTCTAATATAGCGAGTGAGATTGTTTCCGGCTCTCCGTTGGACCCACTCCCCCCTAAAATTTGGAAGGAACTTGCTGTTGAGCTTTTTCCCTCCCTCCACCTCATCTGCAATCAATCTCTGACAACTGGCACCGTCCCTGCTCACTGGAAGCCTGCGCTCGTCTCTCCCCTTCTAAAAAAACCTTCACTAGATCCTGAGTGCTCAAAAAACTACCGTCCCATTTCACTACTGCCTTTCCCCACCAAGATAGTTGAGCGGGTAGTTAGTAACACTCTTTCCACCCACTTGGAACAACGTCTCCTTCTTGACGAGGATCAATTTGGCTTCCGACCGGCCCATGGGACTGAAACTGCCCTCATCACCGCCATGGATGAACTTCAGAGGCGCGCAGACAGAAATCAGGCTTCCTTTTTGATCTTGCTTGATATGTCTGCCGCCTTTGACACAGTTAATCACAAGATCTTGCTAAGGCGGTTGTTTGAAGCAGGGGTGAGAGACTCAGCTTTGAGCTGGTTCCAGTCTTTTCTGCAGGGCAGGCAGCAGGCGGTTTCAATGCCTCCTTTTCAGTCACCTTTCTCCCCGGTCTTGCATGGTGTGCCTCAGGGCTCTGCCATCAGTCCTATACTTTTTAACATTTACCTTAGGCCACTAATTTTGCTTATTAAAGGTTTTGGCATTCGAATTGTTAATTATGCCGATGACACGCAGATGATCCTCTCCTCGGAAGGAGAGAAGTCCATCTCTGTGGAGGTCTTACACAACTGCCTCAGGAATACGGCCAGCTGGCTAAAGGCGAATTCGCTTCAGTTTAATGCCGGGAAAACTGAAGTGCTTTTTAGCGCTGGAACAAGGATCCCCCGTCCGTTTCCCAACAATTTCTGGCCCCCGGAATCCGGCTCTATTGTCCGGCCATCGGACTCTGTCCGTAACCTGGGAGTTATGTTGAATCATGGGCTCAGTATGGATACCCATGTTCAGAAAACATCGGCCTGCTGTTTTGCCATTCTCCGCTCACTTAGGAAGGTTCTGCCCCTGTTACCATCCCACGCTCGTACCCAGGTGGTTAGATGTACCATCCTGAGCAGGTTGGACTATTGTAATGCCCTCCTGCTCGGGTCCCCTGAGTACCTACTGGACAGACTCCAAAGGGTTCAATCTGCGGCGGCGAGATTGGCGTTGGGACTGCCTAGGAGATCTCATGGTCCATCTGCCCTTGCAAAACTACATTGGCTTCCTCTTAGACAGAGGATCCAATTCAAAGCCCTTTGCATTGTGTTTAGGGCTCTTCACGGATGTGGCCCAGCTCCCCTTAGGTCCAAGTTCGTCTGGTATACTCCTTCCAGATACCTTTGTTCTTCGGATGCTAAACTGGTAGCTGTTCCCAGATTTAGGAAGGTCAGAGCTGGTGGCAGATCCTTTCAGGTGACTGCATCCAGACTCTGGAACACTCTCCCCATCGAGATTAGGGCCACTAATGAACTTTTGCAGTTTAGGAAAAAGGTAAAAACTTGGCTTTTCCCTGGCTAGCTTCGCTGGTCAGGCATACTCTGCTGTCTCTTTTCTACCTTGGTTTGGATTTTGTTAGCGCCAGGATGCCTGCAATGACAGTCGCGCTCTATAAATTCTTAAAATTAAATAAAAAACTTAAAATAAGATAACTGAAGTACTAGGTGGCATCAAAATGGATATAGGGCATGCTCTAAATGAGCTTCAGGCCAGTGTAGTAAATTCGATGGCCTTAGAGCAAGCTATCCGCATACACAATACATTTTTTGGTTAGCTACGTACGTAATTTATTAAAAAGGGTATTACTA
This sequence comes from Lissotriton helveticus, assembly GCF_964261635.1. Classification (NCBI taxonomy): domain Eukaryota; kingdom Metazoa; phylum Chordata; class Amphibia; order Caudata; family Salamandridae; genus Lissotriton; species Lissotriton helveticus. The sequence goes on from NC_136064.1 coordinate 121,516,482, forward strand.
AAAAGGTTGATATTCCTAAAACACAGAAAGGGTACAACAAAGACTGTAAAAAGGCATGTGCAGACCTAGGGGAGGCTATTAAAGAAGGTGTCCCAATAATGGAACGAGTAGCTAGGGCTACCTATCAGGCGCCCAAGCAAAGGCAAAGAAACAATGGGACAATAAAAAATGGGAGGAACTTAGGGAGGCATGTGTCAGGTGAAAGTTTCCCTAACCAGTTCTGGAATGTACACAAATGGGATAGAGGTGGGCAGGCCTGCCAGCACCAAAACCATGTCTCACAGTCAGAGTGGGTAAACTAATTCAAACCCTGATATGCCGTAAATGAGTATGAGATAGAGGGCGATACAGCTAAACATTTTGCCCAGGATGCAGCCTTTAGCAAGGCAGATGTTTAGGTGGCACTTAAATCTACTTTGGCTGAAAAGTACCAGGTCCAGATGGAATACCAGGGGATATATTCCTTTATGATAAGGATAGATGGTGTCTGTACATTCTCCTATTGACAAATGCCATAGCCCAGGGTACGCCGGTCCCAGGCTCCTGGAAAGGAGCTGAATTCATACCAGTTTTTTTAAAAAAGGGACAAATCGTACCCAGGGAATTATAGGCCGATCAGCTTAATAGATTCTTTGCAAAAGGTAATGGGTAGGTTGGTGCTTAACAAAGTCCAAGAATGGATCGATCAGTTTAGCATTCTATCGCCATTACAAGCAGGGTTCTGAGCTTTCACTAGCACTATTGACCGAGTGTTTCGGTTTGTCTTGCTTTTTTAAAAACAGTAACCATGGGCAAGGGCAGTTTGTATGCTGTTTTCGTTGACCTTAGGTCAGCATTTCATCTTGAACCACGACCTAGACTATGGAGGACATTACAGGAAATGGGATTACCATCAGTCCTGTTGACACTCATCGTTAGAATGCACAAGGACAACAAGGTTGAGATTCGATGGGGTACGCAGGGCGAAGTTACGGAATCTTTCCCTATAAAGAAGGGAGTTTGCCATGGTTGTGTGATGGCCCCATCACTATTTTCCTTATACATCAATGGAATAGTGAACTTTATGAGGGCTACCCCAATGGATGCCCCAACAGTAGCAGGAGAAAAAGTACCCATACTAATGTTCGCAAAGGACACATTGATAATTTTCATGACGCCGGGTAGCCTCCAGAGAGCTTGAACTATCTTTGAGGAGTTCTGCTTGAGCCGTGGATTGGAGGTCAATGTGTCAAAAACGAAACTGATGGCCTTTAATTTGCATAGGGCCTTCAATGGGGCATTAAAATGAACAGCATCCTGATAGAGCAAGTTAAGGAGACTACATACCTAGGGGTAAACATACAGGAGGGATTAAATTGTGCTCACCAGGTTGATATAGCATCCCTAAATATCAACAACTAGAGGGGGTGCTGCACAAGGAATATAACACCTCATTCTCTAAGACAATAAGCACGGCAATCAAGATCTATAACAAGAAAGTTAATAGCTCCCCCTTATACGGTGCTGAGCTTTGGGGGCAGGAGAATTTAGTTAAGCTCACACTATCAGAAATTAAGTTCTTTTGAAAAATTACCAACTTGCCACAGAGTACCCCGACACGCCCATTATTGAATGATCTTGGGAGGAACCAATCAAAGACACTGCTAAACTATGTCTTCTTTTGTATTGGCGTAGACACTGGTCTATCCCACAACTTGCAGAGTACGCAGCTGGTTTCCTAGACATAATAAGGGTAGACACATCATACCAAATAAAATGGTTGAGGGGGCTTAGAGCTATCCTATCGAATATTGGTTTAAATACACTGTGGGTAGATCCCCAAAATTCTACTTTTCCCCACAAAAAGATTTTGAAAGCCAAGTATTAGGAAATAGTCCAGAATAATACAGTGTGAAGTTGTGAGTCCTCTTCTATTACAGGGCGATTCTTGGACAGTAAACCTATCCCTAGGCTGGAACAATATTGGGATTTTATTACAAAGCCCCATGAGCAAAAATTATATTTCCAGTTTATGGTGGGTACATTGCCACTAAGAGTCTTTACCTGTAGATAGACCAAACCTAGCAATGACTTGTGTCTTGTATTGTAGTGTAGATCCTATTTCGATAATAGACTCTGCGTATTGGAATAATATTCCCTATAGGATTGGCATCGGACGTAGGTCAGTATGCCCCTATTGAGTATATTAAACGTAATTAATTTGTACCAGTTAACTAAGAGGCCACTAGAAACTCCTTGTAAACAAGAAGGGAGTAGTTTCTGACAACCGCATAAACATGACAACTTTATTTTCCTTTAGAACCGGAACACTCTAAGAATCGTGGAAACAACAGATAACAGTTTCACTCAATTAATCTTGCATGCTTAGTTTCTTCAGAGTTAAACAGAAAGAATAGATGGGTATTTCATTAAAAGGATTTATTGAACAGTCTTGTTTCTCGTGTAAGAGATAAGCGCGGTTACAATCACAAGACAGTTTGCGAGATATATTATGTACAGTGTAAGAAGTAGAAAGAAATAATACTGAGCTAGCATTATCTTTTAGCTATGACACATATATTCATATACATAAACAACATAAGCTAAAAATGTGAGTACTCATAAGATGCTTCTCTAACTAGTTCTTACTTAGTGTACCTAACCTAAGTGTTGTACAAGGTAAGAAGTAGGTGATGTATTCTATAGTATGATAGGCTATGGTATGGTATGCTACGTTTTAGTATGCCAAGAGTCTGAAATGCCAAGTTTAGTATGCCAAGAGTCCCTCTAGGTTCTAGTCAGCTCCATACCTTGAGAATGAGAGAGGTAAGAATCTCTTTCCGGGTCTCAAACTCTAACACCCACCGAAGGGGGTCAGAACGCTGGAAGCTAGATTCTCTGCAAGCAGGGATACCACATCTCTTGTCAGTGCGTCAGTCTGGGACACGGTCTCCTCTAAAGTCGAGGTCTCCTCCAACTTGTTTGGGCAAGGGAAGGTATATTTATATCCGGTATGTGCCTTCGAATGTTAGCATTGACATAAAGTTGGGCAGAGGAATGCGTCAGGAATGAACCCTTAAGGAATAGCGGTTCCTGCATAATAAATTAGTTCTTGGAGAAATCAATAATCCTTTACTAGGGGAACTCCCAAGAGTTTAAGGGTCTGATTTCTAAGAACTCGTTATGACGATGGGGTAGACGGATGTAAGTGACCATGCCTCTATTTGGGTAGCATGGCTAATGCCCAAAAAAGGACTGGGATCTTATGCCTATATAAGGGAAATGTGAATTGTGCCTATATAAGGACATGTATCATGAAAAACTATATACGGACGCGAAAGCGGAATACAACAGTATGCCAGCATAGTAAGGAATCATTAGCCCTTTTTGTTGGTTGTATGTACTGGATACAATGCCCAATGCTGTGTCTGGCTGTCACCAACTTGCAAGCTCTTGGGGACAAGAAGGTCCAGTGAAGCTGAAAGCATCCTAAGAACTGACACAACAGAGGTGATAGTCATAGCAATGGCGTAATAGCTTTGGTGGGTGTGGGCAATAAGAGCATGTTTCCTTGATTAAGCTTTAGATCAAAAGAGATTATGTCATGCTGTACAGTATAACATGTGGAATCATCTGCCTTTCCTCAAACTAGTTTGCCTGGAGATCTGTAGCTTCCATTATGGTACAGCTACAACGTTTTTCTCATAATTATTGTTATTGCATTTTTAAATTGTATCGAGTGTTTTTATGGTAATTGTATTCATCCATCCATTTGGGCGTGTATCAGTTTTATGATGTCTTATGGAATTGTTTTAGATGTATTTTTATGTGCTTCAATTACCTAACTCGTCAAATAAAGATTTTTTGGATTGGATTGGTCCCTCAAGATCTTATCCTCTTCTCAACCCTCTTCGACCCTTACCTAGAACCCCTTTGAGGTATTCTCAGAAACTCTAGGATTCTCGTCTACATTTACTCTGAAAATACCCAAAGGTATATGAAAATCTTATCCCCAGAGGATGGTGCCCTGCTTTCAAATCTCTCTTGAAGATACAAAACTGGATTTCCAACTACAATTTAAAACTCAACCCAACTAAAACAGTATTTCTTTTGATTTCACCTCCGAAAACAAAAATTCCAGTACAAGAATGGATGACCATCTTTCCTGCCATTGACACAGGAGTCAGATCACTTGGCCTTACCCTTGATAATCGTGTCAATCTTCAGAGCAACTTGGCAGTCATGGACAACAGCACACATAACCAACTGAGGCTCATCAAACAATTGATTCCAGAACAAGACCTCAAATAGTGGCACAGTCTCTCTAGACTAGACCGTGGAATTGCCCTTCTCTAAGTCATTCCCAAAGTTAAAGTTTCCCTTATGGGATGAAGTACTACCTAAATGTGAGTCAGACAGCTTAATGGGTGGGTTCTTGGATTTTAAGAGTGTCATGTTATTTGAATAATTTCTTGATAAGATTGAGTGTCCATTAGCAAAACAACTGTATACAAAATTCAGACATAGAATCTTTCCAATTAACAGCTTCTGGGAAGTTACGTTTTGTGCCAATACTCTTTGTCAGTCATGCCATCTGGAGATTGAAACTTTGCACCATTTCTCTTTTATTGCACATCTTAGGCAAATAATCTCAAAAAGTCGTTTAAGCCCATCTGTCACCTCCTAGGAATTAGGTATGAGTATGCTTTGAGAATTATGAAATCACCACATTTTTATCTTCTGCCTGGATTACATGTAGGAACATTTTAGAGTCCAGGGCTGATCATTCATGGAATGTGATTGACTCTACAACTAATGTGCATTACTACTGCTGCTTCTGTGATATTTATATACGGTTGTGTTCCCTTCAATGCATGTTTCACATTGAGAGGATTTTTGAATAATAGTGTAAGCACTTTGTTTGTGGAATTCATGTCTTTGCAATTGTGCACAATGTAGTGGTAACCTCGTAGATCATCCTGTCACTGTGCATAATGTGATCAAGTGTCATTTTGTGGTCAATTAAGCTGTATTTATTAAAGTGCTTTGATTGTGTCTTGAATCTCTTTTCTAACTGATACTGGAGTTTATTGTCATTGCTTGGTTTTGTTGCCTTTACGTTGTTTTTAAACATCTCTGAATCAATACTAAACTTTCTGACTGATATAAATATTTCTCCAGTGATGTGATAATATGCGAAATACATTCAAATTGCTTCCCAGTACTACTTTCCAAACAGTAAAATGACAAATCTGGACATACTATAGAAGCAACACAATTAAATAGAGGAAACATATACAACCTCTATGTTCTTTTATCTCAAATTGTCCTTTCCCCTTACATTATTATCCACTAATTCCACAATGACCTGTCCTGAACCCTCTAATCCAAACTCCAACCCATTCAAAATACAAAAAATACAAATTTCAAAATGAGCTCAAATAGTGGCGCCTGCCCTCTGTCAAACAGCAAACATTTTGCAACATATGCATTGAATGTACTTGATCATTTTGAAGCTAGATGATGCAATAAAAATAGGAGATAAAAGAATAAAGTTGACTTCCCTTGGGGATCCAAATCCAAAACGACCAAGAGCTCAACAAAGAACAGAACCAAGTATATGGTAAAGGAAGAGAAAGTTGCCACTGTATACATTACAGTCTCACTTTCATGGTAACATCTCTCTTTCAAAATAATAACTAAAAAGTTATGCATTTCTCACTGAAACATTAACCAAACTGTCTTCTAGGGTAAAAAATCACGTAAAAATAAGCATTTATCAGTGCCTTCCTTAAGTATTTGTGTCTTGCGTTTAACTTGATCACATTGTTCCTGTTCTCCAACAATATAATTTTTACCCTAACAGAAGAGACAGTGGTGGTAAATGTTTGGCAAGTAATGGGAAGAACATCCAGCAGACGGAGATGCTTGGTAGGTCAGAGCATTGCTGAGGTACTCGGGTTGAGTTCATCAACTCAATCAGAACATATAAAGAAATCATATAGTCTGTGGACATGAAATAACATAGATAGTACATACCTCCCGATGTGAAAATCTTGAGGAAACCATTAAACATCCCAGTTAAATCATCAAAAAATTCAGATTGCTGGGCCAGGTAGGTTTGTATATACTGTCTTGAATCAAAATAATCATCATAGAATTCCTTGTTAGTAACAGCGGAGGCCATTTTCTCCAGTGCACTATTCTCCTGCTTTCAGTAATGTTACCTGTACTCACTTTATATTGCAACAATCTACAATATGAATAATTCCTCTTACTGCATTTGCAAGTTATTTTAGCTCCAATCCAATTTAAATTTTAAATGTTGGTTTAATGTTTGCATGTTATGTTATGCAGATTTGTAGACTGCATGATCACCTGAGGAGGTTTCCTGGAACTCAGCAGGTGTGAGTATAGGTACACTTAGGGCCTAGGGAGATGAATCGAAAAGCCAGGTCTTTAACTTCTTGCAGAATTTAAAAAGTGAGGAGGATGCTACCATGTGTGGAGGCAGGCCAGACAATGTTTTAGGAGCTCTGGAGTGAGGTGGAGGCTCCCATGTGTGGAGTCAGGCCGTGCAATGTTTTACGGGCTCTGGAGTGAGGTGGAGGCTCCCATGTGTGGAGTCAGGCCGTCTATTGCTTTTGGGGCTCTGGAGTGAGGCAGAGACTCCCATGTGTGGAGGCAGGCCATATAATGTTTTAGGAGCTCTGGAGTGAGGCGGAGGCTCCCATGTGTGGAGTCAGGCCGTCTATTGCTTTTGGGGCTCTGGAGTGAGGCGGAGACTCCCATGTATGGAGTCGGGCTGTGTAAAGCTTTAGGGGCTCTGGAGAAAGATGGAGGCTCCCGTGTGGGGAGGCAGGCTGTGCAGTGCTTTCGGGGCCCTGAAGTGAGGGGGAGGCTTCCATGGTTGGAGTCAGACCGTGCAAGTATTTCGGGCCCCAAAGTGAGGGGGAGGCTCCCATGGTTAGAGGCAGGCCAAGCAATGCTTTCAGGGCCCTGAAATGAGGTAGAGGTTCCCCTGTGTAGAGGCAGGCTGTGCAACGCTTTAGGGGCCCTGAAGTGAGGCACAGGCTCCCCTGTGTAAAGGCAGACCGTGCAACGCTTTAGGGGCTCTGAAGTGAGCAGGAGGCTCCCCTGTGTAGAGGCAGGATGTGCAACGCTTATGGGGCACTGTAGGAGAAGGCTTTTCCACCAAACCTGGTCTTCCGCATGCCTGGGATCTCTGCAAGTAGGAGCCTAGATTTGCAGAGGTGTATGGATGGTTTGTTAACCCAGATGCAATTGTTGATGTATGTTACGCCAGTGTTATGTAGTGCCCTGAAAGTGTGGGAGAAGTGTGTTGTGATTGTTTATGAATATGGGCAAATGGAGCTCCTTCAGGTGTGTTGTGAATTAAGTGCACAGGAGTTTGAGAGTGATTCTGGCCACTGAGTTCTGAATTGTCTCTAGATTTTCTAGATACCAGACCCTCCTGTCACGTGCCTTTTTCTTCCCAGTCAGGCAGGCAACAAACCCAGTGAAGGGGATGCCCCAGAACTGGTTTGAGATGGCCATAGAGCAGGGGACTCCTCATTATCTTGGTTCCACCTCTGGGTGGGCACACAAGCTGTGCCCAAAGCTTTTTCCCCTAAAAAATATTATACCTATAGCCAATAAATGAGCTGCACCTTACAATGATTTTTCATTGTGTACTGACTATTCAGCAATGCGTATGATAAAATTAAAAAAAGTAAAAATGGGTTTGAAGGAAAACTTTAATGTACATAAGATACTGAGTTTAGGAACAGTGGTTATTTGTACATCGCTGAATATGAAGTTGGGTATACTGTCATGTGATTTAGAGGGTAGTTTTAATACAAATTCTTTTTTGCACACTAACCTACGTTTGGAAACCATAAATACAGAGAAATCCAATTAGTAATAACAAGTGTTCAACTACTCTGTGTTCACACATTCATCCTGTCAAAAATGTACCCCACTCGTGTTGCTGGGCTTAGCTCCAGAGGCAAAAAAAGCTTGAAAACTTGCCTTGAAGACATCAGATTTCACCCAGTGGAATTCACATTTTTTTTACAATGTGGGTTGCTGTGGCCTTTTCCTGAAGTGCCCAGCTGACCAGTAGGAACTGATGCTGTGCTAGAACCCTCAGGTAGCATCTATTGGAATGAGCCATGATCCTCACATTCTGTTTCTGACGTACCGGGTCACTTGGCTGTGTCTTAATTGAGTGCTAACACCTCTGAAAATGAATTACATACCTCTTAAACACCGGGACCAACCACCCAACTTAATCTGTGCAAGGTGTTAATTTGCTTGGCTAAAGGCATCTCCCATTTGGAGCTCCTTTGCAACACTAATTCAGTTTCAGTGGACCATGAGCAAGAATGTATGAGTCCTGTATAACTCATCATTGCATAAAATCTCCAATCTTGTCACACTGGAGCATTATGAGCTCTGAAAAATAAGACTAAGGACTTGATTTGAGATCTGAAGATTGGTTGCTCTGTCACAAATATGACATATATCCTCTCCACGATGTTACAATTACCATTGGATGCATATAGGTGAATGTACAGACCGTCCAACGGTTTTCCACCGGGTTGATGAGTCGACCGGGTGGAAAAGCTGTTAATATGGTGGCGGTGTCTAGTAGACACCGCCATCCATATTAAGATACGTGCAGGCTTTTGCCTTGCCGCCACAGAAAGGCATGCAGTTTTCAACATTGGGGGCCCACAGCGGGTCTCCAGGGATTCTGGGGGGTGGAGGGTGCACATGGGGGGTACCTATGTGTGGTGTTGGGTTCAATCAGGTCTACATACTCTGCTAAACTCTCGAGCACCTTAGAATAGAAGTTGGCACGGACACTGGAAAATGCAAAAGACAAGTTTATTAGGACCCCATGGGGTGGTGGTACATTCCTACAGCACCCTTCGGCATTGCAAGAAGTAGCACACCGAACATCGGTGTGCGCCCTCTTTTATACAATTTAATAGCAATAAAAAGATAGGCGTTTACAAGTTTACACATTTTAGGTACATATAAGGTCATTTTTGGAACACAGCCAGCATGTGGGAGGAGTTCAGTAGTACTGGCCAGTTTAAGCTAACATTCCTAAAGAATGACCAGTCGATGTATAATGCGCATGTGCGCTTGACCAGTACTAAAAATAGCCTGTTGCTGAGCAAAGTAGACGACCATGGGTATCGAGAAAGGACAAAAGGGCATGCTGACCACGAGGCAGCGTGTTCATATAAAATGGAAGCCAACGGATTCAAAATGGCCCCCATACATTTTAGTCAAGTAAACGGAATAGATCGTGTAGCTGAGCTAAACGCTAACTCAGGAGCTGCCAAAATACGACAGACGGCCCTTTTAGCGTTTAGCAAAAGCTACCTCATAACGGAAGTAATCAGGGTCTTCATCATCAATATCGATCGCCATTATTTTCATCACTTCATCATTAATTAGTTTCTCTTGCTTAATAATAGCTCGTTTGGACGGGAAACAAGCTGTGATACATACAGAGCATAAGGTAGGGCCACATTGAATACACAAACAAAGAGAAAAGAATATTCCGATAATAATACATAGAATAGTTAATAACTTTCAACCCCATGTACCAAGTAGAGTCCAGAACCAACTAGAAAAGGTCCATGTTCCATTCTCTGGGTGAATCTCAGCAGCTATTTTAAGTAGTTTGGTAATAGCATCATATACGGAAGGGGAATTATCTGGCACGTACACGCAGCAGCTACTACCGATAATGCGACATGCTCCTCCACGATCAGCTAATATCACATCTAGAACCATCCTGTTCTGGAGCGTTACAATTCTAGTAATCTGTACTTCTTCAGTTATGTTTCCCAAAGCAGAGGCAGTTTCATTAGCAACCGCCTCCACAACATGTGTAAGTCGTCTTATCTTTCTACTGTTTAATGCAGCTCCTACAAATGAAAATAACCCTAAATTGAAATTTACATATTGCTGTAAAGAGGTATCGGTCTGGTCTACTCCATCAATATCTAATGTTCTTTTAACCCTATTTAGTACAAAGTCGTGATACAACACATAATCATTATGATACATAGGTGGGGCAATAAACACAGGCGGTAATACAAACGATATATAACAAGCTCCTAACCATCCAATTGGAAGACGATGATATCCCTTATTTCCACAAATAAAATATGTATTACGTGAGGCTACAAATGCAATTCCATTTGGAGTATCAAATGTGAGCGTAATATTACATTTGCTTCGGCCTACAGGGATTGTACCTTTATTTCTGATACAAAGGTCTGCTTTCGTATCAATAACAGTTATCACATGTGAGGTCGATACATTTATGAATCTTTGATTTGTAAAAATACGAGGTGTAGTTACATTGTCCGGACGGTATTCTTCCCATTCAAATTTAGTTCCTTCAGCTTGTGGATAGCCATCTATGTCATTGAAACAAATTTTGTTCAACCGAAAAAGTAGTCCACCTTTCGTTGGCCATCGTAAAGTGAAAAGAAGAGTGTACCAAGCATTGCAGGAACCATTATGAGAAAACCGGAGAGGAATAAGTGGAGTTCCTCCCCTCTTCTGATGTCCAGGCAATATTCCACATACCCAACAATTGGACATGTTGGTCATATTGTGAGTATGATGCAAAATCTGAATGAAGCTATTATTCAAATAAGTCTGCCTATGTCTCTCTTCATGATAAGGCAAAGTAAAATGAAAATGTTCGGATGGGCTTGGAGTGGTAGGCAGTAAATGTTCTCGTGCAGGAAACAATTGTTCTATAGTCCAAGCTATTACTGCTATTACCACTATAGTCAAAGCAAACAGTACAGCACCAAAAATTCTCCCCTTTCTTGTCGGAGGTGTCATAATTCTCGAAACAATTTTCTCCAAAAGCAAAACTAAAAAATAAAAAGGTAGTTCTGGACTGAGGCTGCCGTTGATTTTTTCTCCGAGATTCAAGACGGGTGTCGCTACACTGGACAGAACTGACCCCCCCCCTTGATATTCCCGGCTTCCGTTTCACAAACCTCAGAGCGGTAACTAACCAGTTTCAAAAATGCAAGAAAAATTATTTCCTAGGACGTAGATTGTACTTCACTCCATCAGAAACAGTGTGGTCCGGGAAGGCTCCCTCCGGTTCATTAACAGCTGGGCTCTTTTCTGTATCCAGAATATCTCTGTAGTCAGATAACACCACAGGGCTCCCCAGGTCCGGAGAGACACGTCGGCAGAGCGTCAAATGTATCCACCGCTTCTTGTTCGTGACGCGCACAGCCGTCCGTGTTGCTAGCAGCACCTGTTCAGGGCCACGCCACCTCGGCTCCAAGCTGCTAGTTCTCTCGAATACCTTGATCATTACATGATCACCAGGACGTAGATCGTGAGCCTCTCCAGTGGAGTTGTCGGGGAGCGCTTCTCGAACCTGTTGATGAATAGAAAGTAAATCATTTGTTAATCGCGCCAAATAATCGTTCATCATTATACAAGGTACATCATGTATCAAGCGAGGCTTAGGAAGTCCCCAAATATTCATCGGCCTTCCAAACACCACCTCATAGGGAGTGAGGCCAGATCGGGAATGTGGCACTGATCAAATAGACAGCAATGCCAAAGGCAAAGCGTCCGGCCATTTCAAAGATGTGGATGCCACAATCTTTGCTAGCTTCAGCTTCAGAGTTGCATTATACCTTTCTACCAAACCTGCTGATTGTGGATGAAAGACAGCATGGAATCTTTGCTTGATTCCCAATCCTTTTAGGATGTACTCCACTACTTTCCCAATGAAATGAGGACCATTATCATTCCACATAAACTTACAAACACCATAGCGCGGGAAGTACTCTTTGAGTAACACCTTAGCTGTTGTCAATGCTGTATTATCTTTCGTGGGGTAAGCCTCAATCCATTTGCTGAAGGCACACACCACCACTAAGACATACTTGAGGGTATTACAGCGCTCCAGCTGGATGTAATCCATTTGCAATACTTCGAATGGTGCAGTAGGTGGAACAAACCCTCCTTTGGGAGTATAAGTCCCTTGTCCCGGATTGTGCTGTAAACATATCAGACAGGTCTGAACCACTCTCTTGGCCGTACTAGCAATTTCAGGATTTTCCCAAACCCGTGTAAGCAATTTAGTGATTGCAAGAGCTCCAACATGTGCCAGCCCATGTGTCATTTGAACCATTGTTTGTAAATAGGCCGTAGGTAATTTCCATCTTTCCATGTCTTTACTACGCCAACAACCCTCATCATCCAACACTCCTTCAGTGGCCCATCTCACAAGTTCCGCTTCAGATGCTGGTCTCTGTATGTCTAATATTTCTTCTCTAGCATCGTGCCATCGTTCAGCTTGTGATTTCACCACGTACATGGGAGAGTTATTTTGTAGCATAGCAGTCTCTCTCGCAATGCGATCTGCAAAAGCATTTCCTTGTCCAATTTTATCTGTCACCTTTTTGTGTGCACTGCATTTGACTATCGCTACCTTCTTTGTACATAATAGTGCATTCAGGCGATCACGTACCAATTCTCCATGCATGATATGCACTCCATGTGAAGTCAAGAACCCTCGTTCTTTCCAGAGTAGGCCAAAATCATGCACTACTCCAAAAGCGTAGCGACTGTCCGTGTAGATGTTCACACATAGTCCAGCACTTAACTCACATGCTTTCGTTAAGGCTATCAATTCTGCTGCTTGGGCCGATTTCTGGGGTATTCGTGCTGTTTTCTACCACTGTCTTAAGTGTCGTGATGGCATAGGCTGCGGAAGTCGTGCCATCTGATAATTTCACACACGATCCCTCAACCCACAGTTCCCCATCTACATCTGGAAATGGTGTATCCTGTAAATCGATACGACCCTTTGTTTGTTCCTCAGTCAGAAAAACACAGATATGTTGTTCTTTATTCTGGGTCTCAGCAACACGATAGGGCAATAAAGTAGCGGGGTTCAGTGTAGCACATCGTCTTAGTGTGATGTGTGGCGCCATCAACGTTAGCTCATATCCTGTTAAACGTGCACTAGTTAGATGCTGTGTTTTCGTTTGATTCAACAAAGCATCTACCGCATGGGGGACTAACACCAACAATTTGTGTGACAAAACTATCCCCTCACTTTGTCGTATAGCTACTGCTGTTGCTGCAACTGCTCGAAAACATCCAGGCAATCCTCGAGCCACAGGGTCGAGTACCGCCGAGAAGTATGCACAGGGTCTCTGTTTGTCTCCGTGCGTCTGCACTAAGACTGACTATGCTCACCCATCCTTCTCATGTACGTACAATGTAAAAATCTTCATGTAATCAGGTGTACCTAACACTGGTGCAGAACAAAGAGCTTGCCTCAATTGCTCAAAAGCATTCTGACATTCATCTGTCCATTCAATGGGAATCAGTGTATCTTTGGACAACAATGCTAACAATGGTTTAACAATGTGAGAAAATCCCAATATCCATTGCCTACAAAAAGACGTCAGACCTCTAAAGGCACGAACATCTTTCTGAGTACGGTGTGTGTCTAAAACTGCTTGAATTCGATCTGGTGTCAATGCACGGCCCTTCTTAGACAAAAGATGACCAAGGTAGGTCACCTTGGGTCTACAGTATTGTAACTTTTTCTTCGAAACCTTATGATTATGTTTAGCAAGGAAGGAAAGCAAGGAAAAGGTACTTTTCTCACATTGTTCCTGCTTATCTGCTGCAAGTAAAATGTCATCCACATACTGAATAAGAGCCACTCCAGCCTGCAATTCAAAAGAATCAAGCTGTCGTTTTAAAGCCTGACTATAAATGCTAGGACTTTCTGTATAACCTTGAGGAACTCGACAGAATCGAAACGATTTGTTATTTAATGTAAAACCAAAAAGATATCGACTGTTAGATGTACAGGAATCGAGAAAAATGAATTTTTTAGGTCGATGACTGTAAAAGTAGTTGCCGTCGGTGGAACCAATGTAAGCAACGTGGTGATGTCAGACACCACCGGGTACTGAGGCACTACTATCTTGTTAATTTCCCTCAAATCAATAATAAAACGATAAACCTTAGTATCTGTATCTCTCTTAAGGAACGAAAGAATTGGGCTGTTACAAACATTATAGGGAACTTCCTCAACCACCCCTGCCGTAATCAAATCATTCACAATGTGTATCAATGCAATTTCGCCCTCTCTAGATATTTTGTATTGTGGGACACGTGGCAGAGATACTCCCTCCTTTACGGTAATATGCATTAGAGGAATAATCATCTGCCCTACACCAGTATCAGAAGTGGCCCACAACGTCTTTGGTAGGGAGGCTAATACTTCAGATTCTTGGAGAAGACACACTCGCTCAATTTCTGGATAATTTTCATTTAACACAACCCGTACTCCTTCCGGAGCACAACGAATAGTAGCTCGAAAATGTTTTAACATATCGAGCCCCATAATGTTATCTGGTGTGTTTGGGGACAGCAAAAATGGACATGGGGCAGCAAATTTATCAATATAAAATGTAACAGGTTGAGACATTGGGCTAGAAGTAGGTGTTCCATCGAACCCTATAGCTGTAATTACCTCACCAGACAGGGGAGCCCTTGGAACCAAGTGTTTGGACAAAGCGCTACGAGTAGCTCCTGTATCTACCAGAAACTGATCAGTAGAACCCAAGACATGTGCTTCTATATATGGACCCCTTTGATCAACTGGTACCTCAACCGATTCCATACCCCATCCTACGCAATCCTATGCATGACGCTCGTCACGTGACTCAAGCGAGTCACCCTCATTTATCTGGTATTGATTTCATCGATCGAACGTGTTATAATCTGTCTGTCCACGACCCCTCGCTTCACTCCTTCCGCGATCATTCGCTCCACCTCTCGATCCCCCATAATTACTCCTAGACCTTCCACTTCCTCGACCACGCTGACTACGCCGTTCTCTCAGCACCGGACAGTCTGAAACCCAGTGTCCAAACTGTTTGCAGTATGCACACTGATCGTCAGAGATGTCGGAACGGGGAGGAGGCGCATTATTATACGATCCTCGTCTACCCCTATCGTTCCCCCTCGTAGCCTGGACCTGAGCCAACATTACCTTTGTCTTCAAATCTTTCACTTTCTTATCACTACTTTCCTTTGCCTCCAATTCCTGTCGTTCATAATATTGAGCCATAGTCAATAAAGAAACAGGGGTTGCCGTGGTCCATGAACTTTCACTCACCTTTAATCGTTTTGCAATCTCCGGTAGGAGATTGGCCACATACTTGTCAACAAATAAATGCCTGCCTGTATCTTCTGTTAATGATTGACCACTGTAATCATGAAACGCTTCCTCAAAGCGGGAAAAGAAATCAGAAACCGATTCATCCATTTTCTGTTTACAAGAGGCTAACATGGTCCAATCAATTTTCCTAGCGGGAACAAGCGTTTTTAATTTGTTTAGTATAGCCCCTGGGAGTTCTAATACTAATTGACAAGGCTTACATGCTGGTTCCCTGTCTAAATCAGCTTGAGCTATGTCCTTCCAACTTGCCCCAAGAACCGTTTGATCATCATACTTACGAATCGCCCTCCACATATCAGGGGGCAATATTAGCCCAAAAAACAGGTCAATATCAACTAATGTCATAATACACGAAGAAATTGTGCTTTCAACACTTTCATAGAAAGCCGCTGGATTTTACGGGGATCAGGCAAAGCATTCTTAAGCGCCATAACATCTGCTCTATAACAAGGCGTATAAACCCAATTATATATAAAATAACCCTTCGCGTCTTTGGACGTTTTATCGTCATCTGTGCCATCCCCTTTATGAGGGACATACAAAGGCGCAGCTTCTCGCATAGGTCTAACATTAATCGAGGCGTTCTTATCTGTTCCAAAGATAGAGCATTCTTTGGATATCTCCGTCGATCCAGACGTAGGTGAACCCGATGTCTTTTCCAACTCCCGTAGCCACGACGCCTCATTCCGTAGCTGAACCAAGCGCTTGAAAAACTCATCCGCATCTGAAAGAACAAAAAGACCTTTACGAAAGTTATCACTACCCTTCGATATATCCTTACGTTCTTACTCAGAAGAATACTTTCTAAATCAATTAACGACCTCGTCTCCAAAATGATCTAAAAAATACAATCGCTCCTTATCAGACCATTGCTCCATTTGCTTACTAATCTCAGAAACAGTTACTGTATTAACATTTAGTTTTCGTGCAAACGACCGCAATTCCGCAGTTTTATCCGAAGATAACCGAGTACGCTGTGCAGTCCGATCTTCCTCATCCGATTCCTCGTTCGGAGCCGTAGGTGCAACATACGGAGGCGGGCAACGATCTAATAACGAAAAATCATCTATTTCATTAGTAAGGACCGGATAAAGAGGATGTCGGATAGGGAATTGCCCATTAATCTGTAAATTACGTTCTCGAGTCTCCCTCTCTTTCTGTTCCTGTAACTCCTTCTCCTGTAGCTGTAAAGCTTTATCACGCGCAGCCCTTCGCTGCACCTTCTCCGCCAAGGCTTCCTCACGCTTCAATCGTTCACGCACCTCTTTCTC
Organism: Lissotriton helveticus; assembly: GCF_964261635.1. NCBI lineage: Eukaryota > Metazoa > Chordata > Amphibia > Caudata > Salamandridae > Lissotriton > Lissotriton helveticus. Next base: position 121,533,015 of record NC_136064.1, read on the forward strand.
CACATACGCACACAATCAAACATATCCTGTCTAGACCTACGCTGAAACAAACACTGCTCTACATATTGTACCTTTCGTACATCGAATGACCCATGTAGTGGCCATTGCAATTCACGATCGGCTTTGGTATACCTATGCCACAATGAACTATACATTATTGGCGGAATACCAAATTTTACATTCATCTCACGATTAGGGGTCCCCTCTGGGGGAGCCGGCTGTGATTCATTTAATCGATAACTGGTACCATTTCCAAAACAGCACATCCCTCGGAGTGTGCTGAGAACAGGCATGTCAAAAATATCACGAAAATGTGATACTACATAAAATGGCATTTAATATGCTTTGTACACAGCGTGCCGCTCAAACAAATTCAAAATCAGAGAAATATCCCTACATGCCTGCCTATGTGAGGTGCACTCCACATATAAGTCAAATTCATAGATCCAAACGTTAGCTAACTCAAAACAAATTCAAATTCAAAAAGCCACAGTAAGTGTCAGTAGACTTCCTTACCAATCATAAGCTTACCAAGTATCTTCAAACGTCCAAGGTCCAACTGCCAAGTTCTTTAATCGAATCAGCCAAACGGCACTACACGACACTCCAAGATCAGAATCTCAGTCGAGGACCGGCGCCACCTGGAAGGTCAGATCAGAAGGAAGGGAAAAACACCGTGGGTGCCAAGACTCGGGTCACTCAATGGCAGCGATTGCTTCCATGGCGAGTTTCCAAACCTTCGTTACGACCTCTCCTTCGGGCATCCGAGTCGCTGATGAGTCCCTTCGTGGTCGCCAATTGTGGTGTTGGGTTCAATCAGGTCTACATACTCTGCTAAACTCTCGAGCACCTTAGAATAGAAGTTGGCACGGACACTGGAAAATGCAAAAGACAAGTTTATTAGGACCCCAAGGGGTGGTGGTACATTCCTACAGCACCCTTCGGCATTGCAAGAAGTAGCACACCGAACTTCGGTGTGCGCCCTCTTTTACACAATTTAATAGCAATAAAAAGATAGGCGTTTACAAGTTTACACATTTTAGGTACATATAAGGTCATTTTTGGAACACAGCCAGCATGTGGGAGGAGTTCAGTAGTACTGGTCAGTTTAAGCTAACATTCCTAAAGAATGACCAGTCGATGTATAATGCGCATGTGCGCTTGACCAGTACTAAAAATAGCCTGTTGCTGAGCAAAGTAGACGACCATGGGTATCGAGAAAGGACAAAAGGGCATGCTAACCACGAGGCAGCGTGTTCATGTAAAATGGAAGCCAACGGATTCAAAATGGCCCCCATACATTTTAGTCAAGTAAACGGAATAGATCGTGTAGCTGAGCTAAACGCTAACTCAGGAGCTGCCAAAATACGACATATGATACCCCCTACATTTCAATGTACAACGTGGCAGGCACCTCACGGTGCCTGTCACGTTGTGCATTGGAATGCACAACTTACATTTTTGGCATTGCCCGTTACAATGTAAAATTTTTGGGATGCATTTAGGATGCACCCGCCAGTGTGGCGGGTGCATCCTAATTGTCGTTACGGGACCGCTGCATGCATTGCGGGTGGTCCCATTTCCCAGGGCTATGGCGGGCGGACAAAGTCCACCCGGCATACTAATGAGCCCCAGTCTCAAGGTAAAATCTCTTACCCGAACCAACCTATTTCATGTCCGACCTACGTTCCTTTTGGTAATCCTGAAATCACACTTAGGTACCAGTCAACTACAACCATAGATTCTCATTAGTGATGTACTTTTCTTTGGTGAATTTTCATTTGCATTTTTGAAAGTTCATATCTCTCAATCTCCTCATTAGGTCTTTGTCATTTTGGTGTTATTTATCCCCTGTTTTTATAATTATGTTTAGGAATTGAAGTCGGATTTTTATTGTGTTGTGTTTTTTACATTTGAAGTGTTTTGTTACTTCTAAATGTTTTGCACATTAAAGCAGTTAGGTCTGTCCACTTTGTACCAGAACTACCAGGGGTTAAGCTCATGTTTTAAATATTTGAAAGTTGACTGGACATAAGAGGATAGTGGTTGTCTTACTTGTATTGAATCTCCATCATCCAAATTAATAAATCAATTTCTTACACTCACAATCAATCAATAAGTAAGAGGACCTTCCATCACATCTTTAGCTAAGACTTTTCTCCCAAGAATGCTAAGCCCTTTTTCTTGCTAGCTGAGAACTTCGTTCATACATCATTATAACTTTTCCCTCACCAAAGGTATCCACACCAAATGTGGGTCCTTTTTCACAACATTCTGGGGATTGTGAAGGCTTCTGGAGTGGATTGAGAAATTAGCCAAAATAAAGCTACATTTTGTCTTTCTCATGAAAACTTCGAAAAAGTGCTGTGCTGCACAAAGAGCCATGTATTGTTTTTTTCAAAAAATTGCATAAATAAAAGTTTTGTTGTGCGTGGAAGACAATCTTTCCATCTTCCATTAAACAATACCGTTGTATCAAAATCACAATTTTTTTTACCAGTTTTGCATTTTCCCAGTAGTGTGTCAATTTTCCTGACTTGTGTGGTTTCAGCCTACTTGCATTTTGTGAAGAAACATGTGGAAATCCCATGGGTCATCTGTAACTTATTGTCACAATGGTCGATTTACATTTGTCTGTTATGTCCAAAACACTCCTCTGGTCCAAGCGATATATAGGGTTTATAGATTCCCCTAAAGAAATGTGAAACCCTGAGCCAATAAATGAGCAGCACCTTAAAATGATTTGTCATTTTGTATTGACTCTATAGCAATGCATGTGGTAAAATAAAAGCATTAAAAATGGGTAGAAAGGAAACCTGAAATGTAGGCAAAATAGTGTGTTTAGGAAAAGTAGTTATTTATACACCTCTGTATTTGAGGTTAGCTCAGATGTTAGGGAAACCTTCCAAACCCAAGCATTTCTTAAAAGTAGACCTCGGGGAGTCCAGACTGGAATGACTTGTGTGGCTCTCACCAAGGTTAAAGTATATATTATTCCAGTAAAAACCATAATAATTTAAACAGCTGGATCATTAAAATGACAAGTTCATTGAATATGTAAAACACTGACTTCTAAGAATAAATGGCATTTTAATTTTGCCGATCCGCTTTAAGGTAAAATATTTATAAGTTAGTTAAAAAGTAAGTTAAAAATGTTAGTTCAGTTAGTTAAATTGGACAGACCATTAAAATTTGCACCAGGCTTTCTTCATGTAATTGGAACAGCCTGCACTTATTATTCTTTGATTTTGGTTGCCATTTGGAAATATATTCTAGTGTTAGACCTAAACAAAATCGTAAATGGAGTTTTTATAAAATGATCTAAGTAGTTTTGTAAAATATTTCTGAGGGTGTTATTCCCTATAATTTTCATTGGTTGTCCAGGCGCGTCTTCTTTTTACTTTTTTAAAAGTGTTGTGAGGAAGTGCCAAGTACCATATCTTTTTTGCTTTCAAGCCTTTTTTGATGTGATTCTTTGTTTAGTTTTATATAGCACAAACTAGACCTGAGGATATCAGAGCGCTTAACATGAGAACAGTTTCATGACTTGACTGGAGGTCTCTCCCCTGAGGCGGAAAGCCGGGGGTTCATTATTATCAATTTTAAAAGTGTGCATTTTTATCATTTTTGCTATTTGAGTTCTAATTTAGCTGCTTGTTTTAAATTGAGCTTGCCTGGCTCAATCGCCGCCTCACACGCTGTCCTAGTGCAGCAGACTACTTGCTGACGCCGGGAGACAGGCTGAGCAGGCGCCATATTGGAGGTAGGAAGGGTGGCGTCCCAGTAACTGGCCGCCTCCCACCCTCCGTAGCTCTGGATATAAGGGGACAATCATCCCGTCCGCGCAGCGGGCGGGCGCAGCGCGCCAAAGGCAAGCCCGTCTGCGCCCGTCCGCGCCAGACCCACGCCTAGCTCCACCCCCCCTGTATCGGACACTATAGAGAGGATTGTATATGCACCGGCGGAGATCATGCTGCTGAAGCCAGCGATTAGGATGGCCTGCCCACAACAGTACCCGGATATCTTTTGTGAACTCACCACATCTTACTGCTCTAACTGTAAGTCTTTTATCCCATCTATTCCATCTAAAATTAATATCCCAGACGATCATATCATAAAATCTGAGAAAATTATTATATCATTGATCAATGCCTGCTCTCTGGCCAGACATAGGCAGGAGTTAGCAGATTTAATTTTGGATAGAAAAATAGATATTCTTTTTATCACAGAGACATGGATGGATGAAGTATCCGGCCCTGATTTGCTGGTGGCAGTGCCACAGAACTTCTCGGTACATCGGTTAGACAGACAGGGGAAAAAAGGAGGAGGTTTAGCCATCATCTCCCGGAATACCTTTCCGGTTAGAATGTCTTCAATACCCTCACTTATATGTGAAGCTTTATATTTTGCCATTCAGCTTTCTCCGTCATACAATCTTAAAGGAGTCCTTATTTACAGACCCCCGGGCTCACAATCAGAATTCTTGTCCTCCTTTATGTCTTTTATGGAACCATTGGCAATTAATGACACCTTTATAGCCTTGGGAGATCTTAACTTCCACTTAGACAAACTAGAGGATCCTGAAACGGTAACACTACTGGCCGACTGTGAATCGCTGGGTTTAAACCAGCTCATAACTGTACCTACACACGAGGCCGGACATATTTTGGACGGCCTTTTCTCTAACATCAAGGAATTAGTAATTCAAGATGTATTGCCCCTCACGTGGTCTGATCATCATGCAATTGTCTGTCATATCCCTATTAATCAAGCCCCTAATCTTAAAATACCCCTTCCAACGCAGGAACCATTTAGAATTTGGAAGGATATTGATTATGAGATTTTTAGAAGATCTTTGGTTAAAACGTGTCCCGTCATCTCAGAAGACCCTAGCATAGCAGGAGACCAGTATTGCACCTGGTTGGGCAAGACGGTGGAGGCACATGTCCCGTTCAAAACCATCTCAAACAACAGGAAAGTGCCCTCAGCCCCGTGGTTCTCAGAAGCCTTGCAAAGGCAAAAGCAGGTCTGTAGGAACCACGAGAGAATTTGGCGAAAGACTTATGACAGCCAAAATAAATCTATATATAAAGGAACACTAGCTGTCTATAAAAAAATGATTCTGGACGAAAAAAAGAAATATTTTGAGGAACAAATCGAAAACTCAAAAAACTCAACAAGGCAATTATATGAGGTGGTAAAATCATTGGCCGGGAAATCTGAAGATTTAGCCCCCCCTCTTTCGCAGGATTTTTGCGACGCCCTAGCTAACTTTTTCTATTCAAAAGTACACGATATTTATAGTGAGTTTTCAGTTATGACTACTTCTATTAAGTTGAAGGGTACTTCTTCAGTCAAACCTCCTGACAGTGCATTTTCCCAATTCAGAGAGATAAGCGAGGAACAAACAGCTGACATCATCAGGCTTATAAAAACAGGCTCTGCCTTAGACCCATGCCCTCCAAAAAAAATTCCCCCAATAATTGATTTAATTAGTGAAGTTGCAACACAAGTTTGTAACAAGATGTTTATATCAGAGGTTTTTCCGGACAGATTGAAGAACACCTTACTCAAACCACTTCTTAAAAAATCTGGTCTTGACAAAAACACGTTAAAAAATTGTAGACCCATTGCTAGCCTGCGGTTTCTAGCTAAAGTAGCAGAAAAAGCAATGAATAAAAAACTGTCCGAATATATTGAGTACAACATATTACTTGACGACTCCCAATTTGGGTTTCGTAAAATGCATGGGACTGAGACTGCACTTATCAAGGCTGCCGACGATATTAGGACCATCGGGGACCAAGGAGGGACAGCGGTGCTGGTCCTGTTGGATTTATCCGCCGCCTTTGACACGGTCAATCATTCTATCTTGATTGACCGTGTCGAAGAAATGGGCGTCCAGTCGATGGCCAGTGCCATCAGGCAGATCGCAGGCAGTAACTTTAGGATCCTTCAGGTCTGCGGATCTTGCTCTTCCATGTGGTGTTCCCCAGGGCTCATCCCTAAGTCCGACACTTTTTAATATCTACGTGTCGGACTTAGGTAGGGTTATTAAAAACTACCGGATGAGCCTCACCACATATGCCGATGACACTCAGTTGGTGCTTGCCATCAAGAATGATGGAGAGGAGGTGGCAGCTTGGTTTCAGGAAGGCATGCTAGCAATTAAGGAATGGATGGCCAGTAATTGCTTACGACTCAATTCAGAGAAGACCGAGGTAATCATCTTCGGAAAGCTACTCCCATTGTGGTCTTCCGTTTGGTGGCCTCCGTCAATGGGAACTCTACCAACCCCTGTCAATAAGGTTAGAAATTTAGGAATAGTCTTTGACGAAAAACTGAATTTTACTAACCATGCTAACCAGATAGCAACGGCCGCCTTCTACAAACTCAGGCTTCTGAGGAAAATCTTGCCATTTCTTCCAGAAAATGCAAGGACAACGGTGGTTAGTTCCTTAGTATTATCAGCTCTGAATTACTGCAACGGTTTGTTTATGAATGCTCAATCTAAGGTGGTGACCAAATTACAACTGATTCAAAATGCCGCAGCAAGGCTGCTGTCAGGCACCCCTAAATACAAATCCGTTAAGCATGTAATAAGGAGCTACCACTGGCTAACTGTAAGAAATCGGATTAAATTTAAAACGTTATGCCTCACATTTAAAGCACTTCATGGTCTTGGCCCGGTGTTTCTCAGACAGAAGCTTATTTTATATCAACCCAGGAGATCACTCAGATCCAAGGATCTGTACCAACTAACAGTATCACGGACCAGGACGGCCACCTGGGGCGATAGATGTTTTACAAACACCGCGGCCAAACTTTGGAACACTCTGCCAATGGCGATAAGAACTACCTCATCACTGTTGCAATATAGAAAGTTGTTAAAAACTTGGCTAATTGACCAATGATCACTTTTTTCCACGGTGCCACTTTTGAAATCAGACAATGTTCCTACTGAGACTAGAAGTTGAGCTACAGCGCCAAGACACCCACGGGTATAAGTCGCGCTTTATAAATTGTAAAAATAAATAAATAAATAAATTACAGATGGATAATCAATCAATCAATCATACCATTTGTATAGCGCACTACTCACCCGGGAGGGTCTCAAGGCGCTTGGGGGAGGGGGTATGCTACTGCTCGAACAGCCAGGTCTTGAGTTGTTTCCTGAAGGCGAGATGGTCCTGGGTCAGCCGAAGGTGGATGGGGAGGGAGTTCCATGTCTTGGCAGCCAGGTAAGAGAAGGATTCTCCTCCGGCGGTGGCTCTTCGGATGCATGGTACGGCTGCGAGGGCGAGGCTGGTGGACCGTAGCTGGCGGGTGGGCGTGTAGAAGGTCAGGCGGTTGTTGAGGTACTTGGGGCCCAGGTCATGGAGAGACTTGTGTGCGTGGGTGAGGAGCCGGAACGTGATCCTCTTGTCGACAGGGAGCCAGTGCAGGTTCCTCAGGTGGCTGGAGATGTGGCTGTGTCGGGGGACATCCAGGATGAGTCGGGCGGAGGCGTTCTGGATGCGCTGGAGTCTTTTCTGTAGCTTGGCTGTGGTTCCGTCTTAGAGGGCGTTTCCGTAGTCCAGTCGGCTGGTGACGAGTGCCTGGGTGACAGTCTTCCTGGTCTCGGTCGGGATCCAGCGGAAGATCTTGCGAAGCATACTCAGGGTGTTGAAGCACGATGAGGAGACGGCGTTGACTTGTCTGGTCATCGAGAGGGAGGAGTCCAGGATGAAGCCCAGGTTGCGTGCGTGGTCGGTTGGCTTGGGTGCGGTGCCCAGGGCTGGGGGCCACCAGGAGTCGTCCCAGGCGGAGGGCGAAGATCCCAGGATGAGGACTTCCGTCTTGTCCGAGTTCAGTTTCAGGCGGCTGTCCTTCATCCACTCGGCGACGTCTTTCATCCCTTCGTGTAGGCAGGTTCTGGCGGTGTCGGGGTCTCTGGTGAGGGAGAGGATCAGCTGGGAGTCGTCGGCGTAAGAGATGATGTTGAGATTGTGCTGGCGTGCGATGGCTGCAAGAGGTCTCATGTAGACGTTGAAGAGGGTGGGGCTGAGTGAAGATCCTTGCGGGACGCCGCAGATGACTTCGGTGGCCTCGGAGCGAAACGGGAGGAGGCGGACTCTTTGTGTTCTTCCGGCGAGGAACGAGAGGATCCACTCCAGTGCCTTCTCTTGGATACCGATGTTGCTGAGGCGCTGGACTAGGGTGCGGTGGCAGACAGTGTTGAACGCAGCGGAAAGGTCCAGGAGGATGAGGGCCACTGTTTCCCCCTTGTCGAGCAGGGTCCGGATGTCGTCGGTGGCTGCGATGAGGGCGGTCTCGGTGCTGTGGTTGGCTCTGAAGCCGGACTGCGAGGGGTCGAGGGATCCGTTCGTCTCGAGGAAGGCGGTCAGCTGTCTGTTGACGATCTTCTCGATGACTTTAGCAGGAAAAGGGAGGAGCGAGATGGGGCGGAAGTTCTTGAGGTCGGTGGGGTCTGCTGTAGGTTTCTTCAGGAGGGCGCTGAGCTCAGCGTGCTTCCAGTTCTCCGGAAAGGTGGCGGGGTTGAAGGAGGTGTTGATGATGTTCCGGAGTTGGGGTGCGATGGTGGAGTCGGCCTTGTTGAAGACGTGGTGTGGGCAGGGGTCGGTCGGTGATCCGGAGTGGATGGTGTTCATCGTGCGGGCTGTGTCTTCGGTGGTCACCGTGGTCCAGGTGCGGAGGGTGGCGGTGGGGGGCGTTGGTTCGACAGTTGGGTGCGTGGGTGGTGCACCGAAGCTGTTGTGGATGTCGGCGATCTTGCGGTGGAAGAACGAGGCGAGGGAGTCGCAGAGGTCTTGTGACGGAGTGATGTCGTTGGTGCCGGTGCTGGGGTTGGAGAACTCCTTGACGATGGTGAAGAGCTCTTTGCTGTCGTGGGCGTTGTTGTCCAGTCGTTCCATCAGGGATTTCTTCTTGGTGGTGCGGATGAGCTGGTGGTGCTTGCGGGTAGTGTGTTTGAGGGCGGTCATGTTGTCGGTGGTCCGGTCGAGGAGCCAGGCTTTCTCGAGGGTGCGGCAGGTCTTCTTGGAGTCCTTGAGCTCGTCGGTGAACCAGGATGCCTTCTTGCTTCTGGGTCTGCTGGGAGGGTTCTTTAGTGGCGCGAGGTCGTCGGCGCAGGCAGTCAGCCACTGTTTGAAGTTGCGGGCTGCTTCGTTGGGGTCCGTTGTGTTGGCGGGTGGGCTCTGGCTGAGGGAGGTGGTGAGCTGGTCCGCGGTGATCTTGCTCCAATTCCTGTGAGGTACCTGTTGCGGGTGGTGGTGGGTCGTGGATCTTTTGAAGCTGAAGTGGACGCAGCTGTGGTCGGTCCAGTGGAGTCCGGTGGCGTGGCTGAAGGTGATGTACTTGCTGGAAGAGAAGACGGGATCAAGCGTGTGGCCGGCGTAGTGGGTGGGGGTGTTGACCAGTTGCTTGAGTCCGAGGTTGGCGAGGTTTTCCAGCAGGGCGATGGTGTTGCGGTCCTTGTTGTTCTCCAGGTGGAAGTTGAGGTCCCCTAGTAGGATGTAGTCAGCGGAGGGGAGGGCGTGTGGGCTGATGAAGTCTGTGATACATTCATTCTTGTTAGGCAAAGAACCATTAAGTGATTTGCCCAGAAAACTTAAATGATACCAACTTGTAATCTAAGACTGTATATGTTTTACTTGATTTTCTTGTTGATCTTATTAGGAAATCTCCATCAAAATGCCCAAAGCCCAAGGGCCTCCAGAGTTTGTGATGTGATTTATTAACTGAGATTTGGATTGGGATTCCTTAATGAATATCTTTTCTTTTTAGATTTCCACTTCTACCCTGGAAATTTGCCAGGTTTAGATTGAAGTCACCAGTAACTATATATGAGATACACTGGTGTGAAATTTCCAAAGCCATAAAGAAAAAAAATTAATCAATTTTATGTTCCTATGTATTTGAACTGAGCTTGGATGTATGTATATGTTAACAATTATAATAGGACTAGAGGCTATTCCATAATTCCAATTACTTATTACTATTTCTTGTATGAATATTGCATTAGTTGGAAGACTGGTATTTGGAAGACAGGTATGAGAAGAGTTTTTATTAAGTAATACATATATAGACAATCCCCCTTTCAGGTGACCATGTTTCTTTGCTTTTTGTTCATGTTTAAAAATGTAAACAAATCCTCCTAATGGTTGTTGCTTTAAGTCCACGTCTCTTTTAAACATATAATTTCAAAGCTCTGTAGGTACTTTTCAAGATCAGGATCTAAGAGTAGCGTTTTTGAGCCTTCAATGTTCCATGAAAGTATTTACATATACTTAGAGGCATTGCCCACTTATTTCTCTTGGTTTATTTTCATGTTTGGTGATTTTCATTCCCAAAATCATTGATTCTTTTGTGACATGTTGTGGTGATGTGTATTGTGCAACATGGAACTGCTTTATGTCACTGAGAATGTTCCTCTGTGAGTGTTCTCTTGTAGACAGTTATTATCTTTGCCTTCGCCTGTCTGCTGGGACGGCTCTCCTTATCTCTGAATAAACTAACTACAAAGACTAACTTCCTTGTGTCGAGCATCCATCATTTCACTGGCGACTGAGAACGGGATAAACTGCTGCACAGCACCTTCACTTCACTGAGAAGAATTCTTTCTACACTAAAATACCGACCTTCGCTCTTCTACAATTACTCAGCCGTTTTTTTTACTGCGCACAACTGTGAGTACATCTTCAATATTTCTGCTATAATTCAACTGGAGAGCCGTGCCCATTCTTAAACTGTCATCAACCATCTGCTTGTCACGGTAAAGCGAGCTGAGCACTTATTAGAATTTAACTTATACTCAACTTTCAAAGAGAAAGCTAAGCGAGAAAGAAATGTTCTGAACTGCTCTGCTAATTCAAAGCTAATATTTTGCCTGTATCAGCGTGGTGAAAAGCGTGAAGGGAAACAAGAGGGCAATTGATTTTTGAAAGTAACGCTACGATCTCTCACCTTGTCAATCGATACTCAACAGACCCTTCTCCGGCGCTGCGTCCATACAAATGATGACGTGGTCGAACCACAACTAAATGACGTAACCGTCATCTACACATCATTAACCTATCACAATCTAGATTCACGTCTTGACGCATTGACGTACCCTCTGACAAGCCATTTTCTAACCTCCTAGCTTTGTTGATGTCTCCATAGCAACTGACATCGACCGAAGCTGCCGTTTTAACCTCCCTGTAGCAACCATTTCAAGCTACCACTTCAAGAAAAAGTGATGTTGAGTCCCACAGACATCACCAGTAATCTGTAGTAAGTGACAAATTACTTTTCAACAATACAAGTTACCGAGCTAAGGACATAAGCGCGTTATTTACCACCACTTCCTATCTACTCTGTGATACACTTGGCAACTACTGCTCATTTTCATTTGGCATTTCACTGATACGCACAGTTGTTTTTGCCTATCATGTTTCCTACTTATTACATTTATTATTGACCTCAGATCGACAAATTTTTACTTCGTGGGATTTATGGCATTTTCATCACTTTACAATATCCTATTCTGCCATCTAGTGGCCATTTTAAATATTTTTTTTTCTTTTCCTTATAACCAGCACTATTCATTGACATAAAGAGACTACATATAGAGAAAGCAGAGAACTACACTATATCCGTATCTCCTGTATTTTTCTTCAGACTTGGTTTTTTTTCTCGTGAAATTTTCTCAACAATTTGTACTGTGTGTCTCTACTGTGATTCACACACAAGATCTTCAAGCAAATTTTAACATCACATCACTACCACATAAGACACTTCTGGTTACAACATGCAAAGTGTCACTCCACCTTCACCATTTTTGCAAGTACCTGGTGATCCTCCATTAGAATGGAAATTATGGATTAGGTCTTTCATGGCGTACTTAGGTGCAATTGATGGCCAAAGGTATAGACCAGAAAGAAAAATTACCATTTGGGAGTGGAAGGCCAAAATGTTTTTGACCATTTACCTCCATATGATCCCCCTGAAGGTCAAGATCCAGATGATTTTGAAGTAGCCATAGCAAAATTAGAAAAGTATTTTACCAAAACTAAGAATTTAGTGGTGCATAGGTATACATTTTTCACAAGAATGCCAAAGAGTGATGAAAACATTGATACTTTTATAACTGCTTTAAAGATGTTAGCCGCAAATTGTGAGTTTGACAGTTTCACGTCACAACTCATCAGAGATCAGCTTGTTGCACGATGTTTTTGCAAAGAGATTCAAAAGAAATTACTTACATGCAAAGATCCCATTTTGGATAAAGCAATTGATATTGCTTGAAGTATAGAAACTTCCATGGAAGATGTAAAGCAACTAGAAACAGCTATATCTAACACCACAGTCTCTGGTGCTGTTTCTAGTACTTCTGCAACTAGAACTCCTTTTGTCCCACGTAGCAATTTCAGAAGGCCTAATATATCTAGGGGTGGTAGATTCTCTGCACAGAACAGACAATTTGATTCTAGGATGTTCTGTTATAGATGCGGTTCATCTTTTCATGTCTCTTCTTTTAAGAATTATCCTGCCATTAATCAGCAATGTGGTCAATGCGGTAAGATGGGACATTTTGCCAAAATTTGTATGAGAGGAAATGTAAGAGGAAATGTTAGATGTGTTATTAATGACAATGATGTTAAAGACAATGGTGACAATTTTTCCAACGAAGGTGATCTTTCACATGAGGACATCTTGCATCAAGAATATGTTGTTGTAGTCAAAGATTCTGATGAAAAGGGAGATGTTCAACATATTTCTGATCCTGAAGTTGATGTTGTCATTGAGAAAGATCATGTTTAACTGCTTGTAGACACAGGTACACGCATCACCATTGTATCACAAGATAAATATACCAACTATTGGCCTGATAAACGTTTATTTCCTCCAGATATCCTTACTGTAGCTTTTGAAGGAAGTAGGATTGATTTACTTGGATATTTCTGAGCTAACATTAATGTCTTAGGAGTGACCATCAAAGGAAAAGTGTGTGTGGCCAAGCGAGGTATTAATGTTCTTGGTCTTATCCACCAAGCTGAAATTGGCTTGACTATTAAGCCTGGGTTTGCCAATCCAGTCTTTATTGACAAACAGTTTAAACAAGATGTATCTGTTACTTCGGTAACTGATTCTACATCCAACACTCATATCGATAGTTGTAATTGGGAACAAAAATTTAGTAAAATTTTTGTAGACCGTCTTGGTAAGATCACCAACTTTCAACACTCTATCAGAGTTAAAGACAATGTTGTTCCTACCAAGCATAAGTTACGCAATGTTCCTTTGAGCATCAGGAGTGACCTTTCTAAGCATTTACAAACTCTATGTAATCAAGGCATTATTGAAAAATGTGAGTCCACCCTCTGGCTTTCCCCCATTGTTTTAGCCAAGAAGAGGTCAGGCAATTTGAGAATGTGTGTGGATTTACGCACTCTCAATGAAGCCATTTGGGTCGATGGGTTTCCTCTGCCACGAATTGAGGATCTTATTGCCAAGGTGGTGGGGTCATCTTCGTGGTTTACGAAACTTGATCTTAAAGCTGCCTATCACCAAGTAAAATTACACCCTCAATCCAGACATCTCACTGCCTTTGTCATTCCAGATGGTGTTTTTCAATTTTGTAGTCTTCCTTTTGGACTAGCATCGGATGCAGCAGTCTTTCAAAGACTCATGTCGGAAATGTTTGCCCACAATCCTAACGTTGTTGTCTTTCAAGATGACATTCTCATTTTCACGAAAACCGAGAGTGAACATAACCAGGCAATTAGTGAAGTTTTTAATGTGCTCGAGAATAGAGGTTTAACACTGCAGAAGAGTAAATGCATATTCAAAGCCAAGGAGATTGAATATCTTGGACATATCATTTTAGGAAATGGTATTAAACCTAGACCAGCGTTAGTTAAAAGTATTATTGAAGCACCTGCTCCCCAAAATAGAGAACAACTCATGTCCTTCCTTGGTTTATGTGAGTTTTATGCTAAATTTATGAAAGATTTTGCAAAAACCACTGAGTGTTTCAGGTTCTTGTTAAAAAAAGGGGCTGTTTTTGATTGGTCAGAAGAATGTAAGAAAGGTTTTCAAATTATTAAAGAACATATACTTTCGGCTCCGGCCTTACAAGCGTTTGTTGAAGGTAGAAAAACTTTTGTCACAGTTGATGCTTGTGAGTACGGACTGGGTGCAGTTCTCTCTCAAAGTTTTGAAGGGAAAGAATACACAGTAGGGTTCGCCTCTCGCACCCTCCGTCCTGTTGAACGGAAGCATTCCGTCATTGAAAAAGAACTCTTAGCTTGTACATGGAGTGTAGAGAAGACCATTAGTCGATATCCTAAATGGTAAAAATGTTAAACGCACAACAGCTCGTTTGGCAAGGTTATCCACAAAGTTACTGGAATACACTTTTAGTGTGGAATACATACCAGGGGGAAGAAATAGTAGGGCAGACTGCCTTTCTAGACTTCCTATTTCTGATAAAGATGAACAAGAATGGGAGACAGAAGTAGAGGAGTGTTTTGTAGCTAACGTCTGTCAAGAATCCATATCATTTCTAGAAGATGATTGGATTAGAGAACTAGATAATGATTTTGTTCTTTAAGGAGTTTCCTCTCTTATAAGAAGAGGATGGCCAAAAGAGAAGTGTCTTTCTCCTGATCTTCAAATGTTTGGAAAATTAATACTGAACTCTCAATGGAAAATGATATAAATGTCCGAGGTGATAAACTAGTCCCTCCATCGTGTTACAGAGAAAAAATCATCCTAGCAGCACATTCGGGTCATCTTGGTGCCACCATTACCAAAAGAAAAGTGAGATCTGATTTTTGGTGGCCCAAAATGGATTCCCAAGTAGATGAAATTGTCAAACAATGTCCACGTTGTAATGCCAGTGACAAGGTACTAGTTTTAGAAGGACTTGTGGAGTCTAAGGTATCTATTCCTAGTAGAGCTTGGCAAAAGTTGGGAATGGACTTTCTGGGACCGTTTCATGTTCTCCCCAATAACTCAAAATATTTTTTAGTTCTTATTGATCATTTGTCAAGGTGGGTAGAAGTTGAGCCAATTAGCATACCGAATTCTAAAAGTGTTATTGACTGCTTGAACAGTATATTTCTGAGAGAAGGTCAACCAGAAGAGATTTTGACCGACAATGGAGTTCAATTCATTTCACATGAAATGAATTCCTTTTTGAAATCACGTGGTATCAAACACACTAGAACTCCCTTATATCATCCACAAAGCAATGGCAAAACAGAAAGATTTAACAGAGTCGTTGTAGAGTGTGTTCAAGCAGCTTTCAAATCTAGGAATTGTATATTTAAAGCAGTCAACGATCTTGTCTGGTCATATCGCACTTCTCCTCATTCTGCTACCAACTGCACACCTTTTGAGCTCATGAGAGGGAGGAAAGCTTGTTCGCAGGTATATCCTTTTTGGATGGTTAAAAATGTTCATCAAGGTGGTGATATGAGCAATATGTGGGATGCTGCTTACAAAAAAAATCTGATGTTTGTGCTAAAATTGTTAAACCTGGAAAGAAAGTTTCTCACAATATTCAAATAGGGGATTGGATCAAAGTTAAGAATCCTGTTACAGTCCGAAAAGGTTATTCAAAGTTTTTATATTCCCAACAAGTAGTGGATACTCGTAGAAATGCTGTTAAATTGTCTAATGGCAATTGGTGGTGTACTTCTCAAATTGCCAAAGATCCTTCTAGATCTGGACCTCCAAAAAATGTAATCTTCAAAAATGTTTCAGCAGGGAATGAGGTTAGGAAAAGTACCAGAGTGTCAGTCAGACCTAGCAAATTACGAGATTATATCTAACTCTTGTGTATTCATTATTTGTCTCTCCCAGTTACAATTTCTATTTATTTATTTTTCTATTTACTGTTCTTCTCATTAAAAGAGGGGAGGTGTGGTGATGTGTATTGTGCAACATGGAACTGCTTTATGTCACTGAGAATGTTCCTCTGTGAGTGTTCTCCTGTAGACAGTTATTATCTTTGCCTTCGCCTGTCTGCTGGGATGGCTCTCCTTATCTCTGAATAAACTAACTACAAAGACTAACTTCCTTGTGTCGAGCATCCATCATTTCACATGTTGTTCGAATAACAAGTAAAATCCTTTTGATGATGTCAATTGTAATATATTTGATCATGTCAATCTGTTTTATTTTGATTGAGAGTGAGGGCAAGAAAATCCCAGTCTTCTATATGATTAGGTACACTAGTAGACAGTCGACAGGTACATTTTTTAACTCGGTTTACTGATATACTTAAGGGTGTATAGTTGTCGTCACCTGCCCCGTTAGCATTCCTCAATAGAGAGAGAGTGTTTACCTGTTTTTACTCTGTTTCTATCATTGCATTTATTGATGAATATTTTTGTTTAGACTTTAATAAAACAGTTGGATATTTTTCTTTCAGCACCTCTGATACAATTATATCCCATTCAGAGAAATAAAGGTTACATTTTGATATAATCAGAGCTGTCATTTTGGATGATACCCAGGTTACTAGTGTGGCCTCATACAGATTACCGCTCCTAAATTCTATATCATCTATATATGAGGGTGGCAGATGTTTTAGATCTTCCTGTGCTGCCAATAGTTTCAAGCGGTACAAAAGGGGGTGGTAATGGATGGAGTATCTGAACCAATCAAACACTCACACCCAGTCAAAAGATCTGGGTTTAATCCATCACCGTTCTTTAGCCCACTCGGCCACCCCAGTTCAGACATGGCTGTATGCAAATCAGTCTGACCCTGTGCCTCATGGGAACAGTCCAGCCCGAACTGCCAAGCCTGCCTTCCCTGGACCGGAAACAAGCTTCCCAGGACCGGTTTCTGGCTTTACAGCCGTCTTCAGCCCGACTTGCTTGAATCCAGTGGCAAAGTGAGCAAGGGTCTCACGTCTGAGCATACCCTGCCACACTTATGGCAGCCAAAAGCGTTACAAAAGGGGGTGGTAATGGACAGAGTATCTGAACCAATCAAACACTCACACCCAGTCAAAAGATCTGGGTTTCATCCATCACTATTCTTTAGCCCACTCTGCCACCCCAGTTCAGACATGGCTATATGCAAATCAGTCGGACCCTGTGCCTCATGGGAACAGTCCAGCCCGAACTGCCAAGCCATACCTTCCCTGGACCAGAAACAAGCTTCCGAGGACCAGTTTCTGGCATTACAGCCGTCTTCAGCCTGGCTTGCTTGAATCCAGAGGCAAAGTGAGGAAGGGACTCACGTCTGAGCATACCCTGCCACACTTATGGCAGCCAAAAGCGTTACAAAAGGGGGTGGTAATGGACGGAGTATCTGAACCAATCAAACACTCACACCCAGTCAAAAGATCTGGGTTTCATCCATCACTATTCTTTAGCCCACTCTGCCACCCCAGTTCAGACATGGCTATATGCAAATCAGTCGGACCCTGTGCCTCATGGGAACAGTCCAGCCCGAACTGCCAAGCCATACCTTCCCTGGACCGGAAACAAGCTTCCGAGGACCAGTTTCTGGCATTACAGCCGTCTTCAGCCTGGCTTGCTTGAATCGAGAGGCAAAGTGAGGAAGGGACTCACGTCTGAGCATACCCTGCCTCACTTATGGCGGCCAAAAGCGGTACAAAAGGGGTTGGTAATGGCCAATAGTTTCAAGATATTAGATCTATTTAAGATATCATTGTTACTACATGATTTACAAAGGAGCGGAAATACTGTTTTCGTGTTTTCCCTTTGAGTTCCCTCCATATGCATGAGCTTTTGCACTAAATCAACATATGTTAATGGTTTGTTTCCAATAAAACTACAGTTATTTACAAGGGTGTCTACTTTAATGATAGTTTATGTGGAACTAGTGTGACAGCTCCTACATGAGATTGGCCATTTTTACATTGTTTCTACTAAAGGCTGGTTTGCAATGGAGAGTAGATGTTTCTAATGGGGTCAATATCCATAGCAGACTAGGTTAAACTGGCATGACTACATATTTGCTGTTTCTGTGAGGTTGTTCATTGCTGTAACCCCTGGTAATTTCATGACCTTTTATACAGCTGTAGGTGTTACTTGGCGTTTGGGTGTCAACTTTTGAGCTTATTATATTTGAAATAATATGTTGCATGCTTTATTTTTTGTAGATTTGCTGGGAAACTGCTGAGTTGAAATCACCTTTCATTTAGGTCTTGGTTATGGAACAAACCATTTATTGTTTACCTTTGTTGAAACTTCTTTTTTAAAAATATTTTTTATTGAGTTTTTAAACCAGCAGACAGATAAAAAAACAGCTGAATACAAAATACAAAAATGCAACAAATCAAACACTGAAGCTTCATGGGTTATAAAGCATCTCAGCAGCGTACACATTGAAACATATATTAATATAGGCTGCAGAGTCATTACTGCCGCAACCATTTCTCAATTGGTAACCACATTTTACTGTAGTATGTTTATCTAGGGACCTGTATCAATACTCCTATTTCTAACCCTTGTCCGGTTATTATTCACTAATGTCCATACAACGGCGCAGAAACCCGTTTTTCAGATTAAGTCATAGCGCATGCTGTCACATTAAGCAAGCACTATTCCTCCACCCCCCTAGAAAGCACACCGAGTTCTCTAAACAAACCAAGCCTCCAGCAGACCTGGGAAATCCCCCGCTGCCATTGTTTTGATTTCGTTCGAGAACTCCCGTAAAGAATGTAAGAACGACCAGTTCTTAATGACATCCTTACTGACGTCTTATGTCCATCCTTACGTCAAACTCGGCACCTTTCAGGTATAAATATACCGACGCTGCCCTAAGCAAACACAAGGTGGTGATGAGCTTGGAGCAGTGACCACTTGCCGGAGAGCCCCGCTGATGCAGGAAGCCCACGGACGCTGCCCCTCCCTTTTGACGCGCTGAGAGAGACGCTGTCTTTTCTCCTGCCGAGAAATCTAGCATCCGGCGTTTCCAGCTTGCCCTCGCGGGTAACAGGGATACCGAGTCCTGAGAAAGAGATACCAGCCCTCCAGCCTTCTAAATCCCAGGTACTGAACTGACTAAACCCGTACAGAGAATTCTTGAGTCAGATTCTTGGCAAAACAAACTTAACTTAAACTGCTACTTACTTACTCCCTCCCATGTATTAGGCTTAGGTCAGGTACACCGGGGTAGGCGTAGTTAGAAGCACCAGTTGAGTACGATTAGTCAATGTATATATGTATGTATATCTTTTATCCATTTTAAAGTATCATATGGCTAAGAAACCATATCAATGCTTTTACAGTATTATTTTATAATCCTGCTTTTACTGTATGCACTTTACTTAACCTTAAGTATTGCAATTGTAGCGATCCATTTCTCTTGTATGAGAAAAGAGACTGATCAATAAATAACACCTTTTTATTGAACACGCCCGTCTCTTCTTTTACAATCTGGTGAAACTAAGTATGCACGTATTGACTGAGTAAAATAACTGTCTTTTGTTTTCACACGACTCTAGAGATATACTCTTGATTAGGGAGAGCAAAGTTGTCATGTTCTATGGTTGTCAGAAACTAAATCCCTTCTTATCTATCCAGGGAGGTTAAACTCCTCCTTGCCTATTCGAGAAAGTTTCTAGTGAACTCTGAGCTAGCTGGCACACAAAACTTAAGTCTAATATCGTCAGTAGAAGACCTAGTTAACCTCTGTCCTGCGTCTATACTATTGAAGATATTATTCCAATGTGCAGAGCCTATTGGGATAATAGGAACTACACTACATTACCCCTAAACATTTTCCATCTAATTCCCTTTAGTTTATACAAAGAAGATTCCAAATAATATATAGATACCAATTTAGCTTGCCATTTTACAAAGTTTGGTGGTTCCGGGTCTATCCATTGTGAAGTGATACAGAATCTGTATACAGACATGCTTAAAAAAACAAAAGCTTCCTCTGCTACCTACCTTTTATAGGGTAGACTCTCTTCTACACCGAATATAACCGATTGTGCAGTTAATTTTACCCCAATGCCCAGACTGTCCCTAAAAAATCTCTCAATTTCTGAAATAAATGTAGAAAGTTTTGGGCAAAGAAAAAAAACATGAATCGTGTCTGCAGCACCGAGATTATAGCGACTGCATTTGGTCCCCCGTCCAGACTTCCATTTTGTTAATTTGGCGTATAGTACAGATCAAACACGGACATATAATGTTGGGGTTGAAGAGACCCATTTAATAAAACACTATTAGCTATCTCCAAACTTCTTTCTAACATAGTTCTCTCTACACCCAACTTATCTTGCCATTTCTTTTCTATAGCCATAAGATCATCTTCCTCCGTTGCCAAAAGAAGTTGGTACATATGACCCATTTTAAGCCTTCTTTTGATTGCTTCAATAATCACTATTTTATCTAAGAAAAGCTTATTATTTGACAGCTTCTCTTCACAAAAACTTCGGAGCTGAAGATATTTCAAAAAAGTCTGCACGTTGTAATTTAAACGTATCCAATAGAAAGTCAAAGGAGACAAAACTTTTCCCCTGGAACAAATCGCCCAAGACCCGTACCCCCTGCGCTTCCCAACTTGCCATCACCCTATCTTTAAAAATTTCAGGGAGAATAGGGCAATTGTAGATTGGTGTATACGATGTTAACTTAGTTAGAATTCCAAATTTCTTCTTCATTGCCCTCCAGACAAAGCAAGCCAAATAAAATATTTTAAATTTGGTCTTTTTGTAATAACTGTTCCACAATTCTATTCAAACATTGTTTAGCCTGCAGACCCAAGAGCATTTCGTAAATAGACGGAGCTGAAAATTCTTCAGTAAGATCCTCTGACAAAAACTAAATCCCCATATGTTGAAATAATGCTATCCAGTGATAGAATTGAAAATTGGGGATCCCCCAGCCTCCTCTGTCCCTTGGTAGTGTGCATTTTTTGAGAGATCGCCTTGCTCGATGATATCCCCATAAAAATCTCAAACACATTGTATGTATTCGAGCAAAATAATGAGAGGGTATTAAGAAAGGAATGGCACGAAAAATATATAACAATTTTGGAAGTATTAGCATTTTCAATATGTTAGAGCGTCCTACCAACGAGAATTTTAGATTGTCTAATCTCTCTAATGTTTTATTTGAAGCATCAATTATTGGATCAAGATTGGCTGCAATGATGTTATCTACATTAGCCATGAGTTTTACGCCAAGGTACGTAGCCTCTTGATCGCATTTGATGTTTTCTGGTCGGCCAGCTACAGAGTGTATAATTTGGGTCATGGCAACATTTAATTTGTACCCTGAAATCCGGCCAAACATTGCTGCAGCTTCTATAATAGTTGGAAGTGAACTTGCAATATCCTTAGACACAACCGCTATATCGTCTGCAAAAGCACAGATTTTAATTTCAAAATTTTGAATTTGGACAGATTTAATTGCAGAATTTTTCTCTAATGCCAAAATAAAAGGATCTATATTTAAAGCAAATAGAAGGGGGGAGCAGGGACAGCCCTGTCTCGTCCCTCTTTCTATCAATACCTTCCCTGATACTTTCCCGGCTATCCTAATAAAGGCCGCTGGTTCTCTATATAATGCCTTAATTGCTTTAATTAAAGCAACTGGAAACCCCTTCTTCACCAAAACATGCCACAAAAAGTTCCAGGAGACCCTGTCGAACGCTTTTTCAGCGTCCAGCAAGGCCACTCCCACAGGAGACTTTTCTCCCTGTGCCCAGTCCAACAAGGCGACAATTCTTCTAATATGATCTGTGGTTTCCCTTTTTTGTATAAAACCATGTTGTCTCACATACCCCAGGCCCGGAATCATATCATTCAACCTATTGTCAATCACTTTAGAGTAGATTTTGTTGTCAGAGTTTAAGAGAGAAATTGGTCTATAAGACCCCATCTCTATATCTTTTTTGCCCTTCTTTTTAAATACTACTATAATAGCATTAGACCAGGACTGAGGAGGATTACCTTTGAAGACCTCTTGACATACTTCCACCAGCTCTGATCTCATGCTATTCCTGAAAAAACGGTAAAATTCTAGGGGAATATTGTCAGGACCCATTGCTTTCCCCTGGGCTAGTGTCAATATAGCGCTCTCTATTCCCCCCAACCTGGTAGCTCTTGTAGACTATTCTTTTGTGTTTCATTCAATGTAGTTAGAATCACTTCGTTTAAGTATTCTTCGGATGAAGCCTCTCCTACATCATCCGTATAAAGTTTCTGGTAATAGCCTTGAAAGGCAGTCAGTACACCCTCCTTAGTCTCTTGAAGCACTCCCTGAAGATCTTCTAATTCGGAAATGTCAGTGTAGGAAGTTTTTTCCCTTGCCCTTTTAGCCAAAATACGACCCGTTTTATCTCCATATTCGTAAGCTTCCTCCTTATGTAACACAAATTGAGCTGCTATTATATCGGCTATGGTTGAATAGGTGGGAGGGAGGAGGGGATGGTAGGGTATCTGGGAGGGAGGAAGGGGGGGTCACGGGGGTGTGGTGGTGCGGGGGTGGGGAAAAAAACCCAGCAGACAGGAGTTTGTTAATGAAGAAAGGAATCAAACAATCAAGTGTGCAAGTTATACTTATACATATGGCACAAATTGGAAGTAATGCTTTAGTTGTTTGTGATATGAATCGACAACAGAGACCGTCAAAGATGGAAGTAACCATTAGCTATGTATCCTTTTACGAAGATTAAAATTTGTTCTTTAAACATTTGTGGCCTTAATGACCCTAAGTGTTTCACCACAAAGGTGGCTGATATATATTCCTCTTTCGAAGGGGATACCAGGACTAAACATAGAGTCTGTAATGAGGAAAAAGTACTTTCTAATCATATTCATGATCGCTTTCCCTGTTTTACGCCCACCACACAAGACAATATTATCAGACTCATTTCCACCACTAAGTCGGGCTCCCCTTTGGACCCTTGTCCTCCTTCCGTGATGGCAAAACTCACTGGAGTGATCTCGCGTCCACTCATGGAAATTTGCAACACTGCATTCCAGACAGGTCAATACCCCAGTCCTTGGAAGAAGGCCATAATTAAACCCCTTTTGAAAAATCCTTCCCTGGACCCTACAGCTGTGGCCAGTTACAGACCCATCGCGTGTCTGCCCTTTCCTGCCAAAATATGCGAATCTCTGATGAACAAACAACTCTCAGAGTTCGTCGAGGCTCACCAACTCCTCGACGAAACTCAGTTTGGGTTCAGAAAAGGGCATGGAACGGAGACCGCCTTGATAAAGGCCTCAGATGAGATCAGGGCTATCATGGACCAGGGAGGGGCGGATGTCCTAATCCTTCTGGATTTGTCTGCAGCCTTTGACACGGTCGACCATGGTATCCTGGTCGACCGTGTCACAGCCCTGGGGATAAATGATATGGCCAGGGACCTTATTTCATCTTTCCTGGAAAACCGTACCCAGACAGTGGGGCTGGGAGATTTCTACTCCCCTATCTCTGCACTCCCTTGTGGAGTCCCACAGGGCTCCTCGCTAAGTCCTATGTTATTTAACATCTATGTAGCGGACTTAGCGAGGGTAATAAAGGCCCATGGGGTACGGCTCACATCCTACGCAGACGATACCCAGCTGGTTCTGGCAATCCATAGAGATGGCCCTACTGTGGCAGCCAACTTCCAGAGAGCCATGCTCGAGGTCAGCACTTGGATGGCCTCGAACTGTCTGAGGCTTAACTCGGATAAGACCGAGATCATGACCTTCGGCAGGCTCTCTCCTGAATGGTCTTCTATCTGGTGGCCTGAAAAGCTGGGCCCTCCTGTCCCAGTAGAAAAGGCCAGAAACCTGGGAGTGATTTTTGACAGTAAACTGTCTTTCGACCTCCACACAAACAAGGTTGTCTCTTCAGCATTCTTCATTTTGAAAAAAATTAAGAAACTATTGCCTTACCTCCCTACCTTAGCTGGGAAGACCCTGGTCTCTACCTTAGTTTTCTCAAAAATAGACTATGGGAACGCTCTCTTTCTAAACACACAGAAGCGTGTCCTAATGAAGTTGCAGTCTATTCAGAATGCGGCTGCAAGGATTCTTCTTAACATTCCTCGTCACAAGCCCACCACTCCTGCCATTCGTCATCTCCACTGGCTGAGAGTCGAAAGCTGTATCAAATTTAAGGCCCTCTGCATTGCCTATAAGGCAGTACATGGCGTTGGACCCAGGTTCCTCACAGAAGCCTTTGAGCTATACACCCCCAAGAGGCAACTAAGATCGGCTAACATCTGTCTCCTCCCTGTACCGCGCACAAGAACTGCCACCTGGGGAGACAGACGTTTTCTGGTTGCCACTCCAAAACTTTGTAATCTCTTGCCACTGGCTATTAAAACTGCCCCGAACCTGATGAGCTTTCGCAGGCTCTTAAAAACATGGTTGTTCAACCAGTAAGTTAATGGCTGATTTCTAGTAGCTCACAAGCGCCGAGACACCTTAGGGTATTTGTTGCGCTATAAACATTTCGAAAATAAAATAAATAAATAAATAAAAAGCGACAGATCCTGGGGAAACTTATGCAGATTCTACAGGTGGACATTTTATGCCTACAAGAAACGCAAATCCCATGGCATAATCGAGGGTACTTAAAATTAATGGGTATGGAATTGATAGCGTGTTCCAAACAAACAGGGATGAAAAGAGGAGTTGCGATTTTGAAAAAATGAGGGTTTGGAAGTAGTTTTAAAGTAGCAGCTGATAAATGGGGCCGTTGGGCCATTTCAGGAATTGAAGTCGGCCAAACGAGGTACACGCTTTGTAATGTATATGGTCCAAATCTAGATGATGCCGAGTTATTTAACTGTTTAAACATAGAATTAGCTCAATGGACGGTGCCTATGATAATATGTGGGGACATGAATATTCATTTGGAAGCAGCTGCTGATGTTAGAGCTAATTATGTATACAAGGGCAGAAAGAGGCTGGTATATAAATCACTGCAAGCTCTGATTATGGATCATGGGGTTTATGATGTTTGGAACTCTAAATTTCCAGAGGATAATGGTTTTACTTTCTACTCAGCTCCCCATGGGAAATCTGTACGACTGGATTATTTTTTTATTTCAACTTCATTTTTGATAAGGGCCTTTATTGAGATTCAACCCAAGCTAGTCTCAGATCAGAATCCGGTGATTCTGAAGTTAGATCTTGATCAGGGAGAAAGGGAAGAACCTATAAAATGGTCATTTGATAGGAAATTATTGTTGGATGGTAAATACCGTCAGTTTATGGCTATCAAGATACGGAAATTTTTTGAGATGAATAAAGGCACCGCTTCCATACCGATTGTTTGGGAAACATTTAAATCTGTGGTCCGCGGTGAAACATTAAGCTTTTCTAGATTTAAACGGAAGCAGACCCAGTTAAAACATCGACAGGATTTTGATAAAGTGCTTATGGCTGAGAAGAAGTAGGCAGAGGCGATAAGGGTAGTGGTGGAACCTGCGGATGTCAATCTAATTCAGAGGGAGCTTTCTATTCTCAGGCCTTTGTTGAAACTTCTAAGGCAAGCTTTTAACATTAACAACTGCTCTCCATTAGCAGGAAATGTTATATTCTTATGCTGATTTGTATTTGTTTCAGATCTTCTTGATTGCTTATTTTTTATTGTTTTATTGGCAGTGGAAAATTGCACGGTAACACATGAAATATCAGAAAAAATAATTGCAAATAATACAGTGCCATCATACATCGAAAAGGCGAAAGACAAATATGGTTAGAAAAAGGAAATAGAAACCTATTATATCCAATTAGTGATTGGTAGCCATAATTTTTGGCCGAATGTTTTTTTTTCCCAACCCGTAACTTTGTAAACAGCATTTTCCAGTTGCTATATGCTTAACAGTTTAGATAACCATTGATGGAATACCGGTGGATCGGTATCTAACCAGCGAGAAGTTATACAGTTTCGATAAGATGACATAGCAATAAATAAGAATCCTTCTTCTGCAGTCGTCTTAACGCCAATTTGGTCAGATTGGATTCCAAGTATCACTAGTTCGGCTGTTAGAGTGACAGTTGAATCCAGGATATTATTTAAAAAACCTTGCACTTGTGTGACAAATTGAATTAATTTCGGACAACGGAAAAACATATGACTTGAATCAGCAGCAGAATGTCCACAACGACTACAACTGGTACCCTTTTGTGCATTCCATTTCATTAGTTTAGATGGGGTGTAATATAAGTCAAATGTGGACATAAAATCCTGGCTTTTGAGTGATCCGTTAAAAATAAAAATGCTGCAGACTTCTAGAGATCTGGTTAAGTCGATACTTTCAACACCAAAACATCTTTGCCATTTATCTGTATATATATATCTGTATATATATCTAAATTGTCTTGGATTCTTTCTAACATCATTTGATAGATCACACCAAATTTTTTTTTTTTACGACAGCTTTCCAATAAATCTATTTTACTCATAGCTTCAGTATCAATTAGATTCTTTGACTCTAAAAAGCTGCAAATCTGTAGATATTTGAAGAAATCACCTCTATTAAGGCCGAATTCCCTCTGCAAATCATAATATGAAATAAGTTGCCCATCATGGTATAGTATACCAAGTGAACTTATTTTAGAATTGATCCATCTGTATATAACGTGGTCATCAAAAATCTCGGGCAGTAGGGGATTCTTTAAGAAAGGTGTATAATAATTCAAATTAGACAGGAGATGGAATTTCTTATTAATTTGTTTCCAGGTCTGAAATGCAGCCATCATAATTTTAAATTTAGTTTTTTTATAATAGCTAGGTTCTATTATCCTAAACAAACATTGTCGAGCTTCCGCTCCAAGTAGCATTTCGTAAATTGATGGTTTCATGGCATCTTCTAGGCTAAAGTCTTGAAACATTAAGGGACCCATTAGTCTTAATGTAACTGCCCAAAGCCTTGATTGCTTAAATGCTAGAAATAATTTCTCAGTTGACTCTTTTAGTTTGTTTCGCTTTTCAATTTTCTCTTTCTTTTCTTTATGTTTTCTGATTTTTTTCAGTTTATTCTTTGAAATAACATATTCCATTATACAATTTGACATCATACTTTTATTTAGAAAAATAATTTCATCAGGCAATTCTGTTGCATTAATAACAGTTACCAGGTCCACAGACGTAGGGTTTTCACAGTCATTGTTACCACAGGGATCCTTATTATGATCCATATCAACTGTTATAATGTGTTTGTTTTGTGGTTGTTGCACTTAAGCCCTTCGGTGGTCATGACAAACTGAGCTCGTCATGACCACACCCGTTTTTATTATGGCCCAGCACAGGAGAAGAATATCCTCAGCAGCGATGGTGTTAAGTATTTCATCGAGGGGATTTTTTTTGGGATAATTTCTTAATGTCTGTTGTAGATGTGGTAAGATTATTATCCGTGTTGGAGTTGTGCCTTAATAATTTGTATCTCTTCCACCAGTATACCTACAATTGCTGGAAATTATTGTATGTTTTCAATAATTAGGCTAAAAGTACAACACTGGTTAAGTTAGTCGTGCTGTTCATTAACTTTTTATGTTTTCTTGGAATCCATCAATAACTCCATTATTGTAGGCTGTATTTCTTCAAGGCAAGAGTCAATGGCTGCAGTACATTGTAAGTCAAACGTATTCAGTATTCAAGAGCCTTTGATGTGATATCTAAAGTCTAAAACAAGCGGAGCTAAGTATCTGACTACATGACTCTACAATATTTGCAGGTAGATTGTGTAGCTTCCTTTTCATTCGGTAGTGTAAATTGATTCCAACATTCTGACTCACTGTCCTTTTTTTGCAATGTATGATGGCTCCAACCCTCTGTCTTACTATCATATTTTATGATTCAGTTAAACAAGCGTTCTTCAGGACCACTACAGGCTTTGGAATTATAGTAACTGAATTGTGTATATCTTCTTTGGGTGACAGTAAGGGTTCAAAGAGAAGTAGTGAGTTGTCATTTGTAATCTGTATTACTTTTAGATTAAACTCAATGCTTTCTTTTGCTGATGAAGTACTTTTTGCTAGTGATGGGTAAACAATTTGGTCTGTATCCATCATGTCCTCTAGATTTCTTACAGACCAGGCTCTGTTTCGTATTTTGGAGCGTCTCAATATGGATTATATTCCTGATTTAACAGAGCTCTCTTACGTGATTAATTTACACATTTTCTATTTTTTTCCCTGTTTCATCTCCTTTTTAGGAGATGAGTAGTTCCATGCTGTTTGTTGATTTTACTGGTTAGGTTAATAATCACGCTATTGCTATATTTAAGTATTCAAAGTTCGCTCACTCATTCGACTTCCGTCTGCCTTATTTGGTACCCACAATGCCTGAGCTCAAACATCTATCACCGCCTCATCGGAGTGATATCAAGTAATAGCAAAGTGTGTATACATCTATATATGTGTGAGCCGATTGTTGCTCTTGCTGTTCAGGTTCGTGGCGGGGCCTGGAGCTTCTGAAAATTTGAGCTATTGTAGGTTATATACGCTATATACAAGTTATAAAACATTATAGGCCAGTGCAGCAAGTATGCGCTATGTGGGTGTGTGCCTCACAGTCATTAAATCAGTGCAGTTTATCTAAGTGAACGCGGGCCAGATGTGTGCTAGATGTGGATGTACAGTATGCCTGACCAGCCCTCGTCTGGCTCCTGTGTCTGGGCGATTGATGCTTGAGGGTCCTAATGACATTTCAGAGAAGAGCATGGCAGAGGGCTCTGAGGAGGGTCCAGCCGGGGCCAGACCCCTACTACAATGACCCATTCATTTATTTAAAAAAAATTCTCTGGAGCATTACTGGGGGAATATTGTTACATTATTGCATAGGTGTTGTGGTTGTAACACACCCTGTGCCTAAGCCAGGTAGAAAATAAAGATGGTGCTTTGTCCGAGAGAGGGACCAGGGTGAGTTGCTGAGACTGAGCGCTAACTCACCTGGTGGCCTGCAAGCCTCACCCTGACCTATCTGGGTCGCTTCTGCAGGAAAACCCAGGCTACCTCTCTGAATTGGGTAGCTACTACTGCTGAGCTTGGTCTTCTTACCTTCCTGCATTGCCTTTACTTTGTCACTATCAGCTCTTCCATAATCAGCTCTTTCGGAATCTAGTCAAGTCCAAATCTGTCCTTCAGGGTTTTTTTTACCCCAAAGCCATTACAAACCTCAAACGTTGGTTAACAACACACAAGTTTGTGGTGATCCACACATTTCGTACAATACATTGTTCCCTCAAGTCTCCTGTTAAAAATGGTCCCTTACTTGTGTGTCTTCTCTTAGCAAACTGACCTTTTGTTTTGTAATTGGATAACTGTAGCTGTTGGGCCCTATTTCAGCAGGAACCTATGGACACCTACTAAACCCATATATTTCTTTACATAATTGTCACTCCAGGAAGTTGTTTTTTTTCACAAAGTAATTTTTTTTCAAAAGTTCACAATTATGTGACTTATGGGGCTCTAACTAGGTATTTATTTACCCGGAAGCCCCTGCAAACCTCTAACCTTGGTTGAAAACACATTTCCCTTGCATTACTTTCATGTAAAGATCTAAATTCTGTTGGGACCCATGGATTAACTACCACCCAGTTTATCTCCACATCTATGAATACAAATTTTACCTTTCCTACGTGGGTAGGACTAGCGCCTGTGACAGAAAAGGGTCCAAAGTACAATGTGGCAACATTACCAAATGGGATGGCTACAGTTTATGGGCCCAGGTTCAGTAGTGACCCAGGGAATCCTACCAATGCCTGACATTTCTGAAAACGAACCACACAAGAGAGTTATGGGTGTTTTGCCACACATGGAACTCATGATGTTTCCTTACCCACAATGCCTTACAAACTGTGCCTACATTTGTGAATTTTCCTTGCATTTCTGTGATATAAACTTCCAAAATCTATAAGGATCCTCTAACTTATGACTATCCAGTGTTTCCCAATTTTTTCCAGATAAAAACTTTAACCCACTTGTTTGGCAGGACCAAGTGGCCAACCCAAAAATGGATAAAACCAGGCTCTGTGGGAGTCCTCATAGGAAGAAATGTCAGAAATGTTATGTTAGATAGGAAAGGATGATCTCAGTTAGCATCTGGTTACATACAGTGACTGTAGCAAATATTTCAGGGATTAAAAAATATTATATTAAGAGGAAATCTAGTGGGTCGCAATTCATTTGGGCTTACAATAAAACTTTACTAGGTTTTAGGGAGACCCAATACCAGGACAGGATGTAGTTCTAGAAAGGTCAGTCAATGCTCCTGCATATGTGACAGAACTGAGGGAAACCAAAAAGAGTTCCGTTGCCTGAACTTCCACCAGAGGCATTACCCTATGTGGTAGTCCTAACAGGTGTGCCGGTCCTTGAACAAAATAAGAGGGAGGGTTTTTTCCAACTGAAAAACAAAATAACGCATTGGTTGAGAACATATAGGCCTATTGCAAATTATATCAATGGGGAAATAGTTCATGTCCGACGCCTCGAATGGTTGGGAGGCAGAACTAAAGATATCGAAGGTGACATAGTGGTTGTTAATTTCAGGGATCCAAATGCTGTTCACTTTATATTGAATTGGCAGATGGGCAGCTCTAATAATACTATAATCCCAAGACCTCTAACGTATTTCTATCCAAGGTCAGTGGTGTTCCCATCTCAGTTTCCCCCTTCTCACTGTATATCCCAAACCCAGCCACCTAATTATTCAATTGTACAGAATGTTGGGAGTAGTCAATATGCTCAGTGCCCCCCGATTCAACAGAATATGAGAAATATGTCTTGCGTCCCTTGCCCTGTAACAGCCCCAGACCCCTTGGGATGGAACTTTGTCCCAGTTAGACATCAAAACTTCCAAAACGCTCAAGATAGAAGGATGGATTATCTAAAACCCTTCACACCACTTGAAACGTCAAATCGATTTGATGTTTTCAGTGGTCTCGATAACTGCGATTGAAGTTTTTTGAGTGGGGGGGATGAGGGAAGAGACATAAGGAACCTTACTGCTATGGGAGTTGTAACTGAGTGTAATTTATTGCCAACTGCTGTACTTCGATCTCTGGCAGAAAATGTAATATGTAGCGATAACATTCCTGAAGAACTGTTAGAACCAACATGTATTTTAAGACACTTACCTTCTGAGGGAATACCCTTGGCAACCGAACAAGTGATATATGCTGGTGATGAGATGCCAAGGGTTAACACTGTTACGTCTTCTGTACTAGGGGCTACGGTTAAGCTGGTTAGTTGGAATGTAGCCGGGGTTGCCAGCAATTTGAGGGATCCTGAGTGGGCTGTTTTTATGGAATCTTTTGACTTTTGCTTACTCCAGGAGACATGGGCAGTTGATACTCCCCATAGGGTGGGCTACAAGACTTTTGGTATTGGAGCAATCCCATCTAGGAGTGGAAGGTCATCTGGGGGTCTCTTGATCTGGGCAAAAATCAACCTAAGGGTTAACATTGAGGTGATAGACACAAATTCTTTAGATATCCTAGCATTAAAAATAACAACCTCCAATGGGAATAAATTATTCCTAATAAATATTTATAATAGGCCAACCCCCTCATCAAAGGAATCTCCGACTGTTTTTAAATTGGATTGCTTTCTGAGAGGGTTGGACCCTGGGGAGGATTTTGTCATCTTGGCTGGGGATCTGAATTGTAACTACGAACCTGTTTTGGGTATAAGTGAGATTTTCGAGGAGGAAGACCAGGCAAATAACATCCCCCTCCTCGGGAACATCAAATCGGTGAAATGTTCCACTCTGGCTCTCCAATTGATCAAATTATGTACAGAGCATCACCTTAGGGCTTGTAACGGTCGGTTACCGTCTGACACCTTAAAAAAAACAACCTTTGGAAGGAATACATATAGGAGTAACTTGGATTTTGTGATGGTTTCTATCCCCCTTTGGTCGTATCTTATAGATCTTGAAATAATGGAGAGGGCCGAAAGTGACCACTTTCCATTAAACTTGTCATTAAATGCTGTATTATTTAGCGATCCTTTTTTACCACTCCCCTCCGAGGAAAGCGTTGGAGATGGTAATGATATTCATATTAGTAATAACAGGAGATCGCTAAAATGGCCATTTATTTTGGATCGTGGCGATATTCTCAGCGAAATATATTCACTTTTTGCTGGGACTTTTGCTACATACCTAAGTTTAACTCCAGAGGAGGAAGCAAAAACTCCTTTTCTGACCATACATCAGGAGTTCTTTCTAAAATTAAAATTACTGGTAACCAAAATGCCTAAAAAACTTCAGCAGACGACTCAGAATCTGTCTCACAGTAAGCCGTGGTATGACAGATCCTGTAGAGAGTCCAAAAGGGAACTGTTAAATGCTATCAAATCCAGGTCGCAATTAGATGTAAAAATAGCAAGAAGCAACTACAAATTTGCCCAAAGGACATCAAAAATTGTGTGGGAGGAAGAGAAGTGGGCTGAATTGTTGTCAGCTGCAAAATCACACGATACAGTGGCCTTCTGGAAGTTGATAGCAAATGGGAATAAAGTAGGTAGGGTGGTCAAAGATACTTTTTTAGACGAGCAAACCTGGGTAACCCATTTTACCAATTTGTACAGGAAATATGATGACCCTTATATAACATCCAATGCAGCAAGTTTAGAAATTCCAGCAGATCCGCTTGTTTTTACCCTGGGAGAAACAGAGCTGGCTATAAGCCAAGTAAAAACTGGGAAAGCCCCAGGTTTGGATAAAATCCCCGGGGATCTTTACAAGCATGACTTGAAAATATGGGCACCATACATCAATCATCTATGCAACAAACTGTCTCAAAGCTTAGATTTTCCTGAAAGCTGGAAAGGAGCTGAAATTGTTTTAATATATAAAAAAGGAGACAGGAAGGATCCCTGTAATTATCGTCCGATAAGCTTAATGGACATCCTTCAGAAAATTTACTCACGTCATATTTTAGTAAGAGTGAGTAATTGGTTGGATGAAAACTTATTCTTGACTAAATTTCAAGCCGGGTTCAGAACAAAAGTCAGCACTATAGATCAGTGCTTTAGATTCTGCTGCCTCTATTGGAAGTACGTAAAGATAAAGAAGGCCCACTTATATGTTGCCTTTGTTGATTTAAGGGCAGCATTTGATCTGGTCCCACGTGATCTTCTGTGGAAGTCGTTGAGTGCAGCGGGTATGCCAAACAATATAGTAGCACAGATTATAAAATTACACGATGGGAACTTTGCGAGAATTAGATGGGGACAAAATGGCGAATTATCACGGAAAATTCCAATTGAGCGTGGAGTTCGCCAAGGATGCGTCCTGGCCCCCACTCTTTTCTCTATTTTCGTGAATGATATTCCCTCATATTTAGAAAGATGCAAAAATGATGCACCTAAATTGAATGGCGAGAGGGTAGCATCTCTATTGTTTGCTGACGATACTATTCTGATATCCCAAACAAAAAACGGCTTGCAGACTTTATTGAATACTTTTAACGATTATTGTAGTCAAAAGGGGCTAGAGATTAACGTAAAGAAAACGAAATACATGGCCCTTAATCCAACCAAACCAGACAAGGGTTGTCTAACTTTAAATGGGATAAAGTTGGAATCAGTGCCTCACTTTTCTTATTTAGGGGTGACGCTAGATTGCAACTTTACCTGGAAAGCTCAATTGGAAAAAAGCAAATTGCTATATGCTCAGAATGTCAAACCAATACTTAGAGAGCAAAGCTTAAGCACCAGTAAAGCGGTGCGTCCAGTTATGGAACTTTTTAAATTTAAGGTTCAATCATCAGTGCTATATGGTGCTGAACTGTGGGGGCCAGGGTCCAAGGAGACCTTTAGTATCAACGATAACAACTTTATGCGAAGTTTGGTAAGAGTCCCGCGAGGAACCCCATTAGTACCTCTGCAATTGGACCTTGATCTTAAAAGAACAGATCATCACGTTCTAATTAGACCGCTTATGCTCTGGGTAAGATTGTGGCATGTTCCTGAGCTTCAAGCATATAGAGAAGGGCTGATAGAGATTATGGCGTTGGACAGTCACAAAAAAATCCTATGGCTCACACATGGTAGGACTTGGCTCAACATCATAGGCCTGAAACATTTTTGGGAGCATCCTGAGCTGTTACCACCCAATCCCAAATTAGCCCTGAAAAAAGCTTTTTGGTCCTATATAGCCAATATGATTGTAAACACAAATACTTGTACTAATGGCTCATTAGTTTCAAAATTCTTAAGCTTTAAGGACGAACCTTTATATGAGCCCTTTATGGACGAAATAGAGCCTCCACTTGCCAAAACACTATTTCTAAAGTTTAGATATGGCAATCTTTTATTAAAATCAACTTTGGCTCGTTGGGCAAGGAGTCGTGATCCATCCGCTGAGGTATTGGACGAAGCTTGCTCACTTTGTGAAAATAATCAAACAGAGAATGAGCTGCACATTCTTTTCTTCTGTCCTATCTACGCCCATGAAAGAAAAAGATGGATTAAACCAATATGCCTATTATTGGGGTTAAGGTCCTGCCATTGAGAATTTTGACTACAAACACTTCACAACAGATAGTTTTTAGTGTTAGTAGATTTTTACTTTCTATTTGCTACTGTAGGAAGAAACTGGGCCATCAGCTGTGAATCGAGTTCCCGACAGCCTTGACTTTGATGTAAGAGTTGAAATTGTCATATTGGCACAAATAGCACTATTTAACTGAATTTGCTCATAGAATTATTGAGGTGTCCTCCTGTCTCATATGATTTTTATTGTTATGCTCCAAGTGTTTTCCAATATGTGTTGCATAGTTATATAGAATGTATTTTATATAACTTTTATCAATTGTAATGTTTAAACTGTTCTTTTATGGCGTAAAGCCGAAATAAAGATTTGAAATGACAAAAAATGACAGAACTGAGTGATGACCAGTTGTAGAAGGTGAGGTGCAAAGTGCCAGCAGCTACGTCCTCTTTGAAGAAAAGCTATGTGATATGATTATTGAAAGAACAAATACATGTCTGAATACCTGAGAGATTGAGGGTAGCATTGCTCAGACTAGAGAATGCTCTTTTGCAACCTTTCTGATGCTGCAAGCAAAAATATTTTAGAGGGCAATTAAAGTTATAACAGTCAAATCTTACTGACATATACAAAACAAATGACAAACACACAAGGGGGTGCTACTGGTCTAGATAGGCTAGAAAAATGTCTGCTTTCTTGTAAGGAGTGTGTGTAGGTACAGACTGAGAAAGAAGAGTGAGAAAACCCATCAGCCCACCCATTGGCGGAGCTTCATCATCTGGGGTTTGAAAGTACGAACTGGTATCCACTATGGCCCTCACTCTCAATATCGTGAGTGAACCTTGGAAACGGATCCACCAGTGATGAGAAGCCAGAGAGTAGTTATGATAAGAGCTGTGGGAGGAAAAGTTGCAGTGCTAAAATTATATATGTGTTAATAAAGTAAGTGGTGTATTAAAATTGACTAGCATGGTGCCTAGAAACTAACTTTATTCTGGCGGTCACCATGATGACAAGGTTAAAAACAGTGGAGAAGTGTGGCTCAATGGTTAGAGCGGCAGACCCTGATGCAGAGGTCTAGCTCGGGACCAGGGTTCAATTCCCCGCCTCGGCAGGTCTTGGGCTCAAAATTCCACGGACCTGATAATTCTCGCCTCGGTGCCTATTCCAATCACGGAGTCCCACGCTGCAACTCTGGGCAATAGCTTGCTTAATCTCCACAACGGCCCCCACAACGCTAAGGATGCCTGGCCTCCACCTTGGGGGTGCCCAGGAGTGGACACCTCACAGGGAAAGCCAGGATGGGTTCCACAGCGGTATTCGTACAAGCGCCTTGAGACCCTTGCGGGTGAGTAGTGCGCTATACAAGTATCAATTTACATTTACATTTACTTTTACAAAAACAGAGTGTAGATAGTGTTTAAACAAATACTACTATCTTGATGATAATGTTAACTGGTCGACATGTTTCAGCCTGACAAACGCTTTCTTCAGGACCTATGGTGACAACACTACTGCAACTGTGACAAAAGTGTAATAAGAACTACATACCAAGCGTGAAACCCCTACCATCTGGCAATATGTTGATTGATAGGCTCAAAAGTCATGGTTGTAAAAAAACTCCACTCCTAAAAAGGAAACAGTATGTACAGACACATTGTATGACAAACGAAAGCAACATATTATGGTACGGACATATGACTGCCAAAGAGACATTGCTCACATTTTGTTTATTAAATAATAACTCACCCAAATTTTACTTGGGAGTGGCCTCACCTCGCCTGCCACTCGCTCAGGTAATGAGGCCCCGCTCTAAAGAAATGGAAACAGAAAATACCATTTGGAACACTGTCATGGTATAAATCCACTTCATAAGGATATCCCCTAATGTCAGGAGGGTTGAAAGGACCGCAGTTCTCAGCTAGCCTAGGCAACTGATGATTGACAATATTAGATCTATAAAATCTATTTCAAAATGGGTAAGTAAGACCAATAGCAAATGTTAAGTTATTACTTGGCCTGTTTGGTTTAATACAAGTGTCTGAATTGAACTCAGAATTACACTTGTATAGTCACTGTTCACTCCATATCACACCGTGGTCCAACCTCTCTCAATATAATGGATGATGTAATTGGAAGTATATAACCACAATGTGGAGCGAAAAGCTGAAAAACTGAATAAATGCAGAAAAAGGAGCGCTAGCAAACCAGATCTGCGCTGGAAGCTCCGTGGAAGAATTGTATTTACATCACGGGCACGAGTACAAATCGTGTGACCTCCAAAAAACCTTTCACACGGAAACATGCATTGCTGCATCATGGTGGCAAGGCAAACGCTCTACTGAGTACTACGTCGAGAGAGACTGGGACATGACTACCAACAGATGGACCCTTTGTAGCAAGCAAACGCTGCACTCACCTGTCCGTTGGTACCTTGGACCCCTACTGAGCTGAGGGGAAGGTAACACAATGGACACGGCGGGCAGCTTAAATTTGATACCTGCGGACCACAGAGAAAGCATGAGAATAGTGGTTCCCGCTTCGCTTGTGTAATGCCAGCGATGGTGGGCGTAACAAGAAGAAAATCTGAGTTATATCCCACCGCAGTCAAGTGAAAGACGGGGATAAATATATAAAAGCAAACTCCTGATAGGTCTGTAGGCTTAAAATAGTATATTATCCATCTCGCCGTTGGGTAGAGGAATAGCCAATGGAAGACTAGCTACAGGAAACGGGCCCAATGGGAAACCGGCAAAGTCATTCTAAGCCAAAATCGCAGCTATCCGCATAAGCAGTGTCAGCGTATTCTGTGAGGTTTCTGTCAGAATCTCAAACACACACAGAAAACATGTAAAACCAGGCGAAGATAAATGTGTGCTCAAAAAGCTATAGCCAGCGGAAAAGCTACACATGTAGATAATTAGACACGCAGGTAAAAGGCGAAACGATACTAAGCTTTGATCAGCTGGTAGCCGATCAAAAACTCACGTTGTGGCGGTTTTGTTGCGAATTGTCCGACATCCCAAGAACTATGAGTGATATTATGTTTACATGGGACGTACGAAGCAGAACCTCAGTCCCCACCATATTACGGCAGTTTTGTTACGAGTTATATAGCAAACAAAGGTTACTGCTGAGTGATGTTTTGTTTACATAGAAAAGGGGAGCAGTCTAACCAATTAACAGACATCAGTACCCTGGGTATTGCTCTTCCAGTCCCTGCATGAAGGGGGAGGGAAGTGGGCACACAAGTATGCGTGTAAATGTGAAAGGGCCCGTACGGGGCAGATATTAGCAACTAGCCAAACCTAAAGGAAATAGGTTGTTCGTATAAAGATACATACAAATCCTAAGATTAAGGTCAAGTATGGAGTAAAGTGACCGGCTAGTAAAAGATGGAAAATAGATGGATAAATGATAAACACCAAGGTCATATCAGTTCGGTGAATTATCCGACTTGGACCCATGGAATCTCATCGTTTAACCCAGCAGTGTCGCAATTCAATCTAAAGATCCACCTCTGTTCTTTGATGAATAAATAGTGCGATACGTCACTGACATGTGGGGGGATGTAGGGTTTTTCTAATACTATCCACTTTAAATCATCAGCAGTGTGTCTCATTGTCAGAAAGTGATTAGTCAGGTGTGTTGCTTGTCGATTACGCATAATGGTACTCTTATGTTCATGAATCCTAAGTTTCACTTTTCTCGTTCTCATGCCGACATAGCGAAGAGAACAAGGGCATGTTATTAAATAAATCACCCTTTCGCTGTTACAATTGGTATGGTGCTTTAGGATCCATGGACGCTCAATGCCAATGTCTACTGTAAGGGTTTTCTCAGTCTGTGGGCACACCGAGCACACACCGCAGGGATAGTGGCCCTGAACCGGCGGAAGGTTCCATAATGTGTTGGTAGACTCTTGAAGAAGGGTACGAGGCCTAGTATGTACCAGCTCATCCCGCAAGTTCTGGCTTCTTTTAAAAGTGAAATGTGGGAGTGGAATGGTGACTCCAGCAGTATTTAGAATCTGCCAGTTTTTGCGAATGATCTTCTGAACCTGCGTGGAGGCTGTCATGAATGTAGTGACAAAGGTTACGTTTTCCAAAGGAGGTTTGACAACTGGTGGTGCGAGTAGGGCCTCTCGATGGCTATTGGATGCTCTCTTCCGTGCTTTACGTATCAAGGCATTAGGATAATGCCGTTGTCTCAGCTTAGTACTCAAATCCCGAGACAAGTCTTCAAAATTGTTTGTCTCTGAACAATTTCTGCGCACCCTCAGGAATTGCCCAAAGGGCAAGTTCTCACGAAGGGAACGTGGATGGTGGCTGTGAAATTGAAGTAGGGAATACTTTGACATAGGTTTCCGATACAGTTTGCTCACCAAATGGCCGTCTTTTGGAAAGATCAAATGGGTGGGCTGATGGGTTTTCTCACTCTTCTTTCTCAGTCTGTACCTACACACACTCCTTACAAGAAAGCAGACATTTTTCTAGCCTATCTAGACCAGTAGCACCCCCTTGTGTGTTTGCCGTGACGTAGATTAGGGGACAGACCCCCCTTCCATGTTGTGTTATTTGTTTATATACAAAAAGAATAACAAATTGAACTAAATGCCTGCCAGTGTAATACATACACAATCTCTGTAGGGCTGACACTCATCAAGAACTAAAAAATGGATCCTAACAACCCTTGACCAATTTGATGCGAATCTGGGACTCTTTCCAATGTTGAATGTTACTAATGCCACAGTCCACGAGACCTGGGAAAGCGTAGCCCTATAGGAGGGATGATAAAGGCTGATGATTTCTTTCTGCCCAGAATGAAGAGGTCACAGTGTGAGTGCAGTGAACAGTCAGGCAGAAAAGCTTAAATTAAAAAATGCTAGTGAGGAAGGAATCTTTAAGTCATCGAACATGTTCAGATTTACTGAGTCTAACTACAAGATTCTGTACTATTTGATGGTTTTTCGCTAGTATGACAGGAGGCCTTCTAAATACAGATTTGGCATCATCCAGCCTTGATAAAGCAATGCTCGGGGCACTATGCTGTGGGATAAGACCTGCCATAACCCATGCCTTAAACAGGAGTCCTACTTTTAGAATAACATAACTAATGTACTTCACATGCTGAAAATGTTATCACAAAGTTGTTGGGAAGGAATGGTTGTGGATATTTGGGGAAATTGGCACTGACAGGACAATCCTAAGTAAGTCAGCTCCCCTGATAGTTGTGTGTTATTTGGTAAATAAAATCACCATATAGGAATACAGATAAAATCAGATTCATAAGATAAGAATAAAAATGGGCAATACAGTTACTTATAAAAAACAGGTAACACATGGAACAGTTAATCACGTCTTGATTCCCTCGATGTCCAGACAGTCCATAAAAAGGATAAAACAGTAAAAATCACCTGGACTGTGAGTAGCATCTGTAAATACAACAAGGCGGGCCTAACTTGTTTAAAATGCAATGGTTGCAGCAAATAGATTAAATAATGGCTCCTCGGCCAACTGAATTAAGAGCAAAACATTATAAAGTAAGCAAATCCTGAAGAGACACATTGTCGCAGTCACAGGATGCCCTTACTCAGGCTGAACCCACTTGAGACCGAACCCACCCATGTAGGGAAGCGATGTAATTATGCAATTGATTAAACCTAAAAACCTGTCTTTCAGTGAATGAGCCAAGCCCAGGTATGGCTCCGACCCCTGAACAGATGTAATAAGCATGTGACCCTTTACTATTGGATTCTCAAGTTCTAGGCTTTCTCTCTCCAAACGGGAGCATTCCAGAAACAATCTTGTAACACACCCAAAAATGTCAGGCCTACCTAAAGAAAGAAAGGATGCCTTAACATGAGCAACCATGGAATACTCAATGCCCGGTCTAGAGACATATAATAGTCAGGAATCAAACAAAATAACTTCAGCTCCTCCTACTCCAGATATTTATCCAGCACAATAGTGGGATTAGGGTGACTAGGTCTGAGAAATAATCAAGGCCTAATTCTGTGTGCACAGAAAAGGCCAGGGTGGACTGGAGGACGTGGAACAGCTTGCACAGAAAGTTATTCTCCATAGTCTGAATGCAATCCACCTTAGTGTACCTCCAAACATTGCGATACACTTAGCTTGCTATATTTTTAAATGGTCCCTTGGTGCCCTGGTAAAAAGACTATGTGCAAAACTAAAGACTGCCTCCGTGATTTTTATGGACTCTGATCTTTTGGCCTCCACCAGTGGTTTCCAGCAATTTTTGGCATCAAATAAAACTCCCAAATATGGGAAGGCATTGACTTTAGATACAGTAAAATTGAATACCTTAAAGGTCTTACTGCTGGTTGATTTGGGGCCCATTCCCAATACATAGGACTTTGAAAAACTAACCAAGATCCAAGAGTTCAATAAAATACACATACTTGGCCAGCAGCAAGTCAGGCCCCTTCGCAGCCAGAGCCATCAGAGCCGCATTGTCCGCATAGAGTAAAACAGCAAGAAATCTGTTCCTGATCTCAGGACATCCAGAAGGATACAAGATAAGTTAAGAAAGAGGCAAGAGAGCTGCTTAAGGATGCAAGAAGGGTATTACAACAAGTATAAGAGGTGGAAACAGAATAAAAAGTAGCAAATAAAGAAGCAAAAGAGTGAACAAAGAAGAAGAAACATACAGATAGAGACAAGTGAGGTGTAGAAAGAGTTAAGAGAGTTGCAGAACGGGACAAGGTAAGTGCAGGAAGAGGAAAGGAACGAGCAGAAAAAAGCAAAAGAAATATAAAGAAGTAAGAAAGGTAAATAAAGAAGCAAGAGTGCTGCTGAAAGAGGCAACAGCGGTGCAGAAAGGAGCAATAGAGGTGAAGAAAGCAGCAAGAAAGGTGCATAAAAAGGTAGAAATTAGCAAAAAAGGGACAAGAGAAAAGTAGAAAGAGGCAAGCGAAGTGAAGAAAAAGCCAAGTGAAGTACAGAAAAATTCAAGAGAAGTACAGAAAGAGGCAAGAGGGGTACATAAAAGAGAGAGAGAGGTGTAGAAAGAAGCAAAAGTAATGCAGAAAGAAAAAAAGATTTGCAGAATGATGCAATAGAGGTACACAAATATGCAAGAGAGGTGCAGAAAGAGGCAAGAGAAGTGCAGAAAGAGGCAAGAGAGATTCAGAATGAAGTAAGAGGGATGTAGAAAGAAGAAAGAGAGGTGCAGAAAGATTATGAAATATATAGAAAGAGGCAAGAGACATATGGCACTGGGGCAAGTGGTATCAGGATTGAGTATGAGACGCGTGTAAATGTTGTAGCGGTGAAGAAACTTCTCCTTTACACTTCAGGACCCCCCTCCTTACCATTGATGCTGTACCCTTGCAAATGTGTGTGGTCATATCGAGCTGGAGGGGTGCCGCAACTGATTAGGCGGTATATTAAGGACTACCTGCTGCAGCTGCTCCATTAGCTTGTGAGAGGAGGTCGCGGGATTGCGCCGAAGGTGGCGTCGAGTGCAGCGGCATCTAAGGCAGCAGCGGCAGCCGCTCGTAAGGGTCGCGTTGAGATCGCGCTGGACCCGGCAGCTTCAGCTTCAGAGAATTTGCCGGGATGCCCACATCAGCTGCTCTCCTCAGACCCGCCGGCGCTCAGGAGAGGTAGAGGCAGAGTACCTGCTAAGAACCGCCCGGCTGGCCCTTCGGTTGCGGAACTACTGCAGCGAGCGAAGGAACTGCCTGCTGGTGTGGTGGCTGCTGCAGCTGCCGTGGATGTCGAGAGTGGATCTGGGAGAGCTGGGAGCTGGACTGGTGATAAGGAGGTGAGCCCAGCAACTACCCAGGCGGGATCTCAGGGTGTCCTAGATGGAGTAGCCTCGAAGCATAGCATTGGGGAGAAAGATAACGAGAAGGATAGTGCAATGCTATCGGTTGAAAGCACCCTTGCTTTGACACTAACAGATACTCATACGTTACCCTCCCCCAAGCAAGTGGATATTGTAATAGAGGACTCTGATAATGGCAATAAGGGTAGGACTGGCAGCAAGGCGATTGACAGTAATGTGATTGATACGCAAAAGACAATCCCAGGCTCAGGAAGAGGAGAGTCAGATTAGAAGGCAGCCCTTGATCGCTGGGCCAGTAGTGACTTGCTATTGGATAAAGACAAGGGTGAAGTGGAGAAAGAGCCCAGCGATAGTTTTTTTTCTGTTTTGGAAGGAGCAGAAAGATAAGATGACATTTTGAGCACGTCACAGGGGGCTAGCAGCCTAGAGTCAGACTTGGAGGATAGTGATGGAGAGCGCCCTCTAACAGCCCAAAAATTTGTGGTGCAAAGTGGCACTCAGAATAGAGGGAGGAAAGTGTTGGCCTGGGAATATTCGTCAGCCACCCCTCTTTCGGGCTCTGCAAGGAAGGAACCTATGGCAGAGGACGGCCCCCCTCCCACGTTGGATATAATACATCAAGCTATCTTGACACACAGAGAGGGATCATGACAAGATAGTCGGAAAGCTCAGGCGGGGATGAGGAAAATGCAGGGGGTTATTAGGAAGCTCTCTAAAGCCTTCTCAAATATGGGAGATAGAGTTGCAAACCTGGAAGAAAGAATCGTGGCTACGGAAGCTGACGAATCAAGTGCTATATCCCTGGTGGAAGCCCAAGATGCTCAAATTAAAGACATACAGTGGAAACTGGAAGATTTGAGAATAGACAAAGACAAAATAACCTTCAAGTGCTGGGCTTTCAAGAGGTTTTAGAAGGGTCTGATGATAGGTTGAGAGGTATTGGAGGCTGAGGCAACTTATAAAACCTTTCCAGGACAGAAAGATCCAGGTCTATCTTGCTAACCCAGCACAATTAAAAGTAATCAATCAGGGTACTACGCGATACTTCTCATCTGAGATAAAAGCCAAAGAGTACCTGGACTCCCTGGACAAATAAAGCTGCCTTGGCTGTTTTTCGACTGTGAGGAGGGGGGTATGTTCACTGATGCATATAAAGATTTGTGGGGGGGGGGGGTTAGGGGTAGGGAGTGGGTATTGCAAATTGAAGTGATTTGAGATGTTTCTTCCTTTCGTTTTTCGGTACATAAAAGGGTCTGGTATAACTTAGATAATGTTTTAGTTGGAAA
This sequence comes from Lissotriton helveticus, assembly GCF_964261635.1. NCBI lineage: Eukaryota > Metazoa > Chordata > Amphibia > Caudata > Salamandridae > Lissotriton > Lissotriton helveticus. The sequence goes on from NC_136064.1 coordinate 121,576,552, forward strand.
GCCACTGTCCACTAACACAGCGTACATCACATGCACAGACTACGGTCTGAGCGTCCCTATGGGGTGGAGGGACAAATTGAGCAAGAGGAGGGTGGGGCAGGGGGTTCACACAGGGGGTGGAGGGGAGGGGGGGTGGTGGGGTGTGCTTCACTTGGAAGGGCGGTTAAAAAGGGGAAAAAAGGAAATTAACTGGTGCTATGCTATTTTTGTTTGGTTTACTGTATTCTGTGCAATTTATTGTTTTGGCCCAAGATAATGGGCAGGTGTTTTTGTATTAAAGAACAATGGGGAAGCTTAAGATCTGCTCAATTAATATAGGGGGCTTGAATGATTGGAATTGTTGTAGAGGAATCTAGGACTCTAGGTAAATATTCCCGATGTATGCCCTTATGTGGTTATATCAAATCATATCCTTATATAGGCATTAGAATCATACCCATAATAAGACATAGCCAATGCAGTCCAAATACGGCAAGGCTACTCCCATAGACTCCTAGAAAGCACAACGCGTTCTTAAACAAACCAAGCATCCAGCAGCCTGGGAATTTCCCCTGCTTCTGTATTGATTTGTCCGAGAACTCCTGGAGTCCTGAAAGAACTGGGAGTTCTTAGTGACGTCTTATGTCCAACCTTACGTCAAACTCGGCACCTTCCAGGTATAAATATACCAGCATCTGCCCAAGCAAAACACACGGTGGTTTGGAGCAGATCGGCTATCTACTTACACGACGCCCTGCTGTAACGAGTGGCGAAGGAAGCCGACCCTCCCGTTGACGCACTGAGAGAGACTCTGTCTTTTCTCCAGCCGAGAAATCCAGCTCCAGTGCTTCCCTGTCACCCTTACGGGTTCTTGGGAGATCGAGTCCTGAGAGAGAGATTCAAGACCTCCTTCATTCTATAACCAAGGTAGGGAGCTGATTAGACCCTTAGAGAATTCTTGATTCAGATTCTTGGCAGAAACTATCCTAACTCAAACTAAAACTAATTTACTCCATCCCATGTACTAGGCTTAGGTTAGGTACACCGGCGTAGGCATATCTTAGAAGCACCAGTTGAGTACGTTTAGTCTTTATTTTATCATTGTATGTATTTTATTCATTTTAATTATCTTATGGCTTAGAAACCATATAAATGCTTTTACAGTATTATTTAATAATACTCTTTTTACTATACGTACTTTACTTTATGACAAGTATTGCGATTGTAGCAATTCACTTCTCTTGCATGAGAAAGAAGACTGTTCAATAAATAACCTCTTTTATTGAAAAACGCCCGTCTCTCTGTTTCTCTGCACTTCTGGTGAAACTAAGCATGCGCGATTGACTGAGTAAAATAGCTATCTATTGTTTCCGCGACTCTGGAGATATACTCCTTGTTCTAGGGGAGCAAAGTTGTCATGTTAATGCGGTTGTCAGAAACTAATCCCTTCTTGTGTACTCAAGAAAGTTTCCAGTGACCTCTGAGCTAGCTGGCATTCATAATTAAGTCTAAAATATTCAATAGAGACCTAGTCGACCTCAGTCCTACGTCTAAACTATCGTTTATGTTATTCCAATGCGCAGAGCCTATTGGGAATATAGGAACTACACTACATGGCGCCCAATGTTTGGTAAGGCGATAATTTAACGCAAGATACTAGAATAACTCAGTCGAGCTTTTCACACAGACCCCTTTTCCCGTAAAAACTCCAATAGATGTCTGGAGTGGGTAAAAGGTTAATATCCGCCAAAACTTAGTAGGAGGAAAATCCTATGTATTAGTTTTTGGTTTAGTCAACGTTGAACGATACTTTTTTCCAAAATATTGTGCACCTAATCGTTGTTTCCTTGAAACCTGATCTGCAAAACTTTCTGTCAGCAAAAAAATGACGGAAAGTGACGATTAAAGGGAGAGAGCTAGAATAGCAGCTCAATCAGTCTTAAATGACACAGCCCTGCAAAATGACCCGGATGCTGGTGGGGGACATACCTGAGTTCCAGTACCTGAATCCAGCCATGAGGGCAACGGCTTTTGCGGACAGTACTCTCTCCTTGCTGCTGTGGGACGGGCGCGTCCAGCGGCTCCATTTTCGCGCCGTGAGGGAAACGGCCACGTGAACTACAACCCCCAGGTGCCCCGGGACCCGCGTCGCACTTCCGACGCCACCACCTGCGACCGGAGGCGCTACAAAGCGCCGGAGCGGCAGGAGCTCCGTGTGGGGGACATACCTGAGTTCCAGTACCTGAATCCAGCCGTGAGGGCAACGGCTTTTGCGGACAGTACTCTCTCCTTGCTGCTGTGGGACGGGCGCGTCCAGCGGCTCCATTTTCGCGCCGTGAGGGAAACGGCCACGTGAACTACAACCCCCAGGTGCCCCGGGACCCGCGTCGCACTTCCGACGCCACCACCTGCGACCGGAGGCGCTACAAAGCACCAGAGCGCCTCCCGCCCCGCGGGACGCGCGCGGGCAGCGCCGGGAGAAGCCCGGGACAAGGGCGGGGCCGTCTAAGGGCGGGGCCGTCTGCGGCCGTCCGAGGCCGGAGGAGGCCGGGCTGGGCCCGAAAATCTGGCCTATTTGCTGTCCCCCATGTGGATTTACAGATTGGTAGGCACCTTGACTTTCAGTACTAATTTATTTTGACGGTTAAGTAAGTGCCTGATTATTGTTTCTGGTCTGTTACAATCATGCCTAGTGAAACTAGAAGTAAGGCAGCGGCGGGCGGGGCCAAGTTGATTGGCACACTTGACAATTTTATTGTCCGTACAAATACGCTGATAGATCAGGGAATAGTCCTAATGGAGAGGAGGGTGTCCCAGGATCTGGCGTTTGCAAAGAGGTCCTCTATGGGCCACATTGCGCAGGCTCGTACTCCAGGACGTGCCGCGGCCCAGACTACTTCTGAGCTGATTCATGTTGAGGTCCACAATAATATGATTACTCAACCCGAGCTTGGGGACTCTGTTCAAATTGATTCTCAGAAACTGCCACCTTCTGGTAATATTTTGATTTCCCCACAAATAGATACCCAGGCAGAAAAGACGATTGTTGATTTACAAGGGGCAAGGGAGGGAGCCATCCCAAAAAAAAGGCATATTCAACAAATTCCTAATCAAAATAAGACAACTGTGCCATCTGTACATAGAACAGGACCTGTACAAAGTACAGAACGATTAAGTGGAATTTCTGGAGAGGCCTCTAGGGAAGGAGTAGTCGGTCCACTAATAATGCCTATGACCATCATGGACTCTACCCTAGATGACACATTGGCGGATATATTTAATAACAGTTCGTCTTCAAATGGCACTGTTGCTAATTTAGACAGGGAAGATCTTAATAAAGAAAGGGAAGATCCCTTTATAATAACATTAAAAAACTTAATTAAAGCCCTGTTGTGCCCTTTGGAAATTAAGCTCCAGGCCATGGAATTACAATTAAAAGCAATGCACATGGATATAACAGCCATGTGCTCGACTATAACTAAAAATCCCATACAGCCAACCCTTCCTCAAACTAATTTACCAATAACTACAATAACTATAGCAGAAGCAACTAATCCTACTTTAAAAGCACCTGCACTAAAACCGTGTATTCCAATGATTAGTAAAAACTCTATTAAACCTACTCCAGCTGTAGAGGTAAATAAAAATAAATCAGCTATTCCAACTAGTTCAGTCGAAAAACCCATCCAAGACAGACAGGAGAAACGCAGAGTGATTGATTTACCACCAGATGCCTGCCCATATGTAGTCATTTTAACGGGTGTCCCTGAACTAGCAACCCAAATGAAAGAATCATTCTGGGCACTTAAAAATAAAGTGTTTCACTGGTTGAATTCAAACCACCCCCTCCCACCTAACTTGCATAGTAACTTAAAGATGGTGGAGCGTGCTCCTTGGGTGGGGAAAAGTACAAAAAGACTACAAGGGGACTGTGTGGTGATAACCTTTGACAACCCGAGATCAGTGGAATATATTTGTGAAAGGTCTAAGGGTCAAAATGGGGCAAAAATTGTGGCAAGGCCGCTCTCTTTCTTTTACATGCCTGTGCAGCATATGGATAATAGATGGAGCTGGATGAGGGGCTCTAACTCTGCACAGGGAGGATGGGGAAACAAAACACGGCATGACTCAGTTCACAATGCTTGGGGGGAAGAGGTAAATGATGGTTGGTCCATAGTTAAACGAAGGAGAGGGGGAATAAACTATTCAGACCAATACCGACATAATGAATGGAGGGACTTCCAACAAGCTCCGTTCCCTATTCCTTGTTTCAATCGATTCAGCAACTTGGAGGCTGTAGATTGACAGTCAGATATTCAGGCAGTAAAATCCCCTGTGTTTTTACCCACCCAAAGTAACCCATTGGATAGCCCCGGGCTGACTCTTCCACTTACTGTGACCCCAAGGCAGGAATCTGGAAAGAACTTAATACCTGCAAATGATGTATTAAATGTGGCCAATATCTTGGTAAATGAGGTCGAAAATTCCAAAGAAATGGACACCAGAAGTGTTGAAAGTACGCACCGGAAAAAAGATACATGTTCCTTAATGTTCTGGAATGTGGCAGGACTTAAAACAAAAATCACCAATCCGGATTGGGAGGGCGTGATAAAAGATATAGACATTATGGCCCTCCAGGAAACATGGGCCACTGACCAGATACATTTGAATGGTTATAGAACGTTTTGTACACCAGCGATTGGGGCTAGACACGGGAGACCAAAGGGTGGCCTGATAACGTACCTGTCGAATAGCTTAGTATATGAGAGGGTACGCTTTTATTGTAAGTGTGAGTTTTACCATAAATTAGCAATAGACACTAAAACTGGATTGCGTTTTGTAATTATAAACTTTTATAATAATATTCCAGTTAATATTTCACGTGACATTTTGAAAATGTTAGCGATTGACCTACAGTGTGAGTCTGACAGCAATGGAAAGGAGGTAATAATGTTGTGGGGGGGTGATTTTAACTGTCCATTATGTACAAAAGGTTCTAAAGGAATTTGTGGTATAATGTTGGAGCAGGATGTCAATTTACCACATTTTAAACACACAGAGACCGGGGATCTGTTGAACGAATTATTATTTGATCATGATCTGGGATTTGTTAATGAATTAACCGAGCAGTCAATACCCTTTCAACCAACTTTTATTGGGAGGGGAGCATCCACTACGATAGACTTTAGCCTCTGGTCTAATGGCTATGGTCGTAAACTGGTTAGTTATAAAATAATGGATGCACCACTCAGTGACCACCTACCGCAAAAAATTGAGATTGAGAACCTTTTCTTGGCCTCCTATAATGAGCAAATACAGGTTGTCCCAGACATTATATTAGGTAGACAGAATGGGTACACCCTCAAGTGGAGTAAGGTGGTACCTGAAGACTTTCTTAAAAAATTGTTAATTAGCTGCCCCGAAAATTTTGAGATCTGTCTAGATGAGGAGTCCGATAGTGAAAGTATATTAGTTAATTTTAATATTATTGCTTCCACTATCAAAGAGAACCTACTTTTAGTATCAAAAAATGGTTTAACGAAGGGTACAAGATGGTTTGATAGAACCTGTACTAAGGCTCTAACAGATCTTAAACATGCATTACATAAGGATCCGCGTGATGCTGTAGAGATAAGAACCCTAAGGAAGGATTATAATATGGCCCTAAAAAACAGAAGAGATGCAATTAAAAAAGGTGTATGGGAAGAACTTTGCACAGCCTCACAAACAAGGGATGCATCCGCCTTCTGGAGGGTGGTAAACGCCCCCCTACCATATGAAAATACCAAAGCACGGTTGGAAATTGCGATCAATGAGGATAGCTGGGTCACGCATTTTTCCACCTTGTATACGTCACTAGATGAGTTAGGAAATACTGGGGTAAACATAGAAGGCGAATCAGTTGAGGAGGAAAGTGAACTCAAAGTTACACTACCAGAGATTGTTGAAAGCCTGGGAGCGACCAAGGGCGGAAAAGCGGCGGGCCCAGATGGAATCCCGGCTGATTTGTACAAGTCAAATATCGAACTATGGGGCCCGATACTTGTACAACTTTTTAATGCAGCTCTCGTAAGGGGATTGAACCCTTCCTGGTTCACATCAATAATTGTACCCATTTACAAGAAGGGAAACAGACAAGATTGTGCCTGCTATAGGCCAATTTCCCTTCTGGATTCGTCAATAAAGATCCTCGGCAGAGTGATTTTAGTTAAACTGCAAAACTGGGCGGAGGAGGCGGGGGTAATTAGTGATTTACAATTTGGATTTCAAAAAGGCATAGGAACAATAGAGCAGGGATTAAATTTGTTCCTGATTCAGCAGAAACATACTGTGATAAAAAGGGAGCGCCTATATTGTGCATTTGTTGATCTTACATCAGCTTTCGATTGTGTGTCCCATAGTAAATTATGGGACGTGATGTCACAATTGGGCGTGGAAAAGCCGATAATCCAATTCTTAAGGGACCTATATGCAGGAGCATCAGCTGTTGTACGTTTTGGCAAGAAGGGGGAATGTACCAGATCTTTCGGAATAGGTCGTGGAGTGCGCCAGGGGTGCGTACTGGCGCCCTTCCTATTTCTTATCTATATAAATGGTCTGGAAAAGTGCCTGCTGCAAGAGTGTGTGGACATGCCTAAGATCGGAAAGAGATTTATTCCTACACTCTTGTACGCAGATGATGCTGTTTTGATGGCACGCACCCCCATTGCCTTACAAAAAATGTTAACATCCTTTAACCAGTTTATGCTTGATCTTAATTTAAAAATAAACTGTAGTAAGACTTTTTCAATGAACTGTGGCATGCGCACCAAAAAACAAATGAAAACAATGTACATAAATAATGCCCCCTTAGAAAGAACATCTACCTTCCCATATCTTGGAATTTTGTTTCACGAAACTGGTACGTGGTCAAGTGCGGTGAAGGTACGAACGCTCTTGTTCTCTAAAACAATCATGGCATTAAAAAGTTTTACACGTAAATTGGGAATGAAACCAATCAGGGAAATTTTAACTGTGTACAATGCGACGTGTGTATCTGTGGCACTGTATGGAGCTGGCCTCTGGGGTTATACCAATATAAAGTCACTTCAGATAGCCGAAAATAAATTTTTAAAGAACATCCTATCACTTCCAGAGAGTACAGCGAACTCTATATGCCACGATGAGTTGGGGATGCCCTATATTACGGACACAATTAGAGTACAACCCGTCTTACTATGGCATAGAGTATGGACAGTGAACGAATGTGTATTAAACCGAGCTATAATACAGGATGTCTTAAAATTGGGGAGAGCAAATGTTGTTGAATGGCTAAATTACATCAAAACGTTTCTTAATGAAATAGACCGTTCACTTTATTACAATGATCCGCCTTCCATGGTAAATATTTCTAGAAAAGATCTGAAGATACTATGTATGGAATTCCTCAGAAATAGAAGACAGCTTGATGAATCGAATAAAAATACTGTCACTTCTCATCAATTAATTTTAATAAGTGACAAATTACAGCCATATTTAAGTTTATATATGCGCAATTTTGAGAGATTACTTTTGACACGTTTTAGAGCTAACATTGTTTTTAGATTATTTACCTTCCCTGTAATGAATTCATGGTCCAAAGAACTCCCTTTATGTCCCTGTGATGAAATATCTATGCAATCAAATATACATGTTCTATTTTTTTGTAAATTCTATACGCTGCCTCGTAGAAAATTGATCGTCCCCATTTTAAAGGAAATGAATGTGAACAGATGTCGCCTAGCATATCTAGAACTGCAAAAAATGGACAATGTTTTTACTGTGGCTTCATTAATTGAGTATTTTAAACTGGTTTTTAAATTTAGGAAGTCGCTTCGCTTGAACGAACTGTAACAGTGTAAATACTATGTATTGTTTTAATATTCTCCTACATTGATGTAAATACTGTGAACTGTAAATGAAATATGACTGCTGTTGCTTTTATGGTTATACTTTTTAGCCGAATAAAGTACTTTTTGACTTTTGACTTTGACCCGGATGCTATAAGCATCCTGGCAAATGTAAGGAAAACCATAACTATAAAACTTATAGAAAATTGAGTATCATCAAGAGGTGGTACAGTCATATTTGTGGTAGAGGAACATGAATATTGGCAGACAGAGGTATTCTATTCATGGATACATTTTCCAGCAGCAAATGCTGTGACACACGATTTCCACTACTACAAAGCAGAGGAACCTCCAAAGGAATACGTTCCTTTCGAGGACATTGAAATTTCACGAACTAACCAGGAGCATGAGCTCTGGTTTAATGGCGCCCTAAAACATAAAAATCACATTACCATGCTCGGTCCACTAGGTAGACCAGGAACCACATCGCCGGTTCTAGCCAGCTATACACCACATCCTGACATTGAAGAAATGTCAGACCAAGAACCTTTAGGTCAGCTAAAACAATTAATTAAAATACATGGACAATTAGTCCAATATGTCATGCGGACTTTAACAGTCCAACCAGCAATAAAAATTCCACAGCACACCCCTCACAAGGGGAACACAAATAAAATTATACCACAGACTGTACAATCAGTCATTGGCAAATTACCCGCAAAAGGGGAACACATTCCATTCTGGTTAGCTCAGAAAATTACTCAAATAGAGGCTGTATTCCCTGATAGTACACCTCATGAAAAACACAGAATTCTGACAATCTGTCTACCAATGGGGATCGCACCACATGTGGAGGACTGTGACACTTGGAGAACAGTCTTTGCTTCAATATACACAAAAACACATGGTGTTATACCAGACGTACTAAGACAGATTCAAAATGAATACTGTTCAAAGCCTGCTTTAAATCTAGGTATGAAATTACTGAAAGACTTTAAGCAAGTCTTGGCTATACTACTAGCCAACATAAAAGGAGAAGCAGCATCTGTGGCGATCCGCCAAGAATTAAAAGAAACATATATAGCAAACCAACCTTTTGAACTTGCCAAAATAATTGAAAAGTGCAATGAAGAATTAGGTAGAGATATTTTGGGTGGGAAACCACTAAAACCACAACTAACTGAAAATCCTGAAAAAACTTTTATTAAGAATAATTTCATTACTCCAAAAATAGAAGTGGGAGGGTAATAAACAAACCACTCCCAGAGAAAAACAGTTTTAGTCCAGAGAAAGGTCTCCACAACGGAGAGATAGATCTCCAGAACAGGGGGCAGGTCTCCACAATGGGAGCCCTCTGAAAAAAGATACAACCATAGAAATAGGGACAATTTAAGAAAACCTGACAGATATCAAGATAATGATACACGTCCCTCTCGATCTTTTCAGACTTCCTCACAGAAATCATAAAGAAGAGGAAGGTCAGAACATAAAGAATAGCACGTCAAGTCCAAAGACAAAGAACCTGCTCATCAAAGTAAAAAATTACAATTTCCCAGAAAGAAGGTAGCTAGTATTAAAATAAAACATGCCGAGGATCCTGAGGACACAACTCAATAACGGAGAGTGGGCCCAGACATTGCTAGACAGTGCAGCAGAAGTGACCATAGCTCGCAAGATCCTGATGAATCTTCTGGAGACAGTGGTCACGAATGAATACATTCAGGTGGAAACTGCAGACACCAGAGTTAGTGTACCCCATAAATTATATGAAATAACATTATGTATAGAAGGGGACAAAACTAGGAAAATAAGAGGTCTCTTTTGGGAGAATCTATCTAAAGGCTATGATATCCTTCTAGCAGAGAAAGACTGGCCACCAGAGTTTGTCAGGGAGTGCCCACATGGCAAAGAAATGATTATGCCTGCCTTCTCAAATCACATTCCAATTCATAAAAATACACATATGCTAGAAAATGGGCAGTGGCCCAAGCCCCTGCATTATATAAAAATCATGTAGGATGGGATGAGGATTTTCCTCACCATAAAATTCAGTTAAAAAATCAACCTACTGCACAGAGGCAGTATCCTGTTAAGCAAGAAGCTAAAAAACAAGTCAGGGAGATCTTAGATCAACTTGAATACCAGGGGGTGATTGAAACATGCACCTCACAAATGAACAATCCTTTGTTTCCTTTCTCCAAACCAGATGATTCATAACGTCTAGTTTTGGACTGCAGACACCTAAACTCTTGTTGCAAAACATTTGCAGTACAAAATTCACACAGTGCAGCACTAATGAATAACATCGTGTGCAAAAAATATAAAACAACATTAGATATTTCAAATGGTTTCTTCTGTCAAAACATTGCAGCAGAAAGCAGGTATTTGACCGCTTTCTCCAGTATGGGGGCCCAGCGGCAATTTTGTCTTCTCCCCCAGGGATTCAAAAACAGCCCTGGATTATTTTCAGCCAGGGTAACAGAGTTACTACAAATGTATGATGATGAGGCATTATCTTATGTCTATAACATCTATCTCACAGACGATGACCTGGAGACACACTTGAAAAGAGTGAACACCATTATGCTTGGGTTCGCATCCTAAGGGTACAAATTCAACTTTAAAAAATCACGAATCTCCCACCTCGCAGTCCTATTTTTAGGATATGAATTATCAAGTGAAGGCAAAAGCCTAGCAGACAACTTCTTAGAGAAGTGTGCAGTACTCCAAGCACCAAAAACGCTGAAAAACTTACAATCGATTCTAGGTTTCCTGAATTTCAGAAGAACTTACATTCTAAACTACGCAGAAAGGGTTAAACCTCTCTACGAATGAATAAAACCTGATTTCAAACCAATTAATTGGACTCAGAAACACACAGAAATTTTACGATCAATACAAACAGACATGTTAACTAAAACAAAACTGCAAACACGCGCAAACATAAGCAACCTTGTAATCCGAGTCATCCCAGGAAGATGCGGATTCACGTACCTGACCTCTAATGAGGGAGAAACGGTACCAATAGCTTACAAATCACACTTGTACACACAAGCTGAAATAAAATTCATCTCCACTAAAAAAGATTAGAACTGCTGTTCAAACTGCTATAGCAAAAGAAAGAGCCCTAGCTCAAGGGAAGAGCATATCTGTATTAACAGCAGTAAAAGCCCTTGAGGCAGTAACAAGACCGAGCATTCCAAATGCTATGGCATTAGATCCAGATTGGATCCAATGGGTTAATTCTCTTGCTGCAACAGACATGATACACGCATTTGATCCCAAAATGAAAAAACTAGAACATCTAGAATACGAACAGGAATGTCCTCTGCCGATCGAAATTCTGCATCTCGTACATTACGCCTGTGTAATCTACACAGACTCATCTGCACAACATTACGTTGTGGATAAACAAGTCTACAATGCGGCATGCACGATTGTTAAAGGTCGCTGGCGCATAGGTAAATTCAGACCAATGATCACTAAAACTGAATCACTCAGAAACTGTACAGCTGAGCGAGCTGAACTGAAAACTCTAATGATGGCGCTTGAGAATGCCGATCGCGAATTCCCCACACTAATAGTGTGCGATTCGCATTACTGCGTCCAGTCTTACAATAATTCCATGCAGACCTGGATTGAAAATGGTTACAAAAATGAGACAGGTGTCACAATAAAGCATAAAAAAGGGAAACATCCTTTACAACGCAACTTTTACCACGCAGTGCTATTACAACGCAGGTTTTACAACGATAACCATTACAACGCATTGTGCTGGGGGGGCGCTCTAGGATAGGGAATAGATTTAATTTACTATCCAACACCTTCCCTAGTCTCCACGGGGACTGGAGTTGGAATAGTAAATTAAACTATTCACTATCCAGCACCCCAAAGCGCTATGCGTTGTAATGGTATGCATTGTAAAAACTACGTTGTAACAGCATGCGTGGTAAAAGCATGTGTTGTAACGTCATACATCCCATAAAAAACTATGGGAACAAGTAGTTCTTTTACAGAAAGAACTACGAAAGACTCACGTGTCTTCGACGTGATGGCGTTCACGTTGCAGGGAATTCATTGGCTAACACAGCCACAACAGCAGCTGTACAATTAGCTTCCGCAGCTACAAAAAAGCGTTCAAAAAACAAATAGATGGACAAACCATGCTGGCAGTAAAAACCTCATTAAAAGGCGACTATGCGGCATTACCTCTAAATTATCCACTCAATAATACATACATAATTGATGCGAACGCCGTTCCTTTTGTTTAAATCCCTGGATTGGGGGACAGAGTAATTCCAAACAGGAACCGGAGGGCTTACTTGGTTCAAGAAGCACACGTTGGAATGGGTCTGAGGCACCAAGAGATCTTTTAATCTCTAATAGAATTGCAATCAAAATACTGTTGGCCGGGAATGAGCGTGCAAGTTTATAACTTTGCAATGGATTGTCAGGACTGCAATAGAGATCGCAGTTATGAACTGGACCAGATATCTGACTCTAGCACAGTAAGACCAGCCCAGACACCTCTATTAGACAGCATTAGACTATCTATACGCAGACTTCTACACGGAAAAATGCAATCCCATAAATAATAAGACGAGATTCATTTGGATGTGGCCCCAGCGCTCGGCTTACGCCAGAACTGTTATAAAAGATTTGCGAATCTTTATCGGCACATACACAATTGGCATGCTACATTCTGACTAGGGTCCTGCGTTTATCTCTCGACCTTACAAGGAGGCCATGGCCAGCTTGGGCATTGCATTGCGGTACTCTAGTCCATTTCATCCTGAGGGAAATGCGATAGTGGAGAGAAAAAAACGTGACATAAAGCAATCTATAACAGCGAGGGTATTAGGTTCGGGTGATGGGTGGGTCAAACATCTAATAAGTGTCCAACGTAGTCTTAATAATCTGCCAAGACATTCTCTGGGTGGAATCACTCCGTATGAACTTTTGTTTGGTACAAGAATGATAATCGAAGGCCTTGATAGTCAGACTTCAATGGTGGAACAAAAAACCTTTGATATCAAAGATCGTTTGGCCGTTTTAAAGGACTTAAATGAAACAAGAAGAAGTCTAAGTAACACAAAGCTAAAGCCAACGGCCACTGAAGAAAAACCACCTGTCCCAGCAAGACCTGTCTGGATTCCAAAGATTGGGGATCTGGTCAGAGAAAATATCATGGTGAAGAAGAAATTTGGGCCTTTTTACAGAAAAGCAGTTCCTGTCTTGGCAATCAGCGGAACAAGATCAGTAGTACTACCGCCACTTGCTGGTAAAAAGGAGAACAGAGTTGTATCAATCGACCTGGTAAAACCGCAAACATGTGGCCAGTAATAAGTAGTAGGCCCAGTGGACTCCCAAGAAGTAGCAGAAGATCAAATCGTGCTTCAATCCAAGAGGTTCAAACTGAGAGACTAATCACATTTGATAAACCTACAGTGCATAAAGAAGGATTATGCAACAAAGCCATGGAACTTGTGCCTCTTGAAACCCAAATTGCAACAGTTCATCAAGAAATACCAGTCTACAATGATGTAGCCTCTGAACATACAAATCCAAAGATTAATACAAATCCGGAAGCAATTCCAACAATTGACAGAACTGCATCTGGCTACTTTATCAATTTCAATGACTTTTCTGATGATCCAAGTTAACATGAAGACAAGCCAGCAAATAAAACTTTCAAAGAAAAATTAACAGACCTCTTTCATCAACTTGGAGAAACATATCTAATTTCACCATGGATTGAATTGTGGATTGTGTTAGGTGTACTTTTCCTCCTGCTCTGGCTCATTTTGGTTTTAAGCTTGGGAAGAATGATTGATGGAAAATACAGTACAATGGACACAGCAAGTCAGAACATCAACTTGGTTCTAAAGCCTCACAGATCTTCTCACTTCGAAAAAAGCGAACTACCATCAGTGAACATCACAGCCATTCCTATACCTGGTGGTGTAGCATGGGACGCAACTGATTACGACATCTATGGCCCGGTTGAACTCTTGAAATATCTACATCAATTCAAGGTTTCTTTAAGTGACTTTGTATCACCTAGTACTATCTCTAATGATTGGGACTTTCAAAATAGTAATAATATGATGTCAGATTTTACAGAACATGATTATTTAGAAGGTTCATCAGAGTATGAAGAAATGTATTGCTTTAATCATTATGGGCAGCACTATTTGCATAAATCTGCTAATCCTAGAAATATTTTTACTTATAATCAATGGGAACATTGTCCAACAACGCCAAAAGGCAGCTCGAAAACATTTTATGAGAAATTCCCATACTTCTCAGGGTTTAATAACACTGATCCAGAAACGTTTTATTTTAAATCTATGAATAAGACAGGAATGAAACACATGTTGACAAATACTAAACTGATTTATTTTGCAAAATTTTATGAACAATTGTCTACATTTGTTTTTGAATTTTGGAAAAACAACATTGAGACAAAAACTGTCTGGGGTACAAAAGAATGGCAGGTACAAAGTTTAGAATCATTATTCAGAGCCTGCATGATCCCAGAACAAATAATGTTCCTGAATGACACCATTCAACAAACAACCGGTCTTGGCCTAGCTGGGATAAAGGACTTAAACAAAGCGTCTATACCAAAGCCCATACCTGATAGTAATAGCCCTACAATGTGGAGATAAGACGTATCCCATATTTTACACCAAAACAGAACTAATCCTGATTGGAAAGAATGGTTGATCTGGCCCACAGACACTAATAACTGTTAAGATAGATTCCTGGACAAAACACAGGGGTTCAAACAGGACAGGCCAGACCCGAGATATTTCCAGAGAGAACATCCAGGGATAATAACAATATACAGTGTAGGAAAACGATGCCTCGAATGGCTACAGAAATCCACACTACCTGAAATTAAGCAACACTTGACCTTACTTAGAGAAGGTGCTGACTTGCGAGATTTCTTATTGGGACCTCGCAAACAGCGTCAAAAACGTTTCATATACGCCTTAATATATGCTGCTTACAACGAAGCTTGGAAAGTAACGCAAATTGAAACTGCTGAAAAATAAGATAAATTGATCGTATTAATTTGGAAAAATCACTGTCTGTAGTGGACAATGGGTTAATGACTCTGTCCTCCAGAATTTATTCACCGGACAGCATTGTATCATCTGCTATTGATATATATTACAGGATATGCTAATGTTACAACATGGCCAGTCCCAATTACGTTCTATTGTACAGTTAGGCTGGACGTTACAAAATCTCCGTTCAGGCTACGTGCCATGGCATCTAATCAACACAACGTCATTGTTTTCTGTCTTTAACCTTACAGATAAACACATCTCTTTGGCACAGAGAGGGGCAGAATATACGGTGCTGAGCATTGAAAAACTAGAAAGATTACCATTGACAGTCTCCGAGAAACCTGTCCGTGAATGGATAATACATGGCACCATTACAATTCCGATAATGACTTTTCAGTTTCAATATTGCCAAAAGCATATACCAGCGGGCCTGTATGAAAGGTTGGGTAAAGGGTACATCAAGTCAACCTGGAATTTACCTTACACACATAGATGTTGGAGTGGGGGGAAAAAGAGGTATTTCTTAGTGGTAACAACTGTAAAAATTCACTGAGCGGTACACTTCTGTGTCAAGGAATTAACTTACATGGAGTCTGCGAAGGTTCATCAAATAACCTTTCATGCCACCTGTACGGCACCCCTGTTACCCAAATAGAGCCTTTTTTCAGACAACTTTCCAACGGCAGTTACGTTATAATAAGTGACTGTTGTGGCATGGTGCCAGGAACGGCCTATCTCGTCAGTGTAACATCCAGGGTCACTTGCTGTATGCAAGTATTGTATCCAAACAGCAAACCAGACAAGGAGGCAGCAATATGGCCTTAGTTGAATATCTCTTCTATTCGAATTGATACTTTAAGAAGAATGAAGTCCATTCTTTTATAAAGAACTGTGCCTTTAACCTCGTCTAGAGAAACGTATGATCTGCAAGTTGCAAGGACAGCAGCAGAGATACATGCATTATTATCGACCAATTGCCCCGTGCATTTCGTAGAAATGTTAAGTCAAATCTTAAACATGTCAGATACCAGTGGCATCGCACATGTATTTAAGACAATTTTTTCGGGACTGTTAGCACCCTTTGAAGCAGTCCTGAGCATCTTCCCGAATTTCGTGCACTCTGTGTTCGGCGACCTGCCTCTCATCTTGGGACTCGTAGCAGGAATCTTATTTTTGTTCCTTCTGCTCCGATATGGCAAGTCAAGTCACAGGCAAAACTCAGGCTACAATGGAAGAAACGATCCTAGCAATGCAATGGCGAGAGCGGATTACTAAAGTCCTCGGCTTGGCTCGGCTAAGAGATCTGAATACTACCTGGTTTCTTTCGTTCAGACCAATCTGGCAAAATTGCATCCTACCTGTTCTACGATGCCTGCTCTGCAGAGAAGAATGCGTGTTAGACGTCTGTCTCACACTCCCATCAGCAGTACCTATGGATATCGATACTTTGCTTGGTTCTGTAACGGCTCATGCAACGTGTTGTCCCCAGCGGCTACCTATTCTGATGACGGCATTCGTTGAGACCTCACCATTACGATTAGGTGGTGGTGAGGTATGAGATGAAAGCGGCACACTGGTACAACCTTCCGTGACCATTGCTGATCTAGACACCGGTGACGGCAATGCTTCTCACATATGCACTATTTCTACTTTTTTGGACCTGGTCCAACTTTCACCTACTGTTGTAGACGAATTCTTCACCAACCTATCTGAGTTAATGTTCTCTCCTAACAACGAGAATAACTTTTGAAAACGCGAGCACACAGCGTTCCCTGAATTCTGAATTCGGCCTTCAATTTTGATAAACAGAACTTCTAAAAAACACTGGAACTATTTTTTTCCCTACAAGTGAAATTATATTTTTCCCTGTTCCCAAAATATTTACCTTTTTGGCACATGATACTCTGCTTAAAGTAGAACTATTCTTAAAGAACAAGATTTCTATTTTTAGAAACTCTGGAGATAATATTTTGAATTAGCCTCTAGCACATGTACAGCCTTGTATAAATATGTGATGAAATGGTCTCGTCCTTCTCTTCTGTATTAAGAGCCATTTCATGAATGTAAATTTCGTGATTCATTCAATCAAACATTCCGATGTAGAATATATGCATTATCTGAATGATACCTCTGCTTACAAAAACGTACAGTATAATACTCATTTTTCGTGTATATACCATTTCAAATGCATTTTATCTATTTTGGGGTGGGATGGAAAACACATGCATAGATATGTTTAAAGTTGCTTAGTATTTAGTAATAATGGACATTATACGTGGAGTGGGTGTTGTAGACGAATCTAGGACTCTAGTTAAATATTCCCGATTTATGCCCTTATGTGGTTATATTGAATCATATCCTTATATAGGCATAAAAACCATACCCATATTAAGACATAGCCAATGCATTCCAAATACGGCAAGGCTACTCCCATAGACTCCTAGAAAGCACAACGCGTTCTTAAACAAACCAAGCCTCCCGCAGCCCGGGAATTCCCCCTGCTTCTGTATTGATTTGTCCTAGAACTCCTGGAGTCCTGAAAGAACTGCGAGTTCTTTGTGACGTCTTGTGTCCAACCTTACGTCAAACTCGGCACCTTCCAGGTATAAATATACCAGCATCTGCCCTAGCAAAACACACGGTGGTTTGGAGCAGATCGGCTATCTACTTAACCAACGCTCTGCTGTAACGAGTGCCGAAGGAAGCCGACCCTCCCGTTGATGCACTGAGAGAGACGCTGTCTTTTCTCCTGCCGAGAAATCCAGCTCCAGTGTTTCCCTGTCACCCTTGTGGGTTGCTGGGAGATCGAGTCCTAAGAGAGAGATACAAGACCTCCTTTATTCTATAACCAAGGTACGGAGCTGATTAGACCTTAGAGAATTCTTGATTCAGATTCGTGGCAGAAACTATCCCAACTCAATCTAAAACTCATTTACTCCGTCCCATGTGCTAGGCTTAGGTTAGGTACACCGGGGTATGCGTATCTGATAAGCACCAGTTGAGTACGTTTAGTCTTTATTTTTATCATTGTATGTATTTTATCCATTTTAAGTATCTTATGGCTTAGAAACCATATAAATGCTTTTACAGTATTATTTAATAATACTCTTTTTACTGTATGCACTTTACTTTATGACAAGTATTGCTAGTGTAGCAATTCACTTCTCTTGCATGAGAAAGAAGACTGTTCAATAAATAACCTCTTTTATTGGAAAACGCCCGTCTCTCTGTTTCTCTGCACTTCTGGTGAAACCAAGCATACACGATTGACTGAGTAAAATAGCTATCTATTGTTTCCGCGACTCTGGAGATATGCTCCTTGTTCTAGGGGAGCAAAGTTGTCATGTTTATGCAGTTGTCAGAAACGAATCCCTTCTTGTGTACTCAAGAAAGTTTCTAGTGACCTCTGAGCTAGCTGGCATTCATTATTAAGTCTAACATATTCAATAGAGACCTAGTCGACCTCAGTCCTACGTCTAAACTATCGGTTATGTTATTCCAATATGCAGAGCCTATTCGGATTATAGGAACTACACTACAGATTAAGAGACAAAGAATGTGGCATGTTGTTCGATTTAATCAGATAGATTTGATCTGCCTACAGGAAACTCATTTACCTGGGCAAAGAAGCATCTACTAAATATTAAAGATTTTGATCTGTTGGCATGTTCTGCTCAGACGTCTACAGTTAGAGGGGTGGCAATATTGACCAAATCTAGCCTGGGTGGCATCAGACGCTGCCTGGCAGATACCTTGGGGAGGTGGGCAATTGTGGAACTTGAGTTGGGGTTTGGATTGTGTACAGTGTATGGCTCCAATCAGGACAAACCGGAGGTGTTTGATAAGCTCGAGGTAGAATGATTGAACTGGCCATCCCCCCGTATTGTGTGTGGTGATTTTAATATCTCTACAGATCTCACAGATATTAATAGTAATGTAAAGTATGTTGCCAGTAAACCTAAGGTATATAAAGCCCTGTGCTCCTTGATTAAATCACACAGCATGCTGGATGTTTGGGGGTATTAAGAGCACCATAATCCAGGGTTCACCTATTTCTCATACCCCCATATGAAATATAGCAAACTGGATTATTTTCTAATTTATTCTATGGAGGCGTGGAGAGTAGGTATTAAAAAACTATCAAAAATGATTTTCCGATCATAGCCCACTAATTTTATTATATGAAATTGATAAGGCTACTGAATTTAGTTCCAGTTGAACATTTGAGAGGAGATTGCTAGTAAATTCTGATTTCGTCGAACGTTTGAAGAAATGGGCTAAAAACTTCTTTGATATAAATAGGTATAGTGCATCCCGAAATTGTGTATGGGACTCTTTTCAAGGCGGCGTTGAGATGGGAGACGATCAGCTTCTCTGCTAGGCTGAGGAAAGAGGTCTGGGAAGTACACGAGAAATTGGTGGGGCAGTTAGCGGAGGCAGAAGTACAACATTTGAGGGATATTGTAGGTAGAAATGAGGCCGATGATAGTCACCGGAAGATACTGGCTATCAAGGCGGAATTAAATAAGGGAATAGCTCAGAAAAATGTGGATGACTATCAGACACACAGGGGTAGGATGTACGAGACAGGGGAGCAGGCTGGGAAACCTTTGGCATTTAGGATATAGTAGAAATATAATAATGAAGATTCATGAACGAGACCAGGAGTTTGTGGAACCAGAGGAAATCCATAAGGGGTTCAAGAATTTCTATCAAAAACTTTATAAGGAAGAGGATAGGGCAGAGTCTGCCAGTCTAGCGTTTGAAGATTTTGGCCACAATTTGGCTGAGCAGGATAGAGTGGCATTGGATGAGGATCTGGCTTTAAGTGAAGTGGTAGAAGCAGTGCAGGAGCTATCAGCAGGGAAGGCTACAGGGCCGGATAGTATTCCACTCAAGGTATGCAAATGCCTACAGGGTGTGCTAGCTCCCTTGCTGCTAGATCAATTTAATGGCATAATCTGATCTGGGAGACTGCTGGAAAGAAACAAATATTATTGTTTTCCATAAAAAGGGTAAGATCAAGGAGGACCCGGGCTCATATCGTCCGATATCCCTCATAAATACTGACACTAAAAGACTAGGAAGGGTCATTGGCGGTCTAGTCTCCCCGTGGCAGCACAGGTTTACGGATCATATTAGGCGGGCCATCACGTTGTTTGATGTGCAGGCTGCTGCGGGGGGACAGATCGCCATGATCCTTTTGGACGGGGGTAAGGCCTTTGACCGCGTCACGTGGAAATATTTATGGGGCTATTGGAGCGGAGATGCTTTGGCCCTATTATAACAAGTGCTATGAAAGCTATGTATGCCGATCCTCTTGCTAGAATTCATTTAATGGGTGGTAGTTTAGATAAAGTCTTTATATCTCTGGGGATTTGACTGGGGTGCCCATGCTCACCAATTTTATTTGCCCTGTACATCGACCCATTAGTATGAAGGATATTGGGGTGTGAGGGTATTAAGCCAGTGGTTTGTAACAGTATTGAAACCAAGCTGCTGGCATATGCGGACGATCTGGCGATAACAACAATAGATCCAGAGACAGTTATGACTGCTCTTGTAGGGATAACTATGGAATTTGGTGGTTCTTCAGGGTATCTTCTTAATGAAAGCAAGACCCAGATAATTTGTTGGCATGTTAGATACATGGAATCAGCAGTTTATCTAGGGGTTAGGATTAGCTCCATGACTGATAAAATTATCAAAGAGAATTTTTCTCCACTTGTTAAGTCAATGGCGGCAGAGTTAAAAAGAATAGACTGCATACATTTGTCTAAAATAGGGAGAGTTAATGTCCTTAAGATGACCATGCTTCCAAAATACTGTACCTCTTTCGCCTTATCCTGCTTATGGTTGGGGAGGACGTGTTAAGCTCTATTGAGGCAGTTTTTTAAAACCTTTATCTGACAGTATGGGAAAACTAGACGCTATTTGAAATATATTTCTCTGCCGCTGGATAAGGGGGGGCTGGCGGCCCCTAATATTAGGTTTTATCTTGTGGCTTGTCTTTTTGGCCAAATGGCAATACTTTTAGATTGTGCCTCGAATCTGGCCGAATTGGGAACGTAAATCCCCCATCCATCTTTGAATTGCTTTTAGGCAGGGTAGCCATGGGATTGTTATTGCGTAAGACCGACAGACGCTATTATAATAAAAAGCGATATAAAGTACGAGACAGTGTCTGGAGGGTCTGGAAAGTCATTCAGAAATATTTGACAATCCCGAAGCTTAATTACTATACTCCCCTATGAAACTCCAGTATTTTTCCACATTTTAGCATCGAGGGGAGTGTTAAGGAATTAGAAGATTGGGGGATTTATAAGATGGAAATAATTTGATGAATTTTGATGAAATTCAAGGAAAATTTGAAATTCCAGCCAATCAAGGGTTTAAGTTCTTACAAGTGTACCAAACGTTATCAAGTACTAGGCCTTGTATTATCCCTGGAGGTAAAATTAATTTGCTTGAGTATGTGCTGGGAGGGGGTAGTAACATTAATATGATATATAAAGTATTAATTTCAACAATCCAAGATGATCTGGATAAGGTGGAGGCCGCATGGATCTTGAAATTAGGGGATTCGGATGTGGACATTGATAAGATGCTACAATTGGCTGGGAAAGTGTTTTGCTCTACGAATTTGAGAGCCCAACATTATAAGTCGGTGTTTAACTTGTACTTTACACCAGCCAAGGTATTTTGGTGGGGTAAGAGGCAAGACGATAAATGTCCACGGTGCCTCGAAGGGCCTGCTAATTTAGTGCATATGTTTTTCCACTGTAATAAGTTATTTGAGATTTTTGCTCACATTCAAAAACGTTGGGAGGGGCTGTTAGGTGTTAAGTTCTAACTATCCCCTACACTAATGATTTTAGGAATTGATGGCAACCTGAATTTGAATAAGGAAGAGGGAGCCTTTGTTTTTATCAGTGTGGCGGTCTTACGGATTCTGCTGGCTGCAGGCTGGAAGGACACTACGGCCCTCTACTTTCAGATGTGGCTCTCTCAACTCTTGGGGATTCTTAACATCGAATCCTCCCTTTACTCCCAAAGAGGCAGATGAATGAGAGAGTTGGGGCAGAATATCTGGACCCCGCTCAAGGGCTGGAGTGATTCATGTTTATAAATTGGATTATGATAACTTGCTATGTTTCTCTCTATGTATTTTGTCCTTGACTCTGATCCATGTGTGATAAAAGTGTGTATGTAGTTTTTTAAGCCTTTTAATGGTGAACCCCTTACTACTGTTTATATCTTTTTTGCACTGATTCTATTGTGATAATTAATCTCTGTATATTGTGCTATTTATGTATTGTATTGATGATATGTTGCACCAGATATTTAATAAAAAGAAAAAAGAAAGAGGCAAGAAAAGTACAGAAAGTGGCAAAGAAGTGCAGAAAGAGGTTAGAGAAGTAAAGAAAGAGGCAAGAGAAGTGATTAAAGAAGCAAGAGAGATGCAGATAGAGGAAGGCATGTACATAAAAAGGCAAGTGAAGTGCAGAAAGAGACAAGAGAAGTGCAGAAATAAGCAAGAGAGGTGCAGAAAAAAGCAAGAGAGGTGCAGAAAAAGGCAACAGGGTGCAGATTGAAGGAAGAGAGGTGATGAAAGAAGCAGGAGAGGTGCACAAAGAAAGAAGAGAAGTGCAGAAAGAGGCAAGAGGAATGCAGAAAGCACAAGAGAGGTACAGAATGAAGCAAGAGAATTACAGAAAGAAGCGGAAGAGGTGCAGAAAGAAGCGAAAGAGGTACAGAAAAAGCAAGAGAGGTACAGGAAGAGGCAATAGAACTGAGAAAAGAGACAAGAGAAGTGCAGAAAGAGGCCAGAGAGGTGCAGAAAAGTACAAGAGAAGTGCAGAAAGAAGCAAGAGGGTGCAGAAAGAGGCAATAAAAGTGAAGAGAGTTACAAGAGAAGTGCAGCAACAAGCAAGAGAGGTACAGAAAGAAGCAAGAAAAGTGCAGAAAGAGAGACGAGAAGTGGAGAAAGGGGAAAGAGAGTTGCTGAAAGAATCAAGGGAGGTGCAGAAATAATCAATAGAAGTGCAGAAAGCGGATAACATGTACAGAAAGAGGACAGAGAAGTAGTACAGAAAGAGGCAAAGAAGTGCACATAAAGGCAAGAGCAGTGCATAAAAAGGCAAGTGAAGTGCAGAAATAAGCAAGAGAAGTGCAGAAAAAAGCAGGAGGGGTGCATACATAATCAAGAGAGGTGCAGAAAGAAGCAGGAGAAGCAGGAGAAGTGCAGAAAGAAGCAAAAGAGGTACAGAAACGAGCAAGAGAAGTGCAGAAAGAGGCAAGAGAAGTGACAAAGAGGCAAGAAATGTATAGAACGAAGCAAAAAAGGTAGAGAAAGAAGCAAGAGAGGTGTAGTAAGAAGCAATAGCTGTGCCAAAAGAAGCAAGAGAAGTACATAAAGATGACAAAATGTACAGAAAGAGGCAATAGAAGTGCAGAAAGAAATAATAGAGGTACAGAAATAGGAAGAATGTGCATAAAGAGTCAAGGGAAGTGCAGAAAGAATCAATAGAAGTGCAGAAAGAGGATGACATGTACAGAGAGAGGACAGAGAAGTACACAAAGAGGCAAAGAAGTGCACATAAAGGCAAGAGCAGTGCATAAAAAGGCAAGTGAAGTGCAGAAAGAAGCAAGTGAAGTACAGAAAGAAATAATAGAGGTACAGAAATAGGAAGAATGTGCATAAAGAGTCAAGGGAAGTGCAGAAAGAATCAATAGAAGTGCAGAAAGAGGATGACATGTACAGAGAGAGGACAGAGAAGTACACAAAGAGGCAAAGAAGTGCACATAAAGGCAAGAGCAGTGCATAAAAAGGCAAGTGAAGTGCAGAAAGAAGCAAGTGAAGTGCAGAAAGAAGCCAGAGAAGTGCAGAAAAAGCAGGAGGGGTGCATAAATAAGCAAGAAAGGTGCAGGAAGAAGCAGCAGAAGTGCAGAAAGAAGCAAAAGAGTTGCAGAAAGAAGCAAGAGAGGTACATAAACGAGCAAGAGAAATGCAGAAAGAAGCAGAGAAGTGACAAAGAGGCAATACATTTATAGAATGAAGCAAGAGAGGTGGAGAAAGAAGCAAGAGATGTGTAGAAAGAAGCAATAGATGTGCTGAAAAAAGCAGGAGAAGTACATAACGAGTACACAATGTACAGGAAGAGGCAATAGAAGGGCAGAAAGAAGAAATAGAGGTACAGAAATAGGAAGAATGTGCGTAAAGAGGCAAGAAGGATGCAGAAAGAGGCAAGAGAAATGTATTTTATTTATTTATAAAGTTTTATATAGCGCTAAACAAGATCCAGAGGGATAACAGAGTGCTTTACAATAAGATGAGAGGAAGGACAAAAGCAATATCTATAGCAATATCCACAAGAGGAAGGGAGAGAAAGAATATACAATGCAAAATAAAACCAGGAGGGTAATACAATAAAACATGAGTAGGCGGGCAGCAAGGGTGAAACACAGTGTACAATAAGGGAGAGCTACCTCAATAGTCAGAACAAAATAGGAACAAAGTCAGCGGGTGCAATGTCAATGGGCCCGTGAGTCTAACCCTATTAGGGTATGAATTGGTTCATTAGGAATCTTTTGGCTTTCACTTTGAATGCCGCTAATGAGGAGATTTTGCAAACTTCCATGGGAGAGTTCCAAATCTTAGGGGCAGCTCCGGAGAAAGCTTGGTGACAACTTCTCTTTTTCTTAAGGATGAGTGGTTTCAAGAGGAGAGTAGAGGTGCTTCTTGAAGCTCCTATACCACAGGATAGTTTAAGTTTTTGCGCAAGGTACGTAGTAGTATTAAGGTGAAGGGATTAGTGTGTAAGAACAGCAATCTTTAATTGAATTTGTGCTCAGAAGGGCAGCCAATTGAGCGATTTTAGAACTGGGTATATATGATCTTTTCGCTTGGTATCTGTAACCAGTCTAGCAGAGGGGAGCAAGAGCAGGCGGACGCATGTTCTCGTACAATGCCTCCATCTTATGGAACTCTCTCCTGCCCAAGCTCAGATCCATTCCTGACCATCTAACTTTAAGGAAACAACTAATAACATGGTTATTCCAGAACATGCAGTAAAGACTCCTTCTCTAAGTCTGTCGCTTTGACATCGCTGGGATGCCTATGTGTAGCCATGCGCTCAACAAGAATTGATTAATAATAATTAATAATAATTGGGCCTGAGTAGGGTGACCAGATCATGCGATCCAAAAAACGGGACACTTTGCAAAAATAGAGAAAGGACTACAAATTTACATCAATAAAGTGGCAAAGAATGACAGCCCTCATCCCCATAAAAACACAGAAGAGACAATAAGAAAAGAAATAAAATTAATTTTTTAAAACCAGCATCATACCTCTTAATGAAATTGCTTACTCATAACAGCTGCTTACTAACCCTGCTTTGAGACACCTAACCAAAATCTGCCAGGACAACTGTTGAAAAACCAGGATCGTCCAGGCAAATCCGGGAAGCGTGGTCACCCTAGGCCTAAGGTGATTCAGAGAATGGCGCGTGGGACACCTGGATCCAAGAACTTGTGGCAATGGAGATTTTTGTTGTCTCAGCCTCAAGGTTACAATGATGATGCACAAAGCAGGAGTTAGGGGACAAAGCAGTGACTATTTCAGGTATACTCAGTGGTGTAATCCAATTATTCATTCCACATAAAAATTACACAAACAACATTAAAACAGAAGAAGGCGCCTTCTTCTGTTGTAATGTCGTTTGTGTCATTTTTTGTATCACTATCACTATCACTGTGATGTCTTCTAAAGCTTGCCTTGTGATTTAGTTGTGTATGGTATGCTTGACGCTTGTGAGGATGTGTGGAGCTATCAGATGGATGAATTAAATGTATGGATAATTTTGGTTTTCGGGCTCACTGTATATATGATATATGTTTATTGATGATTTGTATATATAGAATGAATAATTTGATGACACCACTGTGCAATGTATATTCTTTTTCTGTTTTACAATAAAAGCAAATAATGTTTACAAAATAACCTTTGCTTTGGGACAATGTTGATGTTTATTAATTGAAGGATTTATTACCTATGTACCATTGTGTTACCAAGGAGAGGTTATTGTTCTTATCGGACAGCTTTTGTTCAATTGCCGATCTAAATAATGAGGTTCTTCATTGTACCTGTTTCGTAGGCAACAACCAGAACCTCCATCGCTGAACTGGAACAGGAAATCTCCAGGAACTCTGTGACGGGAGGCGAGTAAACCCTTGAGCCGAAGGAGGACTCGGGAGCAGGAGAAAACAGGTAAGCAGGAGCAGGATTTCGTATGCGGGTCCTGGGGCTGGAAAGCTGGAGAAGTGTTGAAGAGTGGGAAGCAGGTTGAGTGGGATCAGGTTGCAGAGAAGTCCGGAGCACTGTCGATGACGCTATTAAGCGAACCACCGTCACGCGCTTTGATGGGGCTTTAAATAGATGCGGGCAGGAATGACGTTCAGGAGCTGCACGTGGCAGTTAGTTGAATGCTGCCACAGTGAAAACCATGTGAGATGGTCTCTGGATGACAAAAGGAAAATATCACACAACAAACATTGCTACCTACAAATGCAGCATGTCAGTGAAAACGTGTAACAGCATCTTAACTTATACATAATGGATACACATTGAACAACTATACTTTGTAGATCTTGCCCCAAAATAACCTAAGTTAAGGCATATGAATCAGCTTTTCCTCTCACATGTGGCATGTGTCCACCTCTCAGCAATCCCACTGTGTTGGGCTTACTGGAAGTAAGAGGTAGGCTAGTTGACCACTAAGGACCCCCAGCAGTGAAGGGGACTTCAATCCCCATCCAAGAGCGCACCAGGAAGCTTGTTCGCAGAGTGGTGAGCAAAGGGGTCGTGGCCTGCTATGAGAACTTATCAATCCTGTTCTGTTGGACTCACTGGAGGTAATAGGAGGGGTAGTTGGCCACAAGGTTGTTCTTGGGGCCAACTAAATATCTTGTTACCTCCAGTAAGTCCTACACAGTGGGATTGCTAAGACGTCTTTGGAGTCCAAGCCCCCCCTCTCTACCACTCTGAAAATGTGTCTAGCAGACAACGGGTTTGGGGATCGCTTAGAGCTGTGTTGGAGTCGCGACTCAAAAATCAGGACATTGGAGGAGTCATCCTGGGGGTGGTGGTCCCCAGGGCCATCGATGGCCAGGAGTGATTGCCCCTGGGACCTGGACCACCCTCATCTGGATTCACACACCCAGAGTGACTTTGCCAATTAAAAAACAGAAATGCTTCTTTTGGGCCTGGGATCCTTGTTGGACCCCCTGAGCAGGCCTAGGGGGTCAGGGTGTTACTACCATGACCCCTTTATTCTTTTTCTACCTTTATTTTGATTTTTTATTCTGACTTGCTAGCAGAGAAACACAATGGCTGCCAACACTTCCTGGTTTGGAGTTTTGGCAGCCAATCAGAATAAAGCTCGTGCTCTGGAGGGTTTGTGAATCCTTCTCGATACTCAGATACCAATATTTATATTTTTTTAATTTCTCAGCAACTACTGAACAGATTTACACCATTTAGAAAAATCACGCTTCTAGACCAAGACCTATCTTTTGCCAAATTTGGTCTAATTCCGTTCAGCAGTTCGAGCTGTAGCCTGTTTCAAAATTCCTATGGAAATTAACAAGGAGAAAATGCATTTAGGGACCCCCTTTTTTCTCAGTCTCACTTGAACAAATCATCCCCAATATTTCAAGACAAGAGCTGACTTGAGTGAACAGTTACTTTTGAAAATTTCATTGAACATTCGTCAAACGGCGCCAAAGATATTGGCAAATCAAAAATTATTTTCCTACGGATAATAGTTCCTAACTATAACTAGCTACTGGCAACACCATCAGTAGGATATATATATATTACCTACTGACAGTCGCCAGTAGGTAGTTATAGTTAGGACCTAGTTTCCATTGGAAATCCGCAACATTCTATTGGGAATAACTTTGGCGCCGGTGGACGAATTTTCGCGAATTTCTCAAATTAGATGGCCCGCTCCGCTCTGCTCCTTCCCTGAAAGTTTGGGGGGGATTCGTCAAGCGGGGGCCGAGATAAAAGGGGGGTCCCAAAACGTGTTTTCCCCATGTTAATTTCCATAGGGCAATTGGACTCACTTTTAGCCCGAACGGCTGAATGGATTCCCACCAAACTTGGCAAAATTGTAGGGACTGGTAGCCCGATGTGCCTTTGCTATGTCTCAAGATATGTGCTCCAGAGGATTTTGAGTAATTTAGGTTAAAAAAAATATATATATCTATAAGCGCGCCCCGGTAGGCGCACCGGGGCGCGTACTAGCGCGTAATGCGAGTTCGCGCGCGGAAAGCTGATTGGCTCTCGGGTGTCTATCAACATTCCAAGCAGTCCGGTGCGGCCGCCATCTTGTGTCTCGGTAGGATCGAGACACAAGAGGTGGCATAAACAAAGGGGGAAATGACCAAAAGGGGGCAGGGTAGACCCCCCCTGACCCCCTAGGTTTGATGTGTGGGCCATAAAAGGGCCCTGCGGAGCAAAAAAAGTTATTGTGGTATATGGAATCTATACTATAGTCTGTCAGGAAAGCAGAAACAACATGGAGGCAGGAGATGAAAAAGAGATGTCAAATACACATTGGAGATAATATAGTGGGAGAAAGGAAGTAACTATGAGCAAAATTACTATGTAACATAAAAAAGTTGCACAGTATACTATAAGTCTCACTTTATATTATATTCATTTTGGTACTATTTCATGATTTACATATAAAAAAAGAATAATGTCTCGAACAATTTTTAATTATTAAATACAAATTTATTGCTGTGATTTTTCAAAATTTAACAGAACTTCCAACATTATATCGTCAGGAATGTCTTCATTTGGATTCCATGATTCCATTTCTTCCACACAATTAAGTAACTCTTGGTCCAGAGACTGGTCCTAAAAGTCTAAATCATCAATCTCTTCCTCAGGATTGTTCTCCAGATCAATTTCGAATGAAATATTAAATTTCTTTTGTTCTCCTTCCATTTTCTTGCTGTAAATTGCATAAAAAATAAATATATCAGTAGAGATAGGGAACTGTTGGGTTTAAGTTCAGACAGGTACTTGTGAGTTTTTAACAGTGAAGTTATCTTTGGGCAGTGTATGGTATCAAGCAGGAAGTAGAAATATAAAAAAGTGTATCTGAAGAAGCCTAAGAAAATTCATAATTATACCAGAGAAGCCTAAGTCAATCTATAACTATAACAGAGAAGCTAATCTGAATCTATAACTATAACAGAGGGACAGTAAATAACTATCAGAAAACGTTTTTACAAATTAACTTAAAGTGCCCCTTACAAATTAACAACTTACCTTATAGAAAGGTGATGAAGATAAATGAGAAAATCCTTTAAAGATGTACCTCAGGTAGTTGTAGTCAAAATGGCCGTGTTTCCCTCTCATTTTTCATTTATATTCATGTACATAACCAATCAAATGTCAGGAAATAAAAGTAGAAAATGAAAGTAACATTTTAATTGGTTGTAAATTCTAACACTTCATATGTGTTTTTGTCATGTAATTTACCTCAGGATATTTAGACAGGGCTACAGCCCAAATGGCTCAAAGGAATTCCACCAAATTTGGGAAAATGGTAGGGACTGGTATGTAGTAGGGCCTATTCTATATTTGGTGAAAGTCTCTCCAGTGGTTTTTATGTAAATTAACTTTTAAACATTTTTGGGAGCGCTTACCGGTGCGCGCCCCGGTACGCGTACCGGCAGCGCTACGGGAGTCCTCCATCTTGTGTTTCGGTAGATTTGAGACACAAGATGGAGGACAAACAACATTGGGAATGGGAAAAAGGTAGACACCCCCTGACCCCCTTGGTTTTCTGAGAGGGGCTTAGGAGGCCCATATAGGCCCAAAAAAAAAAAGAAATTTATTTTTCGCGGGGGGAGCGCCCGGTACGCGTTCCAGGGAGCGTACCGGGGAGCGTACTTTGGTGAAAAACAGTGAAAAAAGTTAGAGTAAAGTAATCATTTTGAGTGATCAGATGTAGGGTAGCCCTGAAAAGAGCTTTTGGGTTCTGTGGCTGATTTAGGTACCTACAAGTAGGTTCCAATGCACAGTCTTAAATTCAGGAGGAATATTCTATTCCCCTCATCTGAGAAGTGCACACCATCTCCTCTGTAGATATCTTGCATGTTGTAACTCAAGTTATTGTTGTATATTGAACCCATTCCATAGTCTCTCATGTAAGCAGAAACAGATTTATTCACATGTTTCCGTGCTTTCTCAAATTGTGGACAAAATTGGTTGGACCACTTCCACTTCTGTCTTTAGCATATATTGGAATATACCAAAGCAGTTTGTGGAAAAAGTGTCATCAATTGCCCAAAGGTGTCCTTTAAAAGCAGTTCCAGACCTACCCCAGTCAAAGTGCCTAGGTCATTTCCACCACAGTGCAAAATTATGAGGTCAGGGTGTGGCAGATGGTGAAAGGTTTTCACCAATGATATCAATTGATGACATCTCAATCCTCTCTGACCAATCCACTTGATGTCTACATTTGGTAAATCAAGGTTGTGAAAATTTCTGATAGCTGCATACCTTTGAGCCCAGTGGATGTAGCTATGTCCAATAATCCAGACAGAATACATGGTGAGAGGAGGTTCTGGTGCAGTCAGATGAAGTGTTGGAATGAAATGGCAGTTGGAACAGTAGGAGTTTAAAAAAAAACTGTGGAGTTTCAGTGCTCTGATTGGTGGATTCAGATAGTTGAAAACGGAAAGTTAGGGTGCATGCTTCTGTTCTGTGAAAGATGTAATTTGAATGGTTAAGAAAAAGTCATTTAAAGAAACATTGCACTGCATAAGCTGGTGTATTGAGAGGTCAAAAATCCTTGCTGAGTTCATTTGCAACATTGTAGAATAAACTTTTAAACCTGAGAGTTCAGTGAGGAGGGAGTTGCTATGGTAACAGGTAGAAAGGGCTGAGGGGGGGAAGGGTGTTGGTTTGAAAATTGAGAGGGAAGAGTTTTAATTGGTTAACATGAGGGATATGTGTGTAGAATTAGAGGTTCTCTGTGCCATTCATGGTTGCAGTGCCTGGAGTGCATACCTTTTGCTTTGCTAAAGAAATATTGGTGTGTGTGTCTGACACTGTTCTCAATCTCCCAAAGCATTTGTAAAGGTGAGTAATGATTCATTTAATATAGATAGAGACTTGTATACTCTATGGAGAAGATTTGGAAGCAAAATGTGTTTTTTTTAATGTTGCTTTGTGTCATGTTTTTTGATAATGCTTGGTAAAAAGTTTTTGCTGCATAGAGGAATTGCATTTTGTAAAATTGTGAAGTTTCAGTAGTGACATGGAATGCTTGTACATAGGACCTGTGCTGTGTTTCGTAAATGTGATGTAAAAAACGATTTTGGGGAAAATGAATTGCGTTTACATTTTTTAGAAGGAATAAATAGTGTCTGCATGATTAAATAAATATATTTGAACCTTTCACAATCATGTCACCTGTGTTATCTCAGATTATGTGACACAAGGGATTGTACAGAGTTCCCCTAGTAAAGGTCTATAAACGAGTCTCGCTCTCAGTGAAGGTGGTGGAGAGGAGGGAGCCAAAGGGTCCCTTTTCGGAACTAAGAAACCTCATACAACTGCAAGGCTGGATGACATATTTCGTTCAGCCCTTTGTGATGTTGTTTGCATCATCGGCTTCCTGCTCCTGCGTCAAGCCGGCGCTGCAATGCCTGACGGGTAACACTATGTGTTACTCTCTGTCGGAGTTCTTTTGTTCCTTGCCGTGATGTTTTGGTCTGTGAGGTACAAAAAATAGGTGAAGTAGTGAGCGGAATGTGGGTTAAAATAAGTTAGGTAGTCCACTAAGAACACTTTAATGGTGTGGCTAGCTACTTGTTTAAAAAGTGAAAAGAGGGGTATAGAGGACCAAGGTAACCATTAGTACGGCCTCATTTCAACCCTCCAACATGGTCAGATTAGGAAGCAGATTGAGCTTCTTTCTTGTTGGTTTGTGTCATGTTTTGGGATAATGCTTGGTATCAACATTTGCAAGATAGAGGAATTGTATTTTGTGAAATAGTACGGTTTCAGTAGTGAAATTGAATCCTTGTACATAGGACCTGCGGTCTGCTTCTAAAATGTTATTTAAAAAACGATTTTGGGGCAAATGAATGGCTTTTACACGTTTGAGAAGGAATAAATAGTGTCTGCATGACTAAATAAATATATTTGAACCTTTCACAATCATGTCACCTGTGTTACCTCAGATTAGGAAGCAGATTGAGCTTCTTTATTGTTGGTTTGTGTCATGTTTTTTGATAATGCTTGGTATGAACATTTGCAAGATAGAGGATTTGTATTTTGTGAAATGTTGAGGTTTCAGTAGTGAAATTGAATCCTTGTACATAGGACCTGCGGTCTGCTTCTAAAATGTTATTTAAAAAACGATTTTGGGGCAAATGATTGGCTTTTACATTTCTGAGAAGTAATAAATAGTGTCTGCATGATTAAATAAATATATTTGAAGCTTTCACAATGATGTCACCTGTGTTACTTCAGATTACGAAGCAGATTGAGCTTTTTTCTTGTTGAATTGTGTCATGGTTTTCGATAATGCTTGGTATCAATGTTTGCAAGAGAGAGGAAATGTATTTTGTAAAATAGTGAGGTTTCAGTAGTGAAATGGAATGCTTGTACATAGGACCTGCGGTCTGTTTCTTAAATCTTATTTGAAAAACGATTTTTGGGCAAATGAATAGCTTTTACATTTTTGACTAAGAATAAATAGTGTCTGCATGATTAAATAAATATATTTGAACCTTTCACAATCATGTCACCTGTGTTACCTCAGATTAGGAAGCAGATTGAGCTTCTTTTTTGTTGGTTTATGTCATGTTTTTGATAATGCTTGGTATCAACATTTCCTAGATAGAAGAATTGTATTTTGAAAAATAGTGAGGTTTCAGTAGTGAAATGGAATGCTTGTACATATGACCTGCGCTCTGTTTCGTAAATGTTATTGAAAACACGATTTTGGAGCAAATGAATGGCTTTTACATTTTTGAGAAGGAATAAATAGTGTCTGCAAGATTAAAGAAATATATTTGAACCTTTTACAATCATGTCACCTGTGTTTCCTCAAATTAGGAAGTAGATTGTGCAGATGAGGTGAGGTATGTCCAGGGGTGCAAAGGAGGTAAGGCCTGTGTCCATGAGTGCAGTGGAAAGGACTCACCTCCTCTGACCCTTGGACAAGACTCACCTCCTCTGTGCCCCCTGGACAGGCCTTAATGTATTGGGTATAATTGATGGTAATAGGGTGCAGATGAGGTGAGGTGTGTCCAGGGGTGTAGATGAGCTGAGGCCTGTCTAGGGGTGCAGATGAGGTGAGGTCTGTTCAAGGTTGCAGACAAGGTGAGGATTGTCCAGGGGTGTAGAGGAGGTGAGGCCTGTGTTCAAGAGTGTAGTGGGAGAGTGGCCTGTCCAGGGGTGCAAAGGAGGTGAGGCCTGTGTCTAAGAGTGCAGTGGGGGAAAGGCTTCATGAAGTCCAGCCCACTGCACTCTTAGACACAGGCCTCACCACCTCTGCTTCCCAGGACACGCGTCTCTCCCACTACACTCTTGAACACAGGCCTCACCTCCTCTGTACTCCTGGACAATCCTCACCTCATCTGCAACCTTAAATCGTTTTTTAAACAGGCCTAAATGTATTGGGTATAATTGATGGTAACAGGGTGCAGATGAGGTGAGGCCTGTCCAGGGGTGTACATGAGGTGAGGTCTGTCCAGGGGTCCAATTCATGTGCCCTAAATCGATTTTTAATTAATATTTAAAAAACAGAGCACAGGTCATATATAGAAGCATTTCATTGCACTACTGAAACCTCATTTTTTCACAAAATACAATTCCTCTATGTAGTAACATTTCTTTACCAAGTATCATTAGGAAATATGATACAAAGGAAGAATAAAAAAGCTTAATCTGCTTCCTAATCTTAGAAAACACAGCTGACATGTTTGTGAAAAGTGCAGGTATAACTATTTAATCATGCAAACACTTTCTAATCCTTCTGAAAAATGGTAAAGCCATTTATTTCCCCTTTAATCGTTTTTATATTAACATTAAAAAAGATGAGCACAGGTCATATGTACAAGCATTCCATTTCTCTACTGAAACTTCAGTTTTTTACAAAATACAATTCCTCTATGCAGCAGACATTTTTTACCAAGCATTAACAAAAAAAATAACAGAAAGCAACAATAAAAAAACACAATCTGATTGATAATATGAGGAAACACACCTGACATGATTGCGTGAGGTGCAGAGGAAGTGAGGAAAGTCGAAATGGCTTTCATGATTGTGAAAGTTGCTGAGGAGGTGAGGCCTGTGTCTAAGAGTGCAGTGGGGGAGAGGCTTTATAAAGTCCTGTCCACTGTACTCTTGAACACAGGCCTCACCTCCTCTGCTCCCCTGGACAGGTCTCACCTCATCTGCACTCCTGGTTAGGCCTCACCTTATCTGCATCCTGTTACCATCAATTATACCCAATACATTGAGGCCTGTCCAGGGTCCACGGAGGAGGTGAGGCTTGTTCAAGGGTCAGAGGAGGTGAGTCCTGTCCAATGCACTCTTGGACACAGGTGTTACCTCCTCTGCACCCCTGGACAGGCCTCCCCTCATGTGCTCAATGTACTTACTAATCTGAGAAAACACAGGTGACATGATTGTGAAATGTGCTATTATATATTTTTTAAATCATGTAGATACTATATAATCCTTGTCAATAATGTAAAACCAATTCATGTGCCCGAAATCTTTTTTTAGAATAACATTTAAAAAACAGAGAAAAGGTCATATGTATAAGCATTTCATTACACTACTGAAGCCTCTCTCATTTAAAAAATACAATTCCTTTATGCACCAACATTTCTTTACCAAGTGTTATCAAGAATGTATAAGTCTCTCTTATATTCTCTTCCTGACTTACTCTATTTTTCCAAGAGTCCCCTTCTAATACCCTCTCTCTGACTTATTCCTTTTTACATACTGACTCTGTGTTATACTCTCTTACACTTTCTCTTTGACTTACTTTCTCTTACACCCCATCTCTGATTACTCCTTGTTACATCCTCTCTCTGTTTTACTTCCTCTTACACCCTCTCTCAAACTTACTCTCTCTCTCTACCTTTTACAGCCTCTCTCTGTTTTAGTCTCTTTTACATTCTATCACCTTCTAACACCCTCTCTCTGTCTTACATCGTTTTACACCCTCTCTCTGTCTTACACCCTGTTACATCCTTTTTCTGACTTACTCCCTTTGTCCCTTTCTTTGACTGACTCCCTCTCCCTATTACATCCTTTTTCTGTCTTACAACATATTATACACTCTTTCTGTCTTACTCCTTCTCTATGTTTTACTCCCTCTACCTGTTTATTTGTCTGACTCTCTCTGTCTTTTTGTGTTACTCCCTCTAGCTCTTTTTCTCTGTTTTACTCCTAGTTACGTAGCTGCTGTGATATAAACTTAGATATGTTGTAAACTAGTGTTTATATCGTTTGCTTATTGTCATTGCTTTGTTGTTTGGTAAAAGTGGTCTATAATGTGTTATTTTTTTCTTTAACACAGATTGAAATCAATATTTCAATAGTAAGGAAATATGCCCTCAAGGCAGAGAAAAAGAAAAGATGCCAAGCGAAAAAAATCAAAAACAGCAATGGAATTAAAGCACTCCTCTACAACAAATACTTCAAAAAACAGGAAAAAATCTCCTGGTAAGACAACTAAGTCTTTCTTTCGGAACATATGTAGATAAAAAATAAATGTTGATGAGAATGTGAATATACAGAAGGAGAGAGCAAATTTGAAAAGGAAGGAGAGGCCCCCCAAAAATGTTACTACTGGAGCAGGAGAGAATAATATGTATAGGAATAGAAGGCAAAACCAATGTAGGGACATTCGTAAACGAATGTTTCGCAAAAGGGTGGTTTTAAATTTGTTAAAAAATAATAAAAAAGGTAAACAGAGAGCTGCTTTTTATAAGAAAAAGAAAAGTGTAGAGAAGATTGTTGATCAGGCTTTTGAAGTTAAGAAAAAATTATTTATTTTGTAATCAATAGAATTAGGACACTTAACAAGACAATTGATGTTTTCAAATCAAATAGTAGATGCAAAAGAGTAATTAATCGGACTAGTTTTTGTAAAGTTTTTTTTGGATAATGGATGCATAGTTCAAGTTGTGAGCCATTTTTTAATGAGGAGAGTTATTTCCAGGAGAATGATTTGGTGCATGCAGTTGACACCAGTGGTCGAGCATATGAGGTGAAAGACGGTTGTCCGATTGAAAAAGAGAAACTTGTGCCTAGAGATGCAGAAGAGGTGTTAACTGATGAGGTTTTAGGGAGACGTACTAAGGGTCTAGTGTACACTTGGAAGTGTAGTAGTATTTGTAGTGTGCGACAGGAATCAATCGATTTGCTTCGTAATTTCTTACCTACATATAGTAAGAAAAGTCTGAAACAGAAAATGAAGACGTTGCAAGACTTAGATCCTTGCAGAGTGAGAGAAAACACAGGTTTGCAAGGGCATTCACTGGCTTGTCTTTCTAGAAAAGTATGTCAGAGTGTTTTTCATCATTTCAGGATGTTAGCAGTGCATCATAACAAAATGAGGAAATTAGTGAGAAGGTTGTATTATGCATAAAGTCCAGCACTTAAGCTTAAACAATGAAACAGTGCTCTTTTGCATGGAACTAAATTAGATGTGAAGAAGATTTGTGAAGAAATTGAGATTTGTTATTTTGCGTGAAAAAGAGGACAGTGTAGAAATTGACACAGTAAAAGAAGGTAATGTGGAAGACAATGTACAGATTTCAAGTACAGAAAAGTCTGACCAGGAAATTATCAAGTTTAAGATGAAATCAAGTGAAAGGCCTAATTTTACTTGTGTGAGTTGTCGATGGACTCATTATGAGATTCAGACTAGGTTAGTTGATTTATATGTAAAAAGCGAAAAGGTAAATAATAATGAGCGGAAGGATTTTGCAACTAATATGTTGATAGGAAATTGTTTTGATTTGGGTTCTGATCAGCGTATTTGTAAATATTGTTATAATAAATTAAATGAAAACAGAATGCCTGCTAGAGCTGTTCATAATAATCTTGAGTTGGTAGACATTCCTCCTGTATTGATGGATTTAAATACATATGAATCTATTTTAATTCAATGTGTGCATCCTTTTCAGGCTATTGTTCGCATGGAGCCTAATATAGGGAAATTGCCTCTTTCAGATTTACAGAGAGGGTTAAAGGGAAGAGTTGTTTATTTGCCTCTAGATTTCAAGAAAAATATTGATACAATTGGTGTAGAAAAAGTGGAAGAGGAACCTCTGGTTATTCTAGTTAATGGGGTTCCGACAAAGAGTAAGAAAATCTGGCAAGATTTAGTGGATGTTAGGAATGCCAAAAAGGCAAAGTTGTATTTGGTTGAAAAACAATGAGTTCTACAAACATGTATGTTTTGGAGCAGAGGAAACAGTTGCAGAAGAAGACAGTGATTGTTCAGCCGGCCAAATTGAAGAAGTGAAGAAATATATGAACATTATACTGTTCATCCTTTGCATTCCAAAGAAGTAATGGGGAATGCAATTGACTTGTTTCAAATGAAAGCAGCA
Source organism: Lissotriton helveticus (assembly GCF_964261635.1). Lineage (NCBI taxonomy): Eukaryota > Metazoa > Chordata > Amphibia > Caudata > Salamandridae > Lissotriton > Lissotriton helveticus. Next base: position 121,614,155 of record NC_136064.1, read on the forward strand.
AAAGGAAGTCCCATTAGTGTATGGGAAGAAAGTTTGGAAGCTCGTTGTTTTCCACAGTTATTTCCAACAGGTCAAGGTGGACGATATGACGATCGACCACTTCAAATTCCTGCATCTGAATACCGGACTTTAAGATTATATGCTGAAGATCCAAGGTTTTGTCAATGCATTCCGTATTTGTTTCATCTACTGTATGAAAGTGACTTGTCTGGGCCTTCTTATGCAGTGAACCATATACTGAAAAGTGGACCACATCTGCAAAATGTTTCGGCGAGTGACTTTATGGAGAAAGTCAATCTGCAAGACCGTATTTTGGAATCTCAGCTAATCAATCTCATGGCATGTCAACGTGGTACAAACGAGTATTGGTTCCGTCGTCATGGGGAATTGAAATGTATGCTAAGAAACTTAGGAACTCCTACATGGTTCTTCACTCTTAGCTGTGCTGAGTATGCATGGGACGACTTACTTCAATTTCTACAAGGGGCAAACGCAAACATACAAAATATAGTATTCAAAACACCTGGAGAACTGTGTTCTTTGGATCCAGTGAATGTATGCAGATATTTCAATCATAGATTTGAAGCTATGATGTCTTTTATTACCAACAAAAAAAATCCTCCCCTTGGAGAGGTTTTGGATTTCTTTTGGAGAAAGGAGTATCAAGCGATAGGTGCTCCTCACATACATATGTTGTTGTGGATTAATATACATAAAAAAATAGTATTACATAATATATACAATATAAGATTTATTATAAAAATATTATATTTCATAGCTATCGAAATTAGCTATTAAAAAACCTATGAAATTCACTGAAAAAAACATAGGTTTGAGGCCCTATATATAGTTAGGAATTAGCATTTACAAAACCTATGAAATTCACTGAAAAAAACCATAGGTTTCACTCCAGTTATAGTTAGGATTTAGCATTTAAAAAACCTATGAAATTCACTGAAAAAAACATAGGTTTCACACCAGTTATAGTTAGGAATTAGCATTTAAAAAACCTATTAAATTCACTCAAAAAACTATAGGTTTCACACCAGTTATAGTTAGCTGGAAGTTTTACTCGCATAAAACCATTGAAATTCCCATTTTATAGTTAGTTCGACTCACTATAGATTGCGCGTGCAATGCACTGCTGATGACATCACATATTACATCACTCATGACATGGTCAGTGACATCACTAATGACATCACTGATGACACCATCCTTGTGACAGAGTGACAGACCTCCTTTCACTGTAATGTAACCCTTGAAACACATATTCAATAATAGAAAGTAAAATTTTCAAAAAATGGAGATACCCATACCAGTTACGACAACCAATTCAATAATTCCACCTTCTATATACACATCCACTCATTCACCAACAGTTCTATATAGTCACTCATACATATACTCACTCATCATATGTAGTGATACACCTATACATCCTGTTACACACCGACATTCATCCAAAAGATACCCTCACACATACTCACACATGCAAATAAACTATTGAACATCCATTTATTTGCATATACATCTATACACGCACTACCACCTTACTTCTAAGGAAACTTACACATACTTACTCTCTTAAACAATCACTTATAGAAACACATACTTATTTAAACAGGAACTCTTACACTCCCTCACTCTCACATATACTAACTTATATACATCAATATTCACACATACTACATTAAAACATATGTAGTTACTGATAAAGACACTAGTGAGACAGTCATTCACTCACTAACACACACATATACACACTCATCCACCCATACAGTCCTGCACATATGCTGTCTTCAAAACACATACAAAGAGAGAGTCAGTCATTCATGCATCTATGTGCTAAGTAATACCCCTACCAAACCATACAAACACTCATACTGATACTAAGAAAAACATCTAATAACCCATATACATACACATGTAGCTACTCACCAACCCATGCAGCCACTTATACACAAAGTGAAACACTAATACATATATTTAAATATTTAAACATTGCTCTCTAATATATGTATTCACTAAGATACACTTAATAAACCAGTTAACCAATCAATGTATTTTAAAAAAACATCCATGTAAACACGTATTTAAACATTTATTCTTCCATCAACTTTTACATATAGTAAAGTAAAGTCCACATTTGTAAAGCGTACAATCACCCGTAAGGGTCTCTAGGCGCTGGGGGCCGTCGGGAAGATTAAGCGAGCTATTGCCCAGAGTCACATGGTGCTGGGCTAACCTGCCGCCGGAGCCGGGGATCGAACCGTGGTCCCCAGATTCCAGCGTCAGTCGCCCTGGCCGCGGCGCCACACCTCTCCCCTATATACATATATAACACATATTTATTTTTTTTAAAGACACATATTCACTGGATGGTGACATCAGTGATGTCATGAGTGATGTCACTGACCATGTCATGAGTGATGTAATATGTGACGTCATCAGCAGTGCATTGCACGCGCAAGTTATAGTGAGTCCAACTAACTATAACGTGGGAATTTCAATGGTTTTATGCGAGTAAAACTTCCAGCTACCTATAACTGGTGTGAAACCTATGGTTTTTTCAGTGAATATATATATATATATTTATATGCCATAGTGAAGCAGAGAACTCTGGGTAGTTCCCAAGTTTAGTTGGAGAGCAGCTTCTGTATAGAGCACCAGAGACATGCTAAATGTGATCACCTCAAATGTCTGCTTTTCTATCAAAGTTTTTAAGCATAGGATTAGCACAGTGCTATCCCACCAAGATAGAAAGGGAAAAAGTATTTTGCCATTTCTACAGCAAAGTCATTAAGTGTACGAGTAGCACAGTGCTATCCATGCTGAACTGTTAAATAACAAAAGTCATTTACTTATCAAGGCACAGTTTTACAGCTTTGGATTGGTAAAATACCATCCAAGCCAACCGGAAATGAGAAAAACACAACCCCTGACCCGAGTTGCGCTGTCATTACAGATCTTCAGAGAGGTTTAGCTTTGTCCAGACACAAGGGAGCACCCAGTATAAGTCAAAAGAATACCCTTACAGGCATGGAGTGAGGAATACATTATGCAAAAGAGAAGCTGGACACACTTGGTAGTTCCCAAGTTTAGGTAGGAGGCAGCTGCTGTGTAGAGCACCGTCAATACCAGCAACACTTTTGATCTGCTCACCTCAAATGTCTGCTTTTCTATCAAAGTTTTTAAGCATAGGATTAGCACAGTGCTGTCCCCACACCAAGGGACAAAGTCTTTTACCATTTCTACAGCAAAGTCTTTAGTCATAGGAATAGCACAGTGTACTAACTGTAACTCTCGCGCCCGCAATCCACTGGTGATGATGTCACATATTACATAATTCATGACATGGTCAGTGACATCACTTATTACATCACTTATGACATCTCAAATGACATCACTGACTATAACTCTCTTCTCTGCTTGGATGAGTGCTTTCTGAAGGATGCTCTCACCAACGCTGGTTATGTCATTGAGGATGATCACATTTATCTTCGGAAAATAGAAAGTTTGTATGGTATAACAGTTTATAAATATTTAGCCTTGTTTAAAGCACGCAAAGAAAGGGAAATGTAATCTTCCTATAGATAAGAGGAAACTGCCAGCAGGCATACAGATGGAAAAGTAGCTTGGGCATTCATCAAATTCCTTTAGAATATTTCTCTTGATTTCTTTAGTGCTTTCAGTAAATTTATACTGACATTTCAGCAGGAAAAAGAAGGTTAAATCACCCTGGATATAAAATGTTGATTAACAATATTATGTGAGTGTTAGTGAGTAGTTTATGTATAACTCCAATCAATAAGTATGTCATGCTCCCTCCTAGACATGACTTTCTTGCTTGAGAACTCTTGACTTTATGTGTTTTGTTTTTAATTATATACAAAAGAATCCAGATCCACTGTAAAGGCATTTTTGGTTTTTCTAATAAAGTTTGCGTTGTTCTGTTAATCTACACAAAACTATCCAAAACTATCCAAAACATAGTTTCTTCCACATTGACTAATGCATGGACATTCTAGCACTGATGTGTCAATCACAGGCCAAGAAAAATGAGGAGAGTCCCAAAGCATCCATTATACAGCTGAGTGATTTTACACAAAACATTACTCAGAAAGTGTGCTTTTCATTGTTTGGTGTAAAACTATTTGGTAATTTTTGAGAAATGTGTCTTCAAACAGGTGCTTGATTTGGGTATGAAGGGGTTAACCTCCGTGCAAAGTTAATGCTGTCTCTACCTTTGGTGTCCAGATTTGCTCTGATGTTCACTAATGGCGGGCACTAAAAGGACCTTTCCTAGATATCCATGTTGTGGGAACATTATAAGACTTGGGGTCATGGTCCGCATTGAAATGCATTGTATTAGAAGTCTGTTTCTGAGGGTCACACAAAGGATCACACATGAATGGTGATAACATAGTTTATTAATAAGCATAAGGAGACAGCCAGCAGTAACCTACTGTCTGACGTTTGTGATAGAGTGGCACCTCATAGGTTTGTTAATAAAACCCTCACACACCAACCTGGTTGATGTCATGCTTCATCATCGGGTTCCAGCCAGGCAGCCGAATGCTACCTGGCTGTGCTGCGACACCTGAATTACAGTGGAGCGGGTTGTTTTTTGAGGTGGTGTGATGTGTGATAATGTGTGTGAGTTTACTATTAAAAATACATCCAGTGTGCTACCATATGTTTTATTCTTGGAGCCCTGGGATATGATTAAAAATTACAATACGGAGTGGACAATATATTCCAGTTAATATGTGTAGCTGTGAATAGTGTCAGTTGGTCGACATGTTTCAGCCCTAAGCAAAAATGGACGGGCTTTCTTCAGGACCTCTCCAAAAGGGGAATACGAGTGTAGAAATTAGTGAATGGTAAAAAATTACCACGAAGGGGAATACGAGTGTAGAAATTAGTGAATGGTAAAAAATTACCACGGGTGTGGCATATTCACACTTGCGCTAAATAGTGTATATCATGCTTAGAGGACTGCCCGTTAAGTGTCCTCTAAAAATGTTTGATACCTGTAAGGCAAAATACAGATTTAGAACAATTACATTCATTGTAATACCTGATGGTATCTATTATCACCAGTGCTAGCTAATGATATCCAGTGATCAAACTCATTCATGCTGTGGATATCGACTGTATTGGTGGTAAATGGTAGGTGCAGCTTAATTATCACTATATCAGACTACGTGGTGTCTATTTAGAGACATTGCATGCTGTGCACACTGACAGACAAACAAACACATGCTTAATTATATATAGATGATAGGTTCATGCTTGTGTCTAGTGGTATCCATTATCAGCGTGGAATACAATGTGTGCCTATATCTATATAAACAGACACTCATGCTATTCCTTTGTATTGTAGCCAGGAAAATATGTGGTGGAAATATCCACAAGGAGAACATGCGTAAACTGTCATACTGCATGCATCTGTAAGGAGAAAAGAAAATGACCTCACACGTAATTACATGGTTCCAGTGGTTGATTTTCTAATCTTGTCCCGGGGAAGGGGGTAGTAACGGAGGGTTAAAAGTTGCCTCCTAGTAACAATCTCTATAAAGGAAAAACGGGGTCATGGCCGATTTTAGAGGATTAACAGTCTACGATGAAAAATCATTATTTGAGTAAGTGACCTTGCGGCTGAAAAAGCCGCCGTCTATCAAGGTACAGTCTTACTTGTGCGTTGAAACGTTCCCGCTATGTAACCTGTTTGGCTTCCCCGTGGCAAGGCTGGTAAGGGCTGTCTGTCGGTCGGGTGTTAAATCAGGGAAATGCTTCCGTGTTTGCCGAGTAGACGTCATCACGCGGAAGGCGTGTGACGCGTGACAACAATGGAACTCTAGAACGGCCGAAAGTGCCGTTCATTACTGAAGGGCTGCACTCCCACCGATGTGGGATGTGTCCCCCAGGCTCTGTTGATTGTCCTTCTCTGAGTCCCACCCTCTTCAACGTCTACATGAGCCCCCTCGCGGCCATCGTACGCAAACACAACCTCAGCATAATCTCCTACGCCGACGACACCCAGCTGATCCTCTCCCTGACCAACGACCCCGCCGCCGCCAGAGCCAACCTGCACGACGGGATGAAAGAGGTAGCCGAGTGGATGACGATCAGCCGCCTGAAACTGAACTCGGACAAGACGGAGATCCTCATCCTGGGCTCCTCACCCTCCGCCTGGGACGACTCCTGGTGGCCTCCCGCCCTGGGCACCGCACCCAAACCGACAGACCACGCACGCAACCTGGGCTTCATCCTGGACTCCTCCCTCTCCATGACCAGGCAAGTTAACAAAGTCTCCTCGACGTGCTTCAACATCCTACGCATGCTACGGAAGATCTTCTGGTGGATCCCCACCGAGACCAGGAAGACCGTCACCCAGGCCCTCGTCACCAGCCGTCTGGACTACGGCAACGCCCTCTACGCCGGTACCACCGCCAAGCTCCAGAAGAGACTCCAGCGGATCCAGAACGCCTCAGCCAGACTCATCCTCGACATCCCACGAACCAGCCACATCTCCGGACCTCTGAGAGACCTTCACTGGCTCCCCGTCAACAAAAGAATCACCTTCCGCCTCCTCACCCACGCACACAAAGCTCTACACGACCGAGGCCCGAGTTACCTCAACAGCCGAGTCAACTTCTACGCTCCCAAACGCCACCTCCGCTCAGCCAACCACGCCCTCGCCGCCGTCCCCCGCATCCGAAGAGCGACTACAGGAGGAAGGTCCTTCTCCTACCTGGCCGCCAAGACCTGGAACTCCCTCCCCCCCGACCTGCGCCTGACCCAAGACCACCTCTCCTTCAGGAAGAAGCTGAAGACCTGGCTGTTCGAGCAGTAGCGGCCCCCCCCCCCCCAGCGCCTTGAGACCCTACGGGTATGTAGCGCGCTCTACAAGTGTCACTGATTGATTGATTGATTGAAGAAGGTTTCTCCAAAGTGATCAATAATATACAAACAAAGTCTCTATAATGAAAGTCTTCATTTTTTATTTCATCTCGTTAGTATCAGCACGAGGTAAATATGTTTATAAATGTCGGTTCTTAAAAATTTTAAACAATTTCACATTCCCAATGCAGTTCGGCAATGTGGTTGCCTTCTTCCGGGGATATCTCTATAATGAAGGAAATTACAATGCACTCAGTATGACGAACAATGTATTATAATTGAAAGAACAATATCTTGAAATGAGGTCATATTTGTGAATCAATATCGTTAGTAAACATACACATGTGGGGGTATCGTTTCTGCCCTGTTAGTAGATGGTGTGTGGGAAGCTGAATCTGTGTATTGAGAAAATGTAAAAAACTCATGCTTGTGATAAAAAAGAAACTTGTGCTCATGATAGAAAAAATAATATTAACAACATGGCGTGCTTGAACCGGCCTGTAGCAGGTAGATAAGGTTAATGGAGTTACATCCCAGTGACTAGTCAAGTTACGGAGCACTCGCGAAAAAAACGTGTGCGCTTCAGTGACGCTCACATATTACTTCAGTGACATGCTGAGGGTCTGTGAGTATGTGTAAGAGTTTGACCCAAAGGTAAAGCATCCGGAGCCGATATAGTTTAAAGCAGGCTTACCACAGCGTTTTCTGCTCCTTCACTCCTTCTTGGAACCGGAAGTGAAGGGTGCAACCTCGGCAGTGGTTTTAGCATGCTGGAGCCTGGCGCGTCGCTAGGCAACGCCGTGTTTACTGCGTCCGCGGACGGGGTTAAAGCCCTGTGAAATTGAAAATACATAATAGATATGGGATAAGGCACGGGTATTGAAAGGTGGTGCTAGATGTTATACATCGATAAAAACGGAAAATAACAGTGGCGTGTAGAATCGATGTTGTCCATTAGTGAATCAATAAAGATCCTAAAGTGTAAAAAAAGTCTGAAAAAAGCTAAAAAACATGACCCGCCTCCCTGCGAGGTTTAAGGCGGGAAACAAACCTGTGTGGAGAGCATGCCAAGTATATGTTGACTAATGGGTATGACTGTATGCTGCAACAAAAATAACATAAGTACATGCAAACTAGGGATGTACGCCACTGGGCGAACAAAGGATCTGACACGTGTCATAGATAACAGCTGTATTCCAAGCGGTCATTAAGGCCGTATGGTTTCATGCTAGTCAAGGTAGAAATCCAGTAGTTTTCTCTTTACAAAAGCACAATGTGATTGTCTTTACCTTCGGCTTTAGCCACATTCTCTAGAATGCAGTATCGCATTTGACGAATGTTGTGCCCAGCTTCTGTGAAGTGTTGCGCTACCGCCGATTTCAAGTGCTTTGTTCTGATGTTTGATTTATGTTCATTGCGTCTAACCTTGATTTTTCACTCGGTCTGCCCTACGTAAATTTTTCCACAAGGCATTTTAACATGTACACCACGTTAGAGGTGTCACATGTGGCTGTAGCTCTGATCCTGATCTTGTGTCCCTTCATGGGATGGTTAAGGGTAGTACCTTTAATGATGCTGTGGCAATGATTGCAATTCCAGCACCGATGGTTTCCTATGAATTGGATAGACTTATGTTCAGAATGTTTAATAAGTTCTCCGAGGTTCTTGGCCCTAGTGTAGGCAAAGATAGGTTCTGTATCAAAAATATGGTTAAAATCCTGTTCAGTTCTGAGGATCTCCCAATGTTTTTTGATGATACTTTTGTAGGTCTTACTGGCGGTGGAATATTTAGAAACTACTGTGATAGATTCCTTGCTGGTGGGTTGTCGAGTCTCCAGTAATTCAATTCGTGTCTTGCCTGCACAGCATTGTTTGGACTGCTCGAGGGTATGATTAGGGTAACCACGTTCTTGTAATCTTGATGACATGTTCTGTTGTTGCTTTAATGAAGTTTCTGAGTCCGAGACTATCCTCTTGGCTCTTAGAGGTTGACTGTATGGTAAATGATCTTTAAGGGGTTGTTGATGGAAACTTGTGTAGTGTAACGTATTATTTCTGTCAGTACTTATCGTGAATAAATTGGTTTGGAAACCTGTCTGTGTTTTTGTGACTTTAACATCCAAAAATGTAATGGACTCTCCTTGAATTTCATGGGTAAATTGTATACGTGAGTCTATGCTGTTAAGCTTGGTTAGTTCCTTTTCTAAGAAATCTCTTGAGCCTTGCCAAAGCAAAAATATGTCATCGATGAATCTTACGAACATTTTTAGGGGATTCATCCAAGAGGGTTTGTTGAGTATGTTTACTTCCTCGAATCTACTCATAAAAATATTCGCATAAGCCGGAGCTGCTGAGTTTCCCATCGACGTTCCCGTTTTTTGTTGATACCACTCGTTCCATGTGAAATAGCTGTGAAATAGCGTGAATTCCAGAAGTTTTATAAGGAAAATGTTGAAACCTTCCTGTAACTCCGTTGTTAACAGACAATACTCGATGGCTTCAATACCCATTGAATGACGGATAGAGGTGTACAGGGAAGTGACATCCACTGTACATTGCAGTGTTGTGTCGTGATTTTCAAGGGTAATGTCATTGAGCTTATTCAAGAAATCTGTGGTGTCTTTGATGTATGTCTGCCTTGACATAACTATCGGTTGCAGGTACTTGTCTAAAAAATTGCCCACAGGTTCATGAATACTTACTGATGTGGAAATTATGGGTCTGCAAGGAGGCTTTTTGAGGTTCTTGTGAATTTTAGGAACTAAAAATAATTTAGGGCTTTTCGGGTGTGGTTGTGAAAGGTATGTTCTAGTTTTGTCATTGATGATTTCATTGTCAAGAGCCTTTTGAATGATCGTACCCAATATTTCCTTGAACTGGGCAATGGAGGCGGAATTTGTCAAGTCGTGGTGTGGGGACAAACCCCAGTCCTTTGTTTAAGAGATCCATTTCTGTCTGGTCAATTGGATGTTGTGAGTAGTTTGTCACTAAGTTTTGTTGTGGTTTCCTTTTTTAGGAAATGGCCGGAGGGGAAGAGGCAAACAAAGAAGGCAACAACAAGCAGGACTGAGCAACAACAAAACATCCAAAAGATACCCTCACACATACTCACACATGCAAATAAACTATTGAACATCCATTTATTTGCATATACATCTATACACGCACTACCACCTTACTTCTAAGGAAACTTACACATACTTACTCTCTTAAACAATCACTTATAGAAACACATACTTATTTAAACAGGAACTCTTACACTCCCTCACTCTCACATATACTAACTTATATACATCAATATTCACACATACTACATTAAAACATATGTAGTTACTGATAAAGACACTAGTGAGACAGTCATTCACTCACTAACACACACATATACACACTCATCCACCCATACAGTCCTGCACATATGCTGTCTTCAAAACACATACAAAGAGAGAGTCAGTCATTCATGCATCTATGTGCTAAGTAATACCCCTACCAAACCATACAAACACTCATACTGATACTAAGAAAAACATCTAATAACCCATATACATACACATGTAGCTACTCACCAACCCATGCAGCCACTTATACACAAAGTGAAACACTAATACATATATTTAAATATTTAAACATTGCTCTCTAATATATGTATTCACTAAGATACACTTAATAAACCAGTTAACCAATCAATGTATTTTAAAAAAACATCCATGTAAACACGTATTTAAACATTTATTCTTCCATCAACTTTTACATATAGTAAAGTAAAGTCCACATTTGTAAAGCGCACAATCACCCGTAAGGGTCTCTAGGCGCTGGGGGCCGTCGGGAAGATTAAGCGAGCTATTGCCCAGAGTCACATGGTGCTGGGCTAACCTGCCGCCGGAGCCGGGGATCGAACCGTGGTCCCCAGATTCCAGCGTCAGTCGCCCTGGCCGCGGCGCCACACCTCTCCCCTATATACATATATAACACATATTTTTTTTTTTTAAAGACACATATTCACTGGATGGTGACATCAGTGATGTCATGAGTGATGTCACTGACCATGTCATGAGTGATGTAATATGTGACGTCATCAGCAGTGCATTGCACGCGCAAGTTATAGTGAGTCCAACTAACTATAACGTGGGAATTTCAATGGTTTTATGCGAGTAAAACTTCCAGCTACCTATAACTGGTGTGAAACCTATGGTTTTTTCAGTGAATATATATATATATATTTATATGCCATAGTGAAGCAGAGAACTCTGGGTAGTTCCCAAGTTTAGTTGGAGAGCAGCTTCTGTATAGAGCACCAGAGACATGCTAAATGTGATCACCTCAAATGTCTGCTTTTCTATCAAAGTTTTTAAGCATAGGATTAGCACAGTGCTATCCCACCAAGATAGAAAGGGAAAAAGTATTTTGCCATTTCTACAGCAAAGTCATTAAGTGTACGAGTAGCACAGTGCTATCCATGCTGAACTGTTAAATAACAAAAGTCATTTACTTATCAAGGCACAGTTTTACAGCTTTGGATTGGTAAAATACCATCCAAGCCAACCGGAAATGAGAAAAACACAACCCCTGACCCGAGTTGCGCTGTCATTACAGATCTTCAGAGAGGTTTAGCTTTGTCCAGACACAAGGGAGCACCCAGTATAAGTCAAAAGAATACCCTTACAGGCATGGAGTGAGGAATACATTATGCAAAAGAGAAGCTGGACACACTTGGTAGTTCCCAAGTTTAGGTAGGAGGCAGCTGCTGTGTAGAGCACCGTCAATACCAGCAACACTTTTGATCTGCTCACCTCAAATGTCTGCTTTTCTATCAAAGTTTTTAAGCATAGGATTAGCACAGTGCTGTCCCCACACCAAGGGACAAAGTCTTTTACCATTTCTACAGCAAAGTCTTTAGTCATAGGAATAGCACAGTGTACTAACTGTAACTCTCGCGCCCGCAATCCACTGGTGATGATGTCACATATTACATAATTCATGACATGGTCAGTGACATCACTTATTACATCACTTATGACATCTCAAATGACATCACTGACTATAACTCTCTTCTCTGCTTGGATGAGTGCTTTCTGAAGGATGCTCTCACCAACGCTGGTTATGTCATTGAGGATGATCACATTTATCTTCGGAAAATAGAAAGTTTGTATGGTATAACAGTTTATAAATATTTAGCCTTGTTTAAAGCACGCAAAGAAAGGGAAATGTAATCTTCCTATAGATAAGAGGAAACTGCCAGCAGGCATACAGATGGAAAAGTAGCTTGGGCATTCATCAAATTCCTTTAGAATATTTCTCTTGATTTCTTTAGTGCTTTCAGTAAATTTATACTGACATTTCAGCAGGAAAAAGAAGGTTAAATCACCCTGGATATAAAATGTTGATTAACAATATTATGTGAGTGTTAGTGAGTAGTTTATGTATAACTCCAATCAATAAGTATGTCATGCTCCCTCCTAGACATGACTTTCTTGCTTGAGAACTCTTGACTTTATGTGTTTTGTTTTTAATTATATACAAAAGAATCCAGATCCACTGTAAAGGCATTTTTGGTTTTTCTAATAAAGTTTGCGTTGTTCTGTTAATCTACACAAAACTATCCAAAACTATCCAAAACATAGTTTCTTCCACATTGACTAATGCATGGACATTCTAGCACTGATGTGTCAATCACAGGCCAAGAAAAATGAGGAGAGTCCCAAAGCATCCATTATACAGCTGAGTGATTTTACACAAAACATTACTCAGAAAGTGTGCTTTTCATTGTTTGGTGTAAAACTATTTGGTAATTTTTGAGAAATGTGTCTTCAAACAGGTGCTTGGCTTGGGTATGAAGGGGTTAACCTCCGTGCAAAGTTAATGCTGTCTCTACCTTTGGTGTCCAGATTTGCTCTGATGTTCACTAATGGCGGGCACTAAAAGGACCTTTCCTAGATATCCATGTTGTGGGAACATTATAAGACTTGGGGTCATGGTCCGCATTGAAATGCATTGTATTAGAAGTCTGTTTCTGAGGGTCACACAAAGGATCACACATGAATGGTGATAACATAGTTTATTAATAAGCATAAGGAGACAGCCAGCAGTAACCTACTGTCTGACGTTTGTGATAGAGTGGCACCTCATAGGTTTGTTAATAAAACCCTCACACACCAACCTGGTTGATGTCATGCTTCATCATCGGGTTCCAGCCAGGCAGCCGAATGCTACCTGGCTGTGCTGCGACACCTGAATTACAGTGGAGCGGGTTGTTTTTTGAGGTGGTGTGATGTGTGATAATGTGTGTGAGTTTACTATTAAAAATACATCCAGTGTGCTACCATATGTTTTATTCTTGGAGCCCTGGGATATGATTAAAAATTACAATACGGAGTGGACAATATATTCCAGTTAATATGTGTAGCTGTGAATAGTGTCAGTTGGTCGACATGTTTCAGCCCTAAGCAAAAATGGACGGGCTTTCTTCAGGACCTCTCCAAAAGGGGAATACGAGTGTAGAAATTAGTGAATGGTAAAAAATTACCACGAAGGGGAATACGAGTGTAGAAATTAGTGAATGGTAAAAAATTACCACGGGTGTGGCATATTCACACTTGCGCTAAATAGTGTATATCATGCTTAGAGGACTGCCCGTTAAGTGTCCTCTAAAAATGTTTGATACCTGTAAGGCAAAATACAGATTTAGAACAATTACATTCATTGTAATACCTGATGGTATCTATTATCACCAGTGCTAGCTAATGATATCCAGTGATCAAACTCATTCATGCTGTGGATATCGACTGTATTGGTGGTAAATGGTAGGTGCAGCTTAATTATCACTATATCAGACTACGTGGTGTCTATTTAGAGACATTGCATGCTGTGCACACTGACAGACAAACAAACACATGCTTAATTATATATAGATGATAGGTTCATGCTTGTGTCTAGTGGTATCCATTATCAGCGTGGAATACAATGTGTGCCTATATCTATATAAACAGACACTCATGCTATTCCTTTGTATTGTAGCCAGGAAAATATGTGGTGGAAATATCCACAAGGAGAACATGCGTAAACTGTCATACTGCATGCATCTGTAAGGAGAAAAGAAAATGACCTCACACGTAATTACATGGTTCCAGTGGTTGATTTTCTAATCTTGTCCCGGGGAAGGGGGTAGTAACGGAGGGTTAAAAGTTGCCTCCTAGTAACAATCTCTATAAAGGAAAAACGGGGTCATGGCCGATTTTAGAGGATTAACAGTCTACGATGAAAAATCATTATTTGAGTAAGTGACCTTGCGGCTGAAAAAGCCGCCGTCTATCAAGGTACAGTCTTACTTGTGCGTTGAAACGTTCCCGCTATGTAACCTGTTTGGCTTCCCCGTGGCAAGGCTGGTAAGGGCTGTCTGTCGGTCGGGTGTTAAATCAGGGAAATGCTTCCGTGTTTGCCGAGTAGACGTCATCACGCGGAAGGCGTGTGACGCGTGACAACAATGGAACTCTAGAACGGCCGAAAGTGGCGTTCATTACTGAAGGGCTGCACTCCCACCGATGTGGGATGTGTCCCCCAGGCACTGTTGATTGTCCTTCTCTGAGTCCCACCCTCTTCAACGTCTACATGAGCCCCCTCGCGGCCATCGTACGCAAACACAACCTCAGCATAATCTCCTACGCCGACGACACCCAGCTGATCCTCTCCCTGACCAACGACCCCGCCGCCGCCAGAGCCAACCTGCACGACGGGATGAAAGAGGTAGCCGAGTGGATGACGATCAGCCGCCTGAAACTGAACTCGGACAAGACGGAGATCCTCATCCTGGGCTCCTCACCCTCCGCCTGGGACGACTCTTGGTGGCCTCCCGCCCTGGGCACCGCACCCAAACCGACAGACCACGCACGCAACCTGGGCTTCATCCTGGACTCCTCCCTCTCCATGACCAGGCAAGTTAACAAAGTCTCCTCGACGTGCTTCAACATCCTACGCATGCTACGGAAGATCTTCTGGTGGATCCCCACCGAGACCAGGAAGACCGTCACCCAGGCCCTCGTCACCAGCCGTCTGGACTACGGCAACGCCCTCTACGCCGGTACCACCGCCAAGCTCCAGAAGAGACTCCAGCGGATCCAGAACGCCTCAGCCAGACTCATCCTCGACATCCCACGAACCAGCCACATCTCCGGACCTCTGAGAGACCTTCACTGGCTCCCCGTCAACAAAAGAATCACCTTCCGCCTCCTCACCCACGCACACAAAGCTCTACACGACTGAGGCCCGAGTTACCTCAACAGCCGAGTCAACTTCTACGCTCCCAAACGCCACCTCCGCTCAGCCAACCACGCCCTCGCCGCCGTCCCCCGCATCCGAAGAGCGACTACAGGAGGAAGGTCCTTCTCCTACCTGGCCGCCAAGACCTGGAACTCCCTCCCCCCCGACCTGCGCCTGACCCAAGACCACCTCTCCTTCAGGAAGAAGCTGAAGACCTGGCTGTTCGAGCAGTAGCGGCACCCCCCCCCCAGCGCCTTGAGACCCTACGGGTATGTAGCGCGCTCTACAAGTGTCACTGATTGATTGATTGATTGAAGAAGGTTTCTCCAAAGTGATCAATAATATACAAACAAAGTCTCTATAATGAAAGTCTTCATTTTTTATTTCATCTCGTTAGTATCAGCACGAGGTAAATATGTTTATAAATGTCGGTTCTTAAAAATTTTAAACAATTTCACATTCCCAATGCAGTTCGGCAATGTGGTTGCCTTCTTCCGGGGATATCTCTATAATGAAGGAAATTACAATGCACTCAGTATGACGAACAATGTATTATAATTGAAAGAACAATATCTTGAAATGAGGTCATATTTGTGAATCAATATCGTTAGTAAACATACACATGTGGGGGTATCGTTTCTGCCCTGTTAGTAGATGGTGTGTGGGAAGCTGAATCTGTGTATTGAGAAAATGTAAAAAACTCATGCTTGTGATAAAAAAGAAACTTGTGCTCATGATAGAAAAAATAATATTAACAACATGGCGTGCTTGAACCGGCCTGTAGCAGGTAGATAAGGTTAATGGAGTTACATCCCAGTGACTAGTCAAGTTACGGAGCACTCGCGAAAAAAACGTGTGCGCTTCAGTGACGCTCACATATTACTTCAGTGACATGCTGAGGGTCTGTGAGTATGTGTAAGAGTTTGACCCAAAGGTAAAGCATCCGGAGCTGATATAGTTTAAAGCAGGCTTACCACAGCGTTTTCTGCTCCTTCACTCCTTCTTGGAACCGGAAGTGAAGGGTGCAACCTCGGCAGTGGTTTTAGCATGCTGGAGCCTGGCGCGTCGCTAGGCAACGCCGTGTTTACTGCGTCCGCGGACGGGGTTAAAGCCCTGTGAAATTGAAAATACATAATAGATATGGGATAAGGCACGGGTATTGAAAGGTGGTGCTAGATGTTATACATCGATAAAAACGGAAAATAACAGTGGCGTGTAGAATCGATGTTGTCCATTAGTGAATCAATAAAGATCCTAAAGTGTAAAAAAAGTCTGAAAAAAGCTAAAAAACATGACCCGCCTCCCTGCGAGGTTTAAGGCGGGAAACAAACCTGTGTGGAGAGCATGCCAAGTATATGTTGACTAATGGGTATGAATGTATGCTGCAACAAAAATAACATAAGTACATGCAAACTAGGGATGTACGCCACTGGGCGAACAAAGGATCTGACACGTGTCATAGATAACAGCTGTATTCCAAGCGGTCATTAAGGCCGTATGGTTTCATGCTAGTCAAGGTAGAAATCCAGTAGTTTTCTCTTTACAAAAGCACAATGTGATTGTCTTTACCTTCGGCTTTAGCCACATTCTCTAGAATGCAGTATCGCATTTGACGAATGTTGTGCCCAGCTTCTGTGAAGTGTTGCGCTACCGCCGATTTCAAGTGCTTTGTTCTGATGTTTGATTTATGTTCATTGCGTCTAACCTTGATTTTTCACTCGGTCTGCCCTACGTAAATTTTTCCACAAGGCATTTTAACATGTACACCACGTTAGAGGTGTCACATGTGGCTGTAGCTCTGATCCTGATCT
Source organism: Lissotriton helveticus (assembly GCF_964261635.1). Lineage (NCBI taxonomy): Eukaryota > Metazoa > Chordata > Amphibia > Caudata > Salamandridae > Lissotriton > Lissotriton helveticus. The sequence continues at coordinate 121,631,125 of NC_136064.1, forward strand.
TGTGTCCCTTCATGGGATGGTTAAGGGTAGTACCTTTAATGATGCTGTGGCAATGATTGCAATTCCAGCACCGATGGTTTCCTATGAATTGGATAGACTTATGTTCAGAATGTTTAATAAGTTCTCCGAGGTTCTTGGCCCTAGTGTAGGCAAAGATAGGTTCTGTATCAAAAATATGGTTAAAATCCTGTTCAGTTCTGAGGATCTCCCAATGTTTTTTGATGATACTTTTGTAGGTCTTACTGGCGGTGGAATATTTAGAAACTACTGTGATAGATTCCTTGCTGGTGGGTTGTCGAGTCTCCAGTAATTCAATTCGTGTCTTGCCTGCACAGCATTGTTTGGACTGCTCGAGGGTATGATTAGGGTAACCACGTTCTTGTAATCTTGATGACATGTTCTGTTGTTGCTTTAATGAAGTTTCTGAGTCCGAGACTATCCTCTTGGCTCTTAGAGGTTGACTGTATGGTAAATGATCTTTAAGGGGTTGTTGATGGAAACTTGTGTAGTGTAACGTATTATTTCTGTCAGTACTTATCGTGAATAAATTGGTTTGGAAACCTGTCTGTGTTTTTGTGACTTTAACATCCAAAAATGTAATGGACTCTCCTTGAATTTCATGGGTAAATTGTATACGTGAGTCTATGCTGTTAAGCTTGGTTAGTTCCTTTTCTAAGAAATCTCTTGAGCCTTGCCAAAGCAAAAATATGTCATCGATGAATCTTACGAACATTTTTAGGGGATTCATCCAAGAGGGTTTGTTGAGTATGTTTACTTCCTCGAATCTACTCATAAAAATATTCGCATAAGCCGGAGCTGCTGAGTTTCCCATCGACGTTCCCGTTTTTTGTTGATACCACTCGTTCCATGTGAAATAGCTGTGAAATAGCGTGAATTCCAGAAGTTTTATAAGGAAAATGTTGAAACCTTCCTGTAACTCCGTTGTTAACAGACAATACTCGATGGCTTCAATACCCATTGAATGACGGATAGAGGTGTACAGGGAAGTGACATCCACTGTACATTGCAGTGTTGTGTCGTGATTTTCAAGGGTAATGTCATTGAGCTTATTCAAGAAATCTGTGGTGTCTTTGATGTATGTCTGCCTTGACATAACTATCGGTTGCAGGTACTTGTCTAAAAAATTGCCCACAGGTTCATGAATACTTACTGATGTGGAAATTATGGGTCTGCAAGGAGGCTTTTTGAGGTTCTTGTGAATTTTAGGAACTAAAAATAATTTAGGGCTTTTCGGGTGTGGTTGTGAAAGGTATGTTCTAGTTTTGTCATTGATGATTTCATTGTCAAGAGCCTTTTGAATGATCGTACCCAATATTTCCTTGAACTGGGCAATGGAGGCGGAATTTGTCAAGTCGTGGTGTGGGGGACAAACCCCAGTCCTTTGTTTAAGAGATCCATTTCTGTCTGGTCAATTGGATGTTGTGAGTAGTTTGTCACTAAGTTTTGTTGTGGTTTCCTTTTTTAGGAAATGGCCGGAGGGGAAGAGGCAAACAAAGAAGGCAACAACAAGCAGGACTGAGCAACAACAAAACTTAGTGACAAACTACTCACAACATCCAATTGACCAGACAGAAATCGATCTCTTAAACAAAGGACTGGGGTTTGTCCCCACACCACGACTTGACAAATTCCGCCTCCATTGCGAGATGGCGGACTTTTTCAGAAAGCTGAAACTCAGAGCATTCTTCTCCAAACAGGAAGTGACCAATGGCTCTCACAACAACAAGGTGACACTGACTTCAAACCCAAATCATCCTTCATGCAACCTCCAGTGAGCATACCAGTGGAAATCCTAACCTTTGAGCAAGCAGTATTCAAAGGCATCGAATCACTCCCCGAAAAGACCATCTTCAACAATATGACGAAAAAAGAAAAATATAGTCTCACTACCCTTAAGGAAAACAGTGCAGTAGTGATAAAACCTGCAGATAAAGGAGGTGGGATAGTCCTCCAAGACAAGGAAGCATACAGAAATGAATGTCTTTGGCTATTAGCTGACAGACGTAATTATAAACAAATCCAGGAGGACCCCACAACCAAACTCAAAGAAATTATACATGAATTTGTCACTGAAGCAGAAAACGAGGGACACATCAGTAAGAAAGAAGCACAATATTTACTGAATTC